>NC_134687.1:636112642-636465142 GCF_050947455.1 Rhinoderma darwinii
ACACCCTCTGTGTCAGACTGGTCAAAATCCGATGAGGATCTCTCTGAGTGAGTATCTATTCCTGGAGTATTGCCCTCGAAACTATATGCTCGATGTTCTTTGAAGGCCTGTAGGTCTCGCGTGAACTGCAAGTGTTTCCTCTCCTTTATGGCTGTTTGAAGCTTTTCAATCGTCTGCTGCAATTGTGCCTCTTGTTGCTCAAAAGTGCCATCATTTTTATATGTTTTTATTTTGTCAATCTGCTCTTTCAGGGCTACTGATGTCTTTTCCAGGTTTTTATTTTCCTGTTCTAATAATATGCGCATGAATCGTACTGAACTAGCTGTAGCCTCCATGATCCATCTTTCTATAAGTTCTGGTGTCCTAACTCTTCTGGCTGGAATGATATTAATCCTTAACCCTTTCGGGACTATGTTCTGCTGTATATAGTTTTCTAGGCTTTTGACCTCCCACCATGACTTGATGTTCTCTTTATAGGTGCTTGCCAATGTATTGAATGCTGATTTCAAGGTTGGTGTGTTGGTGGTGGTTAAGTTTAGTTTGTCCGAGAAAACCTCTTTTGCGTCAGTAAGCCACTGCTGTGTATTGATATCCTTAGATAGGAAACCTGCCATAATTTTCCAATGCACACTTATTATGAGATTAACTATGATTCACTGAGTATATAAATGTCATGTAGTTCTCCCTAGTACAATTCTGAAATTCACTGGTTTATATCTTTAGGGATATATATATTTTTAAAGTGCCAGTATCATTGCAATATTTCCAAATTGCAATCTGCCTGTGTCAGATGCACAGCACAGATTGCAAAAAATATATCAACTATCAGGTTCAACTGTTGATGCGCTTTCTTTGCCACTATGGTTTCAGTGATTTATTGGAAAAATTCGGGTGGATACCCATAAGCTCACAGTTTGTGTCAGCCGAACATAACGTTGCTTTATTATACTTGGTTTTATTTTTATTTTTATTTTTGTTTGTTATATTTTGTATATATATTTCGTTTTTGTTATTTTATGTTTTTTATTCCAAGTTGTGCAAAGTTAGTCCGAATATGAGCTTAAATACCCCCAGGGATATCTCCCCGTTGGTATAAATATTCAGCCTGATAGATGCTGTTGGAGTGTGTCCTCCGTCTGTTGCATCTATATTATTATATTGAGACTGGATAGCTGCACTTTGTATGGATATCAGCCTGTGTTGGCTGATGCAGCTATCAGCTGCTAAGTCCTTACAGGGGCTGCTGCTGTTGTGCTGAGTCTGGATAGCTGCACTATCTAGGGATGTGAGTCAGTGTTTATCAGCTACAGAGCCCTTATAAGGGCTGCTTTCTCGTTCCTGTCACTGAACTCACTCTCGTGCTGAGACTCGGTAGCTGCACTGTCTGAGGCTGTAAGCCAGTGTATATCAGCTGGTGCAGCTGCTAGCTTCTGAGTCCCCTTAGGGGCTGCTTCCTCGTTCCAGTCTGTCACTGGACTCACTCTCGTGCTGAGACTCGGTAGCTGCACTGTCTAAAGCTGTTAGTCAATGTTTTTCAGCTAGTGCAGCTGTCAGCTTCTAAGCCCTTATAAGGGCTACTTCCTCCTTCCAATCTATCACTGAGTTTGCCCTACGCGTTTCCTTGCTATTACTGATGTCTGCCGCAATTCTTCAGGGGCCTGCAGTAGGTAAGTATTATTTGTTTGTTTGATAATTAGCATACAATGGCATAAGGAGACATTCAGTGATGTCTGACGTCGCTTGTGTTTGCTAGCCGCATTTGGCGGAAGGACGCTGCACAATTTAAAGTGCAGAGTCCACCCCCATAGTAATGTGCCAGCCTATCAAGAGACATGGCACTCCCATCAAACTCACTCCCCCTATCTAGGGGCTCGTCCGTCTGGGACCAATCACAGCGGTCAGGAGACCCCTGCCCCAGTGTGACGTGGATGGGGTTGATTGGCCTGACGGATGCACTAGAAACTAGTGTACAGGTCTCCCCCATACTCCCCGACGTCAGAGCCATGGGAGGGGCCTGGAGTGGTTTGTTCTGCATGCCTGTTTACAGAGTGCCATGTTATCTCCTGAGGCTTTGCTGCACCTGCTAACTGGGGTGCAAATTAGAAATATGTGAGTTTTATTACACATGTATATTGTGTGAGCAGGTTTATTATTATTACAGAACAGCAAACTGGCTTCACTGGACGTTCTTGTTACTTTCTGTTGATGGACAAAAGGATCAATAAGTGTCACCTCCCTTTATTTTGGGACATACACCCCAGTTCAGTCACATTGAAATGCCTAATGTACATGTTTGGACATATTATGTGGCGAGTACAGTCCTTCTTAGGAAATTGATTCTGCATGTGAAGTGAGTCTGTATCTCCACTTTATGATACCACAATGCTGTACTCTGTATAGACATGTACTTGGCTAAGAATTAGTGTTTTATTTTATTTTTGTATGTTGAGCTGTTCTAGTTACTGGATATTTATAGCCAGGCAGATTAATGGGTTTCGCCTCTCTTATCTTTGGGGCGTGCATCCCAGTATAGTCACGTAATTCTATCTAGTGTAAATGCTCGGACGTTCTTGTGTGCCGATTACAGTAATTAGACTATCAGTCCTTTCGTACTGTATTTGCTGTTAGTCTAGATCTCCACCTTATGAGTCCACAATACTGACTTCGTATCTTATATAAAGCTGGTGAATGACATATAGTCGTTTATGCCCTGAGGACTCAAGGTCTGCAGCCTATATATCCAACGGCATTCTTTTTGGAGAAGAAGTCTGTCCAAATTTCCTCCACGACTAGATGGTCTGATGACCTCTATTATTTGAAAAGAGATCTCCGCCTGCCTGTTGTCATGTGCTTCTCTCATATGTCTCGCCAAACATGTGTCCTCTTTCCGTCTCATATTTCCTATGTGGTCCAGGACTCTTCTTCTGAACTCTCTGATGGTTTTTCCCACATAGTTGAGTGGACAAGAGCATGTGGCCATATACACTACTCCTTTGGTCTTGCAGTTTCCAAATGCTCTATTGGAAAACACTTGCCCAGTGGATATACTACAGAAGTTTTTGCTTATTGTTACGTGCTGGCAAGCCCTGCATGATCCACACCGGAAGGTTCCTACTGGTCGGTCAGGTAGCCAGTCCTTTCGAGGAAATTCCTCGGTGAAGTGGCTATGCACGAGGCGGTCTTGGAGGTTTCTTCCTCTTCGGAATGTAATTAGTGGATAAGGTGCCACTGCTTTACTGAGGTCACCATCCGCTCTCAAGATTTCCCAGTATTTCCTGAAAATGCCTCTGATTTCCTCATGTCTGACATCGTAAGTGCCCACCATCCTGACTTTATTCTCATTCTTTTCTACCTTGGTGATAGCCTGTGGGATCAATAGGTTTGTTCTGTTATTCGACAGCGCATGTTGGTAAGCCTGTCTCAAGGTTTTCTCCGGGTATCCTCTTGTTTGGAATCTTTTCCGGAGCTGTTTGGATTTGCTCATGAAGTCACCAAGATCGGAGCAGTTTCTCCTTAACCTCAGATATTGCCCCTTAGGGATCCCTTGTTTTAGGGGGATGGGATGATGGCTATCCCATGCTAGAAGGCTGTTGGTGGCTGTACTTTTGCGATAGAGTGTGGTGGTTATTTGACCTGATTCGCTTTTAAAGATGGTAATGTCAAGGAAATTGATCGATGCCTCATGTATCTCAGACGTGAAGAATAACCCTAAACCATTGATATTAAGAGTGTTAACCAGTTTATTGAAATTTTCAACTGTGTCATTCCAGATGATGAATATATCATCTATGAATCTCGCCCATAATAAAATGGGCGAGGTGGCTGAAGCAAGATTTTCAGCAAACACAACCTGGTCCTCCCACCAACCCAAATATAGGTTGGCATAACTAGGGGCACAAGGGCTGCCCATAGCCGTCCCTCTCAATTGATGAAACATTTTGCCTCCAAACAAGAATATATTTTTTGTCAAGATGAAATCGAGCATGTGGAGAATAAGCTCGTTATGGGCCTTGAATTGGTTGCCCCGAGTTTCAAGAAAGCATCGTACAGCCTCACATCCCTGGGCATGAGGGATGGAGCTGTACAGTGCTTCTACATCTAAACTTGCCAACATGGCTCCTGGGGGAATCTCCAAGCCCTCTAGTCTCTTAAGGATGTCTGTAGTGTCTCTCAGATATGATGGTAGGGCATAGACGAAGTCCCGTAGTACATTGTCTACGTACGTACTGACATTCTGTAAAAGGCTATTTATACCGGATACTATTGGTCGGCCTTTGAGGGGGTTCATACCTTTGTGTATCTTCGGTACACTATAAAAGGTCGGAATCTGTGGGTGGTTGGGGCTCATAAAGTCGAATTCCTCTTTGCTGATCAGTTTGTCTCTCCAGGCCTTTTGCAGCATGTTGAGGAGTTCCCCACTATGATTGTCTATTGGGTTATTAGCTAAAGTGCAGTAATTACTTTGTACAGATAGTATGCGTTGGCACATATCTTTGTATACCTGCACCTCCATCACTACAAGATTTCCCCCTTTGTCTGCAGGTTTGATTATTATTGTTTTGTCCCCCTCAAGGTTACGTAGTGCAGTGATCTCTTCTGCTGTCAGGTTGCTACGGTGTTGTTGTAGTTCCCTGTTCGTGCCCAATTGTTCTATTTCTCTGGTCACCAGGTTCACAAACATATCAATATTATTTGTTTCATTCATTGGTGCTGCTTTAGTGCTTCTGTTTTTAAGATTGGTAAAGGGTCCCTGTCCTTCCGGTCTTTCATTTTCTTGAACTAGACCCATAAGGTTTAAGAAATCGGGATAATCACTTTCTTCGATATCTAGTTCCCTACATTTCTGTTGGTCATGCTGTTTAAAGAATTTGATCCATTTCAGTTTGCGGGCAAAGAGATTCAGATCTTTTACCCATTCAAAGGTGTCAAAACGGGTAGTAGGTACATAGGATAGTCCTTTTTTTAAAAGATTGATGTCCTGGACTGATAAGATTTTTTTTGAGATATTAATGATTTGCATTGTGTCAGTCTTACCCTCATATAACTCTGGGTTAGTGTGCTGTGGGTTATCATCTCTTGCACCTTCTAATCCCTCTCTTGTTGTATGGGTCTTGTTCGTAGTGTGTAGTTGGTGGCTGGGTAGTCGGCCCCTAAAAAATCCCTATTACCTTGATGAGCCCTCCTGGAGCGTCTGCCTCTTCCTCTCTGTACTGTCCCAAAACCCGGACCCTTTCTGGAATGACTATAGCTAGTGCCCGTACTTTGCTTGTTCACACCCTCTGTGTCAGACTGGTCAAAATCCGATGAGGATCTCTCTGAGTGAGTATCTATTCCTGGAGTATTGCCCTCGAAACTATATGCTCGATGTTCTTTGAAGGCCTGTAGGTCTCGCGTGAACTGCAAGTGTTTCCTCTCCTTTATGGCTGTTTGAAGCTTTTCAATCGTCTGCTGCAATTGTGCCTCTTGTTGCTCAAAAGTGCCATCATTTTTATATGTTTTTATTTTGTCAATCTGCTCTTTCAGGGCTACTGATGTCTTTTCCAGGTTTTTATTTTCCTGTTCTAATAATATGCGCATGAATCGTACTGAACTAGCTGTAGCCTCCATGATCCATCTTTCTATAAGTTCTGGTGTCCTAACTCTTCTGGCTGGAATGATATTAATCCTTAACCCTTTCGGGACTATGTTCTGCTGTATATAGTTTTCTAGGCTTTTGACCTCCCACCATGACTTGATGTTCTCTTTATAGGTGCTTGCCAATGTATTGAATGCTGATTTCAAGGTTGGTGTGTTGGTGGTGGTTAAGTTTAGTTTGTCCGAGAAAACCTCTTTTGCGTCAGTAAGCCACTGCTGTGTATTGATATCCTTAGATAGGAAACCTGCCATAATTTTCCAATGCACACTTATTATGAGATTAACTATAATTCACTGAGTATATAAATGTCATGTAGTTCTCCCTAGTACAATTCTGAAATTCACTGGTTTATATCTTTAGGGATATATATATTTTTAAAGTGCCAGTATCATTGCAATATTTCCAAATTGCAATCTGCCTGTGTCAGATGCACAGCACAGATTGCAAAAAATATATCAACTATCAGGTTCAACTGTTGATGCGCTTTCTTTGCCACTATGGTTTCAGTGATTTATTGGAAAAATTCGGGTGGATACCCATAAGCTCACAGTTTGTGTCAGCCGAACATAACGTTGCTTTATTATACTTGGTTTTATTTTTATTTTTATTTTTGTTTGTTATATTTTGTATATATATTTCGTTTTTGTTATTTTATGTTTTTTATTCCAAGTTGTGCAAAGTTAGTCCGAATATGAGCTTAAATACCCCCAGGGATATCTCCCCGTTGGTATAAATATTCAGCCTGATAGATGCTGTTGGAGTGTGTCCTCCGTCTGTTGCATCTATATTATTATATTGAGACTGGATAGCTGCACTTTGTATGGATATCAGCCTGTGTTGGCTGATGCAGCTATCAGCTGCTAAGTCCTTACAGGGGCTGCTGCTGTTGTGCTGAGTCTGGATAGCTGCACTATCTAGGGATGTGAGTCAGTGTTTATCAGCTACAGAGCCCTTATAAGGGCTGCTTTCTCGTTCCTGTCACTGAACTCACTCTCGTGCTGAGACTCGGTAGCTGCACTGTCTGAGGCTGTAAGCCAGTGTATATCAGCTGGTGCAGCTGCTAGCTTCTGAGTCCCCTTAGGGGCTGCTTCCTCGTTCCAGTCTGTCACTGGACTCACTCTCGTGCTGAGACTCGGTAGCTGCACTGTCTAAAGCTGTTAGTCAATGTTTTTCAGCTAGTGCAGCTGTCAGCTTCTAAGCCCTTATAAGGGCTACTTCCTCCTTCCAATCTATCACTGAGTTTGCCCTACGCGTTTCCTTGCTATTACTGATGTCTGCCGCAATTCTTCAGGGGCCTGCAGTAGGTAAGTATTATTTGTTTGTTTGATAATTAGCATACAATGGCATAAGGAGACATTCAGTGATGTCTGACGTCGCTTGTGTTTGCTAGCCGCATTTGGCGGAAGGACGCTGCACAATTTAAAGTGCAGAGTCCACCCCCATAGTAATGTGCCAGCCTATCAAGAGACATGGCACTCCCATCAAACTCACTCCCCCTATCTAGGGGCTCGTCCGTCTGGGACCAATCACAGCGGTCAGGAGACCCCTGCCCCAGTGTGACGTGGATGGGGTTGATTGGCCTGACGGATGCACTAGAAACTAGTGTACAGGTCTCCCCCATACTCCCCGACGTCAGAGCCATGGGAGGGGCCTGGAGTGGTTTGTTCTGCATGCCTGTTTACAGAGTGCCATGTTATCTCCTGAGGCTTTGCTGCACCTGCTAACTGGGGTGCAAATTAGAAATATGTGAGTTTTATTACACATGTATATTGTGTGAGCAGGTTTATTATTATTACAGAACAGCAAACTGGCTTCACTGGACGTTCTTGTTACTTTCTGTTGATGGACAAAAGGATCAATAAGTGTCACCTCCCTTTATTTTGGGACATACACCCCAGTTCAGTCACATTGAAATGCCTAATGTACATGTTTGGACATATTATGTGGCGAGTACAGTCCTTCTTAGGAAATTGATTCTGCATGTGAAGTGAGTCTGTATCTCCACTTTATGATACCACAATGCTGTACTCTGTATAGACATGTACTTGGCTAAGAATTAGTGTTTTATTTTATTTTTGTATGTTGAGCTGTTCTAGTTACTGGATATTTATAGCCAGGCAGATTAATGGGTTTCGCCTCTCTTATCTTTGGGGCGTGCATCCCAGTATAGTCACGTAATTCTATCTAGTGTAAATGCTCGGACGTTCTTGTGTGCCGATTACAGTAATTAGACTATCAGTCCTTTCGTACTGTATTTGCTGTTAGTCTAGATCTCCACCTTATGAGTCCACAATACTGACTTCGTATCTTATATAAAGCTGGTGAATGACATATAGTCGTTTATGCCCTGAGGACTCAAGGTCTGCAGCCTATATATCCAACGGCATTCTTTTTGGAGAAGAAGTCTGTCCAAATTTCCTCCACGACTAGATGGTCTGATGACCTCTATTATTTGAAAAGAGATCTCCGCCTGCCTGTTGTCATGTGCTTCTCTCATATGTCTCGCCAAACATGTGTCCTCTTTCCGTCTCATATTTCCTATGTGGTCCAGGACTCTTCTTCTGAACTCTCTGATGGTTTTTCCCACATAGTTGAGTGGACAAGAGCATGTGGCCATATACACTACTCCTTTGGTCTTGCAGTTTCCAAATGCTCTATTGGAAAACACTTGCCCAGTGGATATACTACAGAAGTTTTTGCTTATTGTTACGTGCTGGCAAGCCCTGCATGATCCACACCGGAAGGTTCCTACTGGTCGGTCAGGTAGCCAGTCCTTTCGAGGAAATTCCTCGGTGAAGTGGCTATGCACGAGGCGGTCTTGGAGGTTTCTTCCTCTTCGGAATGTAATTAGTGGATAAGGTGCCACTGCTTTACTGAGGTCACCATCCGCTCTCAAGATTTCCCAGTATTTCCTGAAAATGCCTCTGATTTCCTCATGTCTGACATCGTAAGTGCCCACCATCCTGACTTTATTCTCATTCTTTTCTACCTTGGTGATAGCCTGTGGGATCAATAGGTTTGTTCTGTTATTCGACAGCGCATGTTGGTAAGCCTGTCTCAAGGTTTTCTCCGGGTATCCTCTTGTTTGGAATCTTTTCCGGAGCTGTTTGGATTTGCTCATGAAGTCACCAAGATCGGAGCAGTTTCTCCTTAACCTCAGATATTGCCCCTTAGGGATCCCTTGTTTTAGGGGGATGGGATGATGGCTATCCCATGCTAGAAGGCTGTTGGTGGCTGTACTTTTGCGATAGAGTGTGGTGGTTATTTGACCTGATTCGCTTTTAAAGATGGTAATGTCAAGGAAATTGATCGATGCCTCATGTATCTCAGACGTGAAGAATAACCCTAAACCATTGATATTAAGAGTGTTAACCAGTTTATTGAAATTTTCAACTGTGTCATTCCAGATGATGAATATATCATCTATGAATCTCGCCCATAATAAAATGGGCGAGGTGGCTGAAGCAAGATTTTCAGCAAACACAACCTGGTCCTCCCACCAACCCAAATATAGGTTGGCATAACTAGGGGCACAAGGGCTGCCCATAGCCGTCCCTCTCAATTGATGAAACATTTTGCCTCCAAACAAGAATATATTTTTTGTCAAGATGAAATCGAGCATGTGGAGAATAAGCTCGTTATGGGCCTTGAATTGGTTGCCCCGAGTTTCAAGAAAGCATCGTACAGCCTCACATCCCTGGGCATGAGGGATGGAGCTGTACAGTGCTTCTACATCTAAACTTGCCAACATGGCTCCTGGGGGAATCTCCAAGCCCTCTAGTCTCTTAAGGATGTCTGTAGTGTCTCTCAGATATGATGGTAGGGCATAGACGAAGTCCCGTAGTACATTGTCTACGTACGTACTGACATTCTGTAAAAGGCTATTTATACCGGATACTATTGGTCGGCCTTTGAGGGGGTTCATACCTTTGTGTATCTTCGGTACACTATAAAAGGTCGGAATCTGTGGGTGGTTGGGGCTCATAAAGTCGAATTCCTCTTTGCTGATCAGTTTGTCTCTCCAGGCCTTTTGCAGCATGTTGAGGAGTTCCCCACTATGATTGTCTATTGGGTTATTAGCTAAAGTGCAGTAATTACTTTGTACAGATAGTATGCGTTGGCACATATCTTTGTATACCTGCACCTCCATCACTACAAGATTTCCCCCTTTGTCTGCAGGTTTGATTATTATTGTTTTGTCCCCCTCAAGGTTACGTAGTGCAGTGATCTCTTCTGCTGTCAGGTTGCTACGGTGTTGTTGTAGTTCCCTGTTCGTGCCCAATTGTTCTATTTCTCTGGTCACCAGGTTCACAAACATATCAATATTATTTGTTTCATTCATTGGTGCTGCTTTAGTGCTTCTGTTTTTAAGATTGGTAAAGGGTCCCTGTCCTTCCGGTCTTTCATTTTCTTGAACTAGACCCATAAGGTTTAAGAAATCGGGATAATCACTTTCTTCGATATCTAGTTCCCTACATTTCTGTTGGTCATGCTGTTTAAAGAATTTGATCCATTTCAGTTTGCGGGCAAAGAGATTCAGATCTTTTACCCATTCAAAGGTGTCAAAACGGGTAGTAGGTACATAGGATAGTCCTTTTTTTAAAAGATTGATGTCCTGGACTGATAAGATTTTTTTTGAGATATTAATGATTTGCATTGTGTCAGTCTTACCCTCATATAACTCTGGGTTAGTGTGCTGTGGGTTATCATCTCTTGCACCTTCTAATCCCTCTCTTGTTGTATGGGTCTTGTTCGTAGTGTGTAGTTGGTGGCTGGGTAGTCGGCCCCTAAAAAATCCCTATTACCTTGATGAGCCCTCCTGGAGCGTCTGCCTCTTCCTCTCTGTACTGTCCCAAAACCCGGACCCTTTCTGGAATGACTATAGCTAGTGCCCGTACTTTGCTTGTTCACACCCTCTGTGTCAGACTGGTCAAAATCCGATGAGGATCTCTCTGAGTGAGTATCTATTCCTGGAGTATTGCCCTCGAAACTATATGCTCGATGTTCTTTGAAGGCCTGTAGGTCTCGCGTGAACTGCAAGTGTTTCCTCTCCTTTATGGCTGTTTGAAGCTTTTCAATCGTCTGCTGCAATTGTGCCTCTTGTTGCTCAAAAGTGCCATCATTTTTATATGTTTTTATTTTGTCAATCTGCTCTTTCAGGGCTACTGATGTCTTTTCCAGGTTTTTATTTTCCTGTTCTAATAATATGCGCATGAATCGTACTGAACTAGCTGTAGCCTCCATGATCCATCTTTCTATAAGTTCTGGTGTCCTAACTCTTCTGGCTGGAATGATATTAATCCTTAACCCTTTCGGGACTATGTTCTGCTGTATATAGTTTTCTAGGCTTTTGACCTCCCACCATGACTTGATGTTCTCTTTATAGGTGCTTGCCAATGTATTGAATGCTGATTTCAAGGTTGGTGTGTTGGTGGTGGTTAAGTTTAGTTTGTCCGAGAAAACCTCTTTTGCGTCAGTAAGCCACTGCTGTGTATTGATATCCTTAGATAGGAAACCTGCCATAATTTTCCAATGCACACTTATTATGAGATTAACTATGATTCACTGAGTATATAAATGTCATGTAGTTCTCCCTAGTACAATTCTGAAATTCACTGGTTTATATCTTTAGGGATATATATATTTTTAAAGTGCCAGTATCATTGCAATATTTCCAAATTGCAATCTGCCTGTGTCAGATGCACAGCACAGATTGCAAAAAATATATCAACTATCAGGTTCAACTGTTGATGCGCTTTCTTTGCCACTATGGTTTCAGTGATTTATTGGAAAAATTCGGGTGGATACCCATAAGCTCACAGTTTGTGTCAGCCGAACATAACGTTGCTTTATTATACTTGGTTTTATTTTTATTTTTATTTTTGTTTGTTATATTTTGTATATATATTTCGTTTTTGTTATTTTATGTTTTTTATTCCAAGTTGTGCAAAGTTAGTCCGAATATGAGCTTAAATACCCCCAGGGATATCTCCCCGTTGGTATAAATATTCAGCCTGATAGATGCTGTTGGAGTGTGTCCTCCGTCTGTTGCATCTATATTATTATATTGAGACTGGATAGCTGCAATTTGTATGGATATCAGCCTGTGTTGGCTGATGCAGCTATCAGCTGCTAAGTCCTTAC
Source organism: Rhinoderma darwinii (assembly GCF_050947455.1). Taxonomy (NCBI): domain Eukaryota; kingdom Metazoa; phylum Chordata; class Amphibia; order Anura; family Rhinodermatidae; genus Rhinoderma; species Rhinoderma darwinii. The sequence continues at coordinate 636,124,422 of NC_134687.1, forward strand.
AGGGGCTGCTGCTGTTGTGCTGAGTCTGGATAGCTGCACTATCTAGGGATGTGAGTCAGTGTTTATCAGCTACAGAGCCCTTATAAGGGCTGCTTTCTCGTTCCTGTCACTGAACTCACTCTCGTGCTGAGACTCGGTAGCTGCACTGTCTGAGGCTGTAAGCCAGTGTATATCAGCTGGTGCAGCTGCTAGCTTCTGAGTCCCCTTAGGGGCTGCTTCCTCGTTCCAGTCTGTCACTGGACTCACTCTCGTGCTGAGACTCGGTAGCTGCACTGTCTAAAGCTGTTAGTCAATGTTTTTCAGCTAGTGCAGCTGTCAGCTTCTAAGCCCTTATAAGGGCTACTTCCTCCTTCCAATCTATCACTGAGTTTGCCCTACGCGTTTCCTTGCTATTACTGATGTCTGCCGCAATTCTTCAGGGGCCTGCAGTAGGTAAGTATTATTTGTTTGTTTGATAATTAGCATACAATGGCATAAGGAGACATTCAGTGATGTCTGACGTCGCTTGTGTTTGCTAGCCGCATTTGGCGGAAGGACGCTGCACAATTTAAAGTGCAGAGTCCACCCCCATAGTAATGTGCCAGCCTATCAAGAGACATGGCACTCCCATCAAACTCACTCCCCCTATCTAGGGGCTCGTCCGTCTGGGACCAATCACAGCGGTCAGGAGACCCCTGCCCCAGTGTGACGTGGATGGGGTTGATTGGCCTGACGGATGCACTAGAAACTAGTGTACAGGTCTCCCCCATACTCCCCGACGTCAGAGCCATGGGAGGGGCCTGGAGTGGTTTGTTCTGCATGCCTGTTTACAGAGTGCCATGTTATCTCCTGAGGCTTTGCTGCACCTGCTAACTGGGGTGCAAATTAGAAATATGTGAGTTTTATTACACATGTATATTGTGTGAGCAGGTTTATTATTATTACAGAACAGCAAACTGGCTTCACTGGACGTTCTTGTTACTTTCTGTTGATGGACAAAAGGATCAATAAGTGTCACCTCCCTTTATTTTGGGACATACACCCCAGTTCAGTCACATTGAAATGCCTAATGTACATGTTTGGACATATTATGTGGCGAGTACAGTCCTTCTTAGGAAATTGATTCTGCATGTGAAGTGAGTCTGTATCTCCACTTTATGATACCACAATGCTGTACTCTGTATAGACATGTACTTGGCTAAGAATTAGTGTTTTATTTTATTTTTGTATGTTGAGCTGTTCTAGTTACTGGATATTTATAGCCAGGCAGATTAATGGGTTTCGCCTCTCTTATCTTTGGGGCGTGCATCCCAGTATAGTCACGTAATTCTATCTAGTGTAAATGCTCGGACGTTCTTGTGTGCCGATTACAGTAATTAGACTATCAGTCCTTTCGTACTGTATTTGCTGTTAGTCTAGATCTCCACCTTATGAGTCCACAATACTGACTTCGTATCTTATATAAAGCTGGTGAATGACATATAGTCGTTTATGCCCTGAGGACTCAAGGTCTGCAGCCTATATATCCAACGGCATTCTTTTTGGAGAAGAAGTCTGTCCAAATTTCCTCCACGACTAGATGGTCTGATGACCTCTATTATTTGAAAAGAGATCTCCGCCTGCCTGTTGTCATGTGCTTCTCTCATATGTCTCGCCAAACATGTGTCCTCTTTCCGTCTCATATTTCCTATGTGGTCCAGGACTCTTCTTCTGAACTCTCTGATGGTTTTTCCCACATAGTTGAGTGGACAAGAGCATGTGGCCATATACACTACTCCTTTGGTCTTGCAGTTTCCAAATGCTCTATTGGAAAACACTTGCCCAGTGGATATACTACAGAAGTTTTTGCTTATTGTTACGTGCTGGCAAGCCCTGCATGATCCACACCGGAAGGTTCCTACTGGTCGGTCAGGTAGCCAGTCCTTTCGAGGAAATTCCTCGGTGAAGTGGCTATGCACGAGGCGGTCTTGGAGGTTTCTTCCTCTTCGGAATGTAATTAGTGGATAAGGTGCCACTGCTTTACTGAGGTCACCATCCGCTCTCAAGATTTCCCAGTATTTCCTGAAAATGCCTCTGATTTCCTCATGTCTGACATCGTAAGTGCCCACCATCCTGACTTTATTCTCATTCTTTTCTACCTTGGTGATAGCCTGTGGGATCAATAGGTTTGTTCTGTTATTCGACAGCGCATGTTGGTAAGCCTGTCTCAAGGTTTTCTCCGGGTATCCTCTTGTTTGGAATCTTTTCCGGAGCTGTTTGGATTTGCTCATGAAGTCACCAAGATCGGAGCAGTTTCTCCTTAACCTCAGATATTGCCCCTTAGGGATCCCTTGTTTTAGGGGGATGGGATGATGGCTATCCCATGCTAGAAGGCTGTTGGTGGCTGTACTTTTGCGATAGAGTGTGGTGGTTATTTGACCTGATTCGCTTTTAAAGATGGTAATGTCAAGGAAATTGATCGATGCCTCATGTATCTCAGACGTGAAGAATAACCCTAAACCATTGATATTAAGAGTGTTAACCAGTTTATTGAAATTTTCAACTGTGTCATTCCAGATGATGAATATATCATCTATGAATCTCGCCCATAATAAAATGGGCGAGGTGGCTGAAGCAAGATTTTCAGCAAACACAACCTGGTCCTCCCACCAACCCAAATATAGGTTGGCATAACTAGGGGCACAAGGGCTGCCCATAGCCGTCCCTCTCAATTGATGAAACATTTTGCCTCCAAACAAGAATATATTTTTTGTCAAGATGAAATCGAGCATGTGGAGAATAAGCTCGTTATGGGCCTTGAATTGGTTGCCCCGAGTTTCAAGAAAGCATCGTACAGCCTCACATCCCTGGGCATGAGGGATGGAGCTGTACAGTGCTTCTACATCTAAACTTGCCAACATGGCTCCTGGGGGAATCTCCAAGCCCTCTAGTCTCTTAAGGATGTCTGTAGTGTCTCTCAGATATGATGGTAGGGCATAGACGAAGTCCCGTAGTACATTGTCTACGTACGTACTGACATTCTGTAAAAGGCTATTTATACCGGATACTATTGGTCGGCCTTTGAGGGGGTTCATACCTTTGTGTATCTTCGGTACACTATAAAAGGTCGGAATCTGTGGGTGGTTGGGGCTCATAAAGTCGAATTCCTCTTTGCTGATCAGTTTGTCTCTCCAGGCCTTTTGCAGCATGTTGAGGAGTTCCCCACTATGATTGTCTATTGGGTTATTAGCTAAAGTGCAGTAATTACTTTGTACAGATAGTATGCGTTGGCACATATCTTTGTATACCTGCACCTCCATCACTACAAGATTTCCCCCTTTGTCTGCAGGTTTGATTATTATTGTTTTGTCCCCCTCAAGGTTACGTAGTGCAGTGATCTCTTCTGCTGTCAGGTTGCTACGGTGTTGTTGTAGTTCCCTGTTCGTGCCCAATTGTTCTATTTCTCTGGTCACCAGGTTCACAAACATATCAATATTATTTGTTTCATTCATTGGTGCTGCTTTAGTGCTTCTGTTTTTAAGATTGGTAAAGGGTCCCTGTCCTTCCGGTCTTTCATTTTCTTGAACTAGACCCATAAGGTTTAAGAAATCGGGATAATCACTTTCTTCGATATCTAGTTCCCTACATTTCTGTTGGTCATGCTGTTTAAAGAATTTGATCCATTTCAGTTTGCGGGCAAAGAGATTCAGATCTTTTACCCATTCAAAGGTGTCAAAACGGGTAGTAGGTACATAGGATAGTCCTTTTTTTAAAAGATTGATGTCCTGGACTGATAAGATTTTTTTTGAGATATTAATGATTTGCATTGTGTCAGTCTTACCCTCATATAACTCTGGGTTAGTGTGCTGTGGGTTATCATCTCTTGCACCTTCTAATCCCTCTCTTGTTGTATGGGTCTTGTTCGTAGTGTGTAGTTGGTGGCTGGGTAGTCGGCCCCTAAAAAATCCCTATTACCTTGATGAGCCCTCCTGGAGCGTCTGCCTCTTCCTCTCTGTACTGTCCCAAAACCCGGACCCTTTCTGGAATGACTATAGCTAGTGCCCGTACTTTGCTTGTTCACACCCTCTGTGTCAGACTGGTCAAAATCCGATGAGGATCTCTCTGAGTGAGTATCTATTCCTGGAGTATTGCCCTCGAAACTATATGCTCGATGTTCTTTGAAGGCCTGTAGGTCTCGCGTGAACTGCAAGTGTTTCCTCTCCTTTATGGCTGTTTGAAGCTTTTCAATCGTCTGCTGCAATTGTGCCTCTTGTTGCTCAAAAGTGCCATCATTTTTATATGTTTTTATTTTGTCAATCTGCTCTTTCAGGGCTACTGATGTCTTTTCCAGGTTTTTATTTTCCTGTTCTAATAATATGCGCATGAATCGTACTGAACTAGCTGTAGCCTCCATGATCCATCTTTCTATAAGTTCTGGTGTCCTAACTCTTCTGGCTGGAATGATATTAATCCTTAACCCTTTCGGGACTATGTTCTGCTGTATATAGTTTTCTAGGCTTTTGACCTCCCACCATGACTTGATGTTCTCTTTATAGGTGCTTGCCAATGTATTGAATGCTGATTTCAAGGTTGGTGTGTTGGTGGTGGTTAAGTTTAGTTTGTCCGAGAAAACCTCTTTTGCGTCAGTAAGCCACTGCTGTGTATTGATATCCTTAGATAGGAAACCTGCCATAATTTTCCAATGCACACTTATTATGAGATTAACTATAATTCACTGAGTATATAAATGTCATGTAGTTCTCCCTAGTACAATTCTGAAATTCACTGGTTTATATCTTTAGGGATATATATATTTTTAAAGTGCCAGTATCATTGCAATATTTCCAAATTGCAATCTGCCTGTGTCAGATGCACAGCACAGATTGCAAAAAATATATCAACTATCAGGTTCAACTGTTGATGCGCTTTCTTTGCCACTATGGTTTCAGTGATTTATTGGAAAAATTCGGGTGGATACCCATAAGCTCACAGTTTGTGTCAGCCGAACATAACGTTGCTTTATTATACTTGGTTTTATTTTTATTTTTATTTTTGTTTGTTATATTTTGTATATATATTTCGTTTTTGTTATTTTATGTTTTTTATTCCAAGTTGTGCAAAGTTAGTCCGAATATGAGCTTAAATACCCCCAGGGATATCTCCCCGTTGGTATAAATATTCAGCCTGATAGATGCTGTTGGAGTGTGTCCTCCGTCTGTTGCATCTATATTATTATATTGAGACTGGATAGCTGCACTTTGTATGGATATCAGCCTGTGTTGGCTGATGCAGCTATCAGCTGCTAAGTCCTTACAGGGGCTGCTGCTGTTGTGCTGAGTCTGGATAGCTGCACTATCTAGGGATGTGAGTCAGTGTTTATCAGCTACAGAGCCCTTATAAGGGCTGCTTTCTCGTTCCTGTCACTGAACTCACTCTCGTGCTGAGACTCGGTAGCTGCACTGTCTGAGGCTGTAAGCCAGTGTATATCAGCTGGTGCAGCTGCTAGCTTCTGAGTCCCCTTAGGGGCTGCTTCCTCGTTCCAGTCTGTCACTGGACTCACTCTCGTGCTGAGACTCGGTAGCTGCACTGTCTAAAGCTGTTAGTCAATGTTTTTCAGCTAGTGCAGCTGTCAGCTTCTAAGCCCTTATAAGGGCTACTTCCTCCTTCCAATCTATCACTGAGTTTGCCCTACGCGTTTCCTTGCTATTACTGATGTCTGCCGCAATTCTTCAGGGGCCTGCAGTAGGTAAGTATTATTTGTTTGTTTGATAATTAGCATACAATGGCATAAGGAGACATTCAGTGATGTCTGACGTCGCTTGTGTTTGCTAGCCGCATTTGGCGGAAGGACGCTGCACAATTTAAAGTGCAGAGTCCACCCCCATAGTAATGTGCCAGCCTATCAAGAGACATGGCACTCCCATCAAACTCACTCCCCCTATCTAGGGGCTCGTCCGTCTGGGACCAATCACAGCGGTCAGGAGACCCCTGCCCCAGTGTGACGTGGATGGGGTTGATTGGCCTGACGGATGCACTAGAAACTAGTGTACAGGTCTCCCCCATACTCCCCGACGTCAGAGCCATGGGAGGGGCCTGGAGTGGTTTGTTCTGCATGCCTGTTTACAGAGTGCCATGTTATCTCCTGAGGCTTTGCTGCACCTGCTAACTGGGGTGCAAATTAGAAATATGTGAGTTTTATTACACATGTATATTGTGTGAGCAGGTTTATTATTATTACAGAACAGCAAACTGGCTTCACTGGACGTTCTTGTTACTTTCTGTTGATGGACAAAAGGATCAATAAGTGTCACCTCCCTTTATTTTGGGACATACACCCCAGTTCAGTCACATTGAAATGCCTAATGTACATGTTTGGACATATTATGTGGCGAGTACAGTCCTTCTTAGGAAATTGATTCTGCATGTGAAGTGAGTCTGTATCTCCACTTTATGATACCACAATGCTGTACTCTGTATAGACATGTACTTGGCTAAGAATTAGTGTTTTATTTTATTTTTGTATGTTGAGCTGTTCTAGTTACTGGATATTTATAGCCAGGCAGATTAATGGGTTTCGCCTCTCTTATCTTTGGGGCGTGCATCCCAGTATAGTCACGTAATTCTATCTAGTGTAAATGCTCGGACGTTCTTGTGTGCCGATTACAGTAATTAGACTATCAGTCCTTTCGTACTGTATTTGCTGTTAGTCTAGATCTCCACCTTATGAGTCCACAATACTGACTTCGTATCTTATATAAAGCTGGTGAATGACATATAGTCGTTTATGCCCTGAGGACTCAAGGTCTGCAGCCTATATATCCAACGGCATTCTTTTTGGAGAAGAAGTCTGTCCAAATTTCCTCCACGACTAGATGGTCTGATGACCTCTATTATTTGAAAAGAGATCTCCGCCTGCCTGTTGTCATGTGCTTCTCTCATATGTCTCGCCAAACATGTGTCCTCTTTCCGTCTCATATTTCCTATGTGGTCCAGGACTCTTCTTCTGAACTCTCTGATGGTTTTTCCCACATAGTTGAGTGGACAAGAGCATGTGGCCATATACACTACTCCTTTGGTCTTGCAGTTTCCAAATGCTCTATTGGAAAACACTTGCCCAGTGGATATACTACAGAAGTTTTTGCTTATTGTTACGTGCTGGCAAGCCCTGCATGATCCACACCGGAAGGTTCCTACTGGTCGGTCAGGTAGCCAGTCCTTTCGAGGAAATTCCTCGGTGAAGTGGCTATGCACGAGGCGGTCTTGGAGGTTTCTTCCTCTTCGGAATGTAATTAGTGGATAAGGTGCCACTGCTTTACTGAGGTCACCATCCGCTCTCAAGATTTCCCAGTATTTCCTGAAAATGCCTCTGATTTCCTCATGTCTGACATCGTAAGTGCCCACCATCCTGACTTTATTCTCATTCTTTTCTACCTTGGTGATAGCCTGTGGGATCAATAGGTTTGTTCTGTTATTCGACAGCGCATGTTGGTAAGCCTGTCTCAAGGTTTTCTCCGGGTATCCTCTTGTTTGGAATCTTTTCCGGAGCTGTTTGGATTTGCTCATGAAGTCACCAAGATCGGAGCAGTTTCTCCTTAACCTCAGATATTGCCCCTTAGGGATCCCTTGTTTTAGGGGGATGGGATGATGGCTATCCCATGCTAGAAGGCTGTTGGTGGCTGTACTTTTGCGATAGAGTGTGGTGGTTATTTGACCTGATTCGCTTTTAAAGATGGTAATGTCAAGGAAATTGATCGATGCCTCATGTATCTCAGACGTGAAGAATAACCCTAAACCATTGATATTAAGAGTGTTAACCAGTTTATTGAAATTTTCAACTGTGTCATTCCAGATGATGAATATATCATCTATGAATCTCGCCCATAATAAAATGGGCGAGGTGGCTGAAGCAAGATTTTCAGCAAACACAACCTGGTCCTCCCACCAACCCAAATATAGGTTGGCATAACTAGGGGCACAAGGGCTGCCCATAGCCGTCCCTCTCAATTGATGAAACATTTTGCCTCCAAACAAGAATATATTTTTTGTCAAGATGAAATCGAGCATGTGGAGAATAAGCTCGTTATGGGCCTTGAATTGGTTGCCCCGAGTTTCAAGAAAGCATCGTACAGCCTCACATCCCTGGGCATGAGGGATGGAGCTGTACAGTGCTTCTACATCTAAACTTGCCAACATGGCTCCTGGGGGAATCTCCAAGCCCTCTAGTCTCTTAAGGATGTCTGTAGTGTCTCTCAGATATGATGGTAGGGCATAGACGAAGTCCCGTAGTACATGGTCTACGTACGTACTGACATTCTGTAAAAGGCTATTTATACCGGATACTATTGGTCGGCCTTTGAGGGGGTTCATACCTTTGTGTATCTTCGGTACACTATAAAAGGTCGGAATCTGTGGGTGGTTGTGCAGCGTCCTTCCGCCAAATGCGGCTAGCAAACACAAGCGACGTCAGACATCACTGAATGTCTCCTTATGCCATTGTATGCTAATTATCAAACAAACAAATAATACTTACCTACTGCAGGCCCCTGAAGAATTGCGGCAGACATCAGTAATAGCAAGGAAACGCGTAGGGCAAACTCAGTGATAGATTGGAAGGAGGAAGTAGCCCTTATAAGGGCTTAGAAGCTGACAGCTGCACTAGCTGAAAAACATTGACTAACAGCTTTAGACAGTGCAGCTACCGAGTCTCAGCACGAGAGTGAGTCCAGTGACAGACTGGAACGAGGAAGCAGCCCCTAAGGGGACTCAGAAGCTAGCAGCTGCACCAGCTGATATACACTGGCTTACAGCCTCAGACAGTGCAGCTACCGAGTCTCAGCACAAGAGTGAGTTCAGTGACAGGAACGAGAAAGCAGCCCTTATAAGGGCTCTGTAGCTGATAAACACTGACTCACATCCCTAGATAGTGCAGCTATCCAGACTCAGCACAACAGCAGCAGCCCCTGTAAGGACTTAGCAGCTGATAGCTGCATCAGCCAACACAGGCTGATATCCATACAAAGTGCAGCTATCCAGTCTCAATATAATAATATAGATGCAACAGACGGAGGACACACTCCAACAGCATCTATCAGGCTGAATATTTATACCAACGGGGAGATATCCCTGGGGGTATTTAAGCTCATATTCGGACTAACTTTGCACAACTTGGAATAAAAAACATAAAATAACAAAAACGAAATATATATACAAAATATAACAAACAAAAATAAAAATAAAAATAAAACCAAGTATAATAAAGCAACGTTATGTTCGGCTGACACAAACTGTGAGCTTATGGGTATCCACCCGAATTTTTCCAATAAATCACTGAAACCATAGTGGCAAAGAAAGCGCATCAACAGTTGAACCTGATAGTTGATATATTTTTTGCAATCTGTGCTGTGCATCTGACACAGGCAGATTGCAATTTGGAAATATTGCAATGATACTGGCACTTTAAAAATATATATATCCCTAAAGATATAAACCAGTGAATTATACATCATATATTACAGTAACTCCACATGTAACACGTCATCTCACCACCGCCATCATGTGACTACTGCGCCTGTAACTATTATATTCTATACATCATATATTACAGTAACTCCACATGTAACACGTCATCTCACCACCACCATCATGTGACTACTGCGCCTGTAACTATTATATTATATTATATACATCATATATTACAGTAACTCCACATGTAACACGTCATCTCACCACCACCATCATGTGACTACTGCTCCTGTAACTATTATATTATATACATCATATATTACAGTAACTCCACATGTAACACGTCATCTCACCACCACCATCATGTGACTACTGCGCCTGTAACTATTATATTATATTCTATACATCATATATTACAGTAACTCCACATGTAACACGGCATCTCACCACCGCCATCATGTGACTACTGCGCCTGTAACTATTATATTATATACATCATATATTACAGTAACTCCACATGTAACACGTCATCTCACCACCGCCATCATGTGACTACTGCACCTGTAATTATTATATTATATTATATACATCATATATTACAGTAACTCCACATGTAACACGTCATCTCACCACCACCATCATGTGACTACTGCGCCTGTAATTATTATATTATATTCTATACATCATATATTACAGTAACTCCACATGTAACACGTCATCTCACCACCGCCATCATGTGACTACTGCGCCTGTAACTATTATATTATATACATCATATATTACAGTAACTCCACATGTAACACATCATCTCACCACCACCATCATGTGACTACTGCACCTGTAACGATTATATTATATTCTATACATCATATATTACAGTAACTCCACATGTAACACATCATCTCACCACCGCCATCATGTGACTACTGCACCTGTAACTATTATATTATATACATCATATATTACAGTAACTCCACATGTAACATGTCATCTCACCACCGCCATCATGTGACTACTGCGCCTGTAACTATTATATTATATTCTATACATCATATATTACAGTAACTCCACATGTAACACGTCATCTCATCACCATCATGTGACTACTGCACCTGTAACTATTATATTATATTCTATACATCATATATTACAGTAACTCCACATGTAACACGTCATCTCACCACCGCCATCATGTGACTACTGCGCCTGTAACTATTATATTATATTCTATACATCATATATTACAGTAACTCCACATGTAACACGTCATCTCACCACCGCCATCATGTGACTACTGCGCCTGTAACTATTATATTCTATACATCATATATTACAGTAACTCCACATGTAACACGTCATCTCACCACCTCCATCATGTGACTACTGCGCCTGTAACTATTATATACATCATATATTACAGTAACTCCACATGTAACACATCATCTCACCACCGCCATCATGTGACTACTGCGCCTGTAACTATTATATTATATTCTATACATCATATATTACAGTAACTCCACATGTAACACGTCATCTCACCACCGCCATCATGTGACTACTGCGCCTGTAACTATTATATTCTATACATCATATATTACAGTAACTCCACATGTAACACGTCATCTCACCACCGCCATCATGTGACTACTGCGCCTGTAACTATTATATTATATTCTATACATCATATATTACAGTAACTCCACATGTAACACGTCATCTCACCACCGCCATCATGTGACTACTGCGCCTGTAACTATTATATTATATACTATACATCATATATTACAGTAACTCCACATGTAACACGTCATCTCACCACCACCATCATGTGACTACTGCGCCTGTAACTATTATATTATATTCTATACATCATATATTACAGTAACTCCACATGTAACACGTCATCTCAACACCACCATCATGTGACTACTGCACCTGTAACTATTATATCCTATACATCATATATTACAGTAACTCCACATGTAACACGTCATCTCACCACCACCATCATGTGACTACTGCGCCTGTAACTATTATATTATATTCTATACATCATATATTACAGTAACTCCACATGTAACACATCATCTCACCACCGCCATCATGTGACTACTGCACCTGTAACTATTATATTATATTCTATACATCATATATTACAGTAACTCCACATGTAACACGTCATCTCACCACTGCCATCATGTGATTACTGCGCCTGTAACTATTATATTATATTCTATACATCATATATTACAGTAACTCCACATGTAACACGTCATCTCACCACCACCATCATGTGACTACTGCACCTGTAACTATTATATTCTATACATCATATATTACAGTAACTCCACATGTAACACGTCATCTCACCACCACCATCATGTGACTACTGCGCCTGTAACTATTATATTATATTATATACATCATATATTACAGTAACTCCACATGTAACACGTCATCTCACCACCGCCATCATGTGACTACTGCACCTGTAACTATTATATTATATTCTATACATCATATATTACAGTAACTCCACATGTAACACGTCATCTCACCACCTCCATCATGTGACTACTGCGCCTGTAACTATTATATTATATACATCATATATTACAGTAACTCCACATGTAACACGTCATCTCACCACCACTATCATGTGACTACTGCACCTGTAACTATTATATTATATACATCATATATTACAGTAACTCCACATGTAACACGTCATCTCACCACCACCATCATGTGACTACTGCACCTGTAACTATTATATTATATTCTATACATCATATATTACAGTAACTCCACATGTAACACGTCATCTCATCACCGCCATCATGTGACTACTGCGCCTGTAACTATTATATTATATACATCATATATTACAGTAACTCCACATGTAACACGTCATCTCACCACCACCATCATGTGACTACTGCGCCTGTAACTATTATATTCTATACATCATATATTACAGTAACTCCACATGTAACACGTCATCTCACCACCGCCATCATGTGACTACTGCGCCTGTAACTATATTATATTCTATACATCATATATTACAGTAACTCCACATGTAACACGTCATCTCACCACCGCCATCATGTGACTACTGCGCCTGTAACTATATTATATTCTATACATCATATATTACAGTAACTCCACATGTAACACGTCATCTCACCACCACCATCATGTGACTACTGCTCCTGTAACTATTATATACATCATATATTACAGTAACTCCACATGTAACACGTCATCTCACCACCACCATCATGTGACTACTGCGCCTGTAACTATTATATTATATTCTATACATCATATATTACAGTAACTCCACATGTAACACGTCATCTCACCACCGCCATCATGTGACTACTGCACCTGTAACTATTATATTATATTCTATACATCATATATTACAGTAACTCCACATGTAACACGTCATCTCACCACCGCCATCATGTGACTACTGCACCTGTAACTATTATATTATATACATCATATATTACAGTAACTCCACATGTAACACGTCATCTCACCACCGCCATCATGTGACTACTGCGCCTGTAACTATTATATTATATTCTATACATCATATATTACAGTAACACCACATGTAACACGTCATCTCACCACCGCCATCATGTGACTACTGCGCCTGTAACTATTATATTATATTCTATACATCATATATTACAGTAACTCCACATGTAACACGTCATCTCACCACCGCCATCATGTGACTACTGCACCTGTAACTATTATAATCTATACATCATATATTACAGTAACTCCACATGTAACACGTCATCTCACCACCGCCATCATGTGACTACTGCACCTGTAACGATTATATTATATACATCATATATTACAGTAACTCCACATGTAACACATCATCTCACCACCACCATCATGTGACTACTGCGCCTGTAACTATTATATTATATTCTATACATCATATATTACAGTAACTCCACATGTAACATCATCTCACCACCGCCATCATGTGACTACTGCGCCTGTAACTATTATATTATATTATATACATCATATATTACAGTAACTCCACATGTAACACGTCATCTCACCACCGCCATCATGTGACTACTGCACCTGTAACTATTATATTATATACATCATATATTACAGTAACTCCACATGTAACACGTCATCTCACCACCGCCATCATGTGACTACTGCGCCTGTAACTATTATATTCTATACATCATATATTACAGTAACTCCACATGTAACACGTCATCTCACCACCGCCATCATGTGACTACTGCGCCTGTAACTATTATATTATATTCTATACATCATATATTACAGTAACTCCACATGTAACATGTCATCTCACCACCACCATCATGTGACTACTGTGCCTGTAACTATTATAATCTATACATCATATATTACAGTAACTCCACATGTAACACGTCATCTCACCACCGCCATCATGTGACTACTGCGCCTGTAACTATTATATTATATTCTATACATCATATATTACAGTAACTCCACATGTAACACGTCATCTCACCACCACCATCATGTGACTACTGCGCCTGTAACTATTATATTATATTCTATACATCATATATTACAGTAACTCCACATGTAACATGTCATCTCACCACCACCATCATGTGACTACTGTGCCTGTAACTATTATAATCTATACATCATATATTACAGTAACTCCACATGTAACACGTCATCTCACCACCGCCATCATGTGACTACTGCGCCTGTAACTATTATATTATATTCTATACATCATATATTACAGTAACTCCACATGTAACACGTCATCTCACCACCGCCATCATGTGACTACTGCGCCTGTAACTATTATATTATATTATATACATCATATATTACAGTAACTCCACATGTAACACGTCATCTCACCACCGCCATCATGTGACTACTGCGCCTGTAACGATTATATTATATTCTATACATCATATATTACAGTAACTCCACATGTAACATGTCATCTCACCACCACCATCATGTGACTACTGCGCCTGTAACTATTATATTATATTCTATACATCATATATTACAGTAACTCCACATGTAACATGTCATCTCACCACCACCATCATGTGACTACTGCGCCTGTAACTATTATATTCTATACATCATATATTACAGTAACTCCACATGTAACACGTCATCTCACCACCGCCATCATGTGACTACTGCGCCTGTAACTATTATATTATATTCTATACATCATATATTACAGTAACTCCACATGTAACACGTCATCTCACCACCACCATCATGTGACTACTGCGCCTGTAACGATTATATTATATTCTATACATCATATATTACAGTAACTCCACATGTAACACGTCATCTCACCACCGCCATCATGTGACTACTGCGCCTGTAACTATTATATTATATTCTATACATCATATATTACAGTAACTCCACATGTAACACATCATCTCACCACCACCATCATGTGACTACTGCGCCTGTAACTATTATATTATATTCTATACATCATATATTACAGTAACTCCACATGTAACACATCATCTCACCACCGCCATCATGTGACTACTGAACCTGTAACGATTATATTATATACATCATATATTACAGTAACTCCACATGTAACACGTCATCTCACCACCACCATCATGTGACTAATGCGCCTGTAACTATTATATTATATTCTATACATCATATATTACAGTAACTCCACATGTAACACATCATCTCACCACCGCCATCATGTGACTACTGCGCCTGTAACTATTATATTATATTATATACATCATATATTACAGTAACTCCACATGTAACACGTCATCTCACCACCGCCATCATGTGACTACTGCACCTGTAACTATTATATTATATTCTATACATCATATATTACAGTAACTCCACATGTAACGTCATCTCACCACCGCCATCATGTGACTACTGCGCCTGTAACGATTATATTATATTATATTCTATACATCATATATTACAGTAACTCCACATGTAACACGTCATCTCACCACCACCATCATGTGACTACTGCGCCTGTAACTATTATATTCTATACATCATATATTACAGTAACTCCACATGTAACCCGTCATCTCACCACCATCATCATGTGACTACTGCGCCTGTAACCATTATATTATATTCTATACATCATATATTACAGTAACTCCACATGTAACACGTCATCTCACCACCACCATCATGTGACTACTGCGCCTGTAACTATTATATTCTATACATCATATATTACAATAACTCCACATGTAACACGTCATCTCACCACCACCATCATGTGACTACTGCACCTGTAACTATTATATTATATTCTATACATCATATATTACAGTAACTCCACATGTAACACGTCATCTCACCACCGCCATCATGTGACTACTGCGCCTGTAACTATTATATTCTATACATCATATATTACAGTAACTCCACATGTAACACATCATCTCACCACCGCCATCATGTGACTACTGCGCCTGTAACTATTATATTATATACATCATATATTACAGTAACTCCACATGTAACACGTCATCTCACCACCGCCATCATGTGACTACTGCGCCTGTAACTATTATATTATATTCTATACATTATATATTACAGTAACTCCACATGTAACACGTCATCTCACCACCTCCATCATGTGACTACTGCGCCTGTAACTATTATATTATATTCTATACATCATATATTACAGTAACTCCACATGTAACACGTCATCTCACCACCACCATCATGTGACTACTGCACCTGTAACTATTATATTCTATACATCATATATTACAGTAACTCCACATGTAACATGTCATCTCACCACCTCCATCATGTGACTACTGCGCCTGTAACTATTATATTATATTATATACATCATATATTACAGTAACTCCACATGTAACACGTCATCTCACCACCGCCATCATGTGACTACTGCGCCTGTAACGATTATATTATATTCTATACATCATATATTACAGTAACTCCACATGTAACACGTCATCTCACCACCGCCATCATGTGACTACTGCACCTGTAACTATTATATTATATTCTATACATCATATATTACAGTAACTCCACATGTAACACGTCATCTCACCACCGCCATCATGTGACTACTGCGCCTGTAACGGTTATATTATATTCTATACATCATATATTACAGTAACTCCACATGTAACACGTCATCTCACCACCGCCATCATGTGACTACTGCGCCTGTAACTATTATATTATATTCTATACATCATATATTACAGTAACTCCACATGTAACACGTCATCTCACCACCGCCATCATGTGACTACTGTGCCTGTAACTATTATATTATATTCTATACATCATATATTACAGTAACTCCACATGTAACACGTCATCTCACCACCGCCATCATGTGACTACTGCGCCTGTAACTATTATATACATCATATATTACAGTAACTCCACATGTAACATGTCATCTCACCACCGCCATCATGTGACTACTGCACCTGTAACCATTATATTATATTCTATACATCATATATTACAGTAACTCCACATGTAACATGTCATCTCACCACCACCATCATGTGACTACTGCACCTGTAACTATTATATTATATACATCATATATTACAGTAACTCCACATGTAACACGTCATCTCACCACTACCATCATGTGACTACTGCGCCTGTAACTATTATATTATATACATCATATATTACAGTAACTCCACATGTAACATGTCATCTCACCACCGCCATCATGTGACTACTGCACCTGTAACCATTATATTATATTCTATACATCATATATTACAGTAACTCCACATGTAACACGTCATCTCACCACCATCATGTGACTACTGCGCCTGTAACTATTATATTATATACATCATATATTACAGTAACTCCACATGTAACACGTCATCTCACCACCACCATCATGTGACTACTGCGCCTGTAACTATTATATTATATACATCATATATTACAGTAACTCCACATGTAACACGTCATCTCACCACCACCATCATGTGACTACTGCGCCTGTAACTATTATATTATATTATATACATCATATATTACAATAACTCCACATGTAACACGTCATCTCACCACCACCATCATGTGACTACTGCGCCTGTAACTATTATATTCTATACATCATATATTACAGTGACTCCACATGTAACACGTCATCTCACCACCTCCATCATGTGACTACTGCACCTGTAACTATTATATTATATTCTATACATCATATATTACATTAACTCCACATGTAACACGTCATCTCACCACCACCATCATGTGACTACTGCGCCTGTAACGATTATATTATATACATCATATATTACAGTAACTCCACATGTAACACGTCATCTCACCACCACCATCATGTGACTACTGCGCCTGTAACTATTATATTATATTCTATACATCATATATTACAGTAACTCCACATGTAACACGTCATCTCACCACCGCCATCATGTGACTACTGCGCCTGTAACTATTATATTATATACATCATATATTACAGTAACTCCACATGTAACACGTCATCTCACCACCTCATCATGTGACTACTGCGCCTGTAACTATTATATTATATTATATACATCATATATTACAGTAACTCCACATGTAACATGTCATCTCACCACCGCCATCATGTGACTACTGCACCTGTAACTATTATATTATATTCTATACATCATATATTACAGTAACTCCACATGTAACATGTCATCTCACCACCACCATCATGTGACTACTGCGGCTGTAACGATTATATTATATACATCATATATTACAGTAACTCCACATGTAACACGTCATCTCACCACCACCATCATGTGACTACTGCGCCTGTAATTATTATATTATATTCTATACATCATATATTACAGTAACTCCACATGTAACACGTCATCTCACCACCTCCATCATGTGACTACTGCGCCTGTAATGATTATATTCTATACATCATATATTACAGTAACTCCACATGTAACACGTCATCTCACCACCACCATCATGTGACTACTGCGCCTGTAACTATTATATTCTATACATCATATATTACAGTAACTCCACATGTAACACGTCATCTCACCACCACCATCATGTGACTACTGCGCCTGTAACTATTATATTCTATACATCATATATTACAGTAACTCCACATGTAACACGTCATCTCACCACCACCATCATGTGACTACTGCGCCTGTAACTATTATATTCCATACATCATATATTACAGTGACACCACATGTAACACGTCATCTCACCACCTCCATCATGTGACTACTGCACCTGTAACTATTATATTATATTCTATACATCATATATTACATTAACTCCACATGTAACACGTCATCTCACCACCACCATCATGTGACTACTGCGCCTGTAACGATTATATTATATACATCATATATTACAGTAACTCCACATGTAACACGTCATCTCACCACCGCCATCATGTGACTACTGCGCCTGTAACTATTATATACATCATATATTACAGTAACTCCACATGTAACACGTCATCTCACCACCTCATCATGTGACTACTGCGCCTGTAACTATTATATTATATTATATACATCATATATTACAGTAACTCCACATGTAACATGTCATCTCACCACCGCCATCATGTGACTACTGCACCTGTAACTATTATATTATATTCTATACATCATATATTACAGTAACTCCACATGTAACGTCATCTCACCACCGCCATCATGTGACTACTGCGCCTGTAACTATTATATTATATTCTATACATCATATATTACAGTAACTCCACATGTAACACATCATCTCACCACCACCATCATGTGACTACTGCGCCTGTAACCATTATATTATATACATCATATATTACAGTAACTCCACATGTAACACGTCATCTCACCACCACCATCATGTGACTACTGCGCCTGTAACTATTATATTATATTCTATACATCATATATTACAGTAACTCCACATGTAACACGTCATCTCACCACCGCCATCATGTGACTACTGAGCCTGTAACTATTATATTATATTCTATACATCATATATTACAGTAACTCCACATGTAACACGTCATCTCACCACCACCATCATGTGACTACTGCGCCTGTACCTATTATATTATATACATCATATATTACAGTAACTCCACTTGTAACACGTCATCTCACCACCACCATCATGTGACTACTGCGCCTGTAACCATTATATTATATTCTATACATCATATATTACAGTAACTCCACATGTAACATGTCATCTCATCACCGCCATCATGTGACTACTGCGCCTGTAACTATTATATTATATTCTATACATCATGTATTACAGTAACTCCACATTCAACACGTCATCTCACCACCACCATCATGTGACTACTGCGCCTGTAACTATTATATTATATACATCATATATTACAGTAACTCCACATGTAACACGTCATCTCACCACCGCCATCATGTGACTACTGCACCTGTAACTATTATATTATATACATCATATATTACAGTAACTCCACATGTAACACGTCATCTCACCACCACCATCATGTGACTACTGCACCTGTAACTATTATATTATATTCTATACATCATATATTACAGTAACTCCACATGTAACACGTCATCTCACCACCGCCATCATGTGACTACTGCGCCTGTAACTATTATATTCTATACATCATATATTACAGTAACTCCACATGTAACATGTCATCTCACCACCACCATCATGTGACTACTGCGCCTGTAACTATTATATTATATTCTATACATCATATATTACAGTAACTCCACATGTAACACGTCATCTCACCACCACCATCATGTGACTACTGCACCTGTAACTATTATATTATATACATCATATATTACAGTAACTCCACATGTAACACGTCATCTCACCACCGCCATCATGTGACTACTGTGCCTGTAACTATTATATTATATTCTATACATCATATATTACAGTAACTCCACATGTAACACGTCATCTCACCACCACCATCATGACTACTGCGCCTGTAACTATTATATTCTATACATCATATATTACAGTAACTCCACATGTAACATGTCATCTCACCACCACCATCATGTGACTACTGCGCCTGTAACTATTATATTATATTCTATACATCATATATTACAGTAACTCCACATGTAACTCGTCATCTCACCACCGCCATCATGTGACTACTGCGCCTGTAACTATTATATTCTATATATCATATATTACAGTAACTCCACATGTAACACGTCATCTCACCACCGCCATCATGTGACTACTGCACCTGTAACTATTATATTATATACATCATATATGACAGTAACTCCACATGTAACACGTCATCTCACCACCACCATCATGTGACTACTGCGCCTGTAACTATTATATTATATTCTATACATCATATATTACAGTAACTCCACATGTAACACGTCATCTCACCACCAACATCATGTGACTACTGCACCTGTAACTATTATATTATATACATCATATATTACAGTAACTCCACATGTAACACGTCATCTCACCACCGCCATCATGTGACTACTGCACCTGTAACTATTATATTATATACATTATATATTACAGTAACTCCACATGTAACACGTCATCTCACCACCACCATCATGTGACTACTGCACCTGTAACTATTATATTATATACATCATATATTACAGTAACTGCACATGTAACACGTCATCTCACCACCACCATCATGTGACTACTGCGCCTGTAACTATTATATTATATTCTATACATCATATATTACAGTAACTCCACATGTAACATGTCATCTCACCACCTCCATCATGTGACTACTGCGCCTGTAACTATTATATTATATACATCATATATTACAGTAACTCCACATGTAACATGTCATCTCACCACCGCCATCATGTGACTACTGCGCCTGTAACTATTATATTATATTCTATACATCATATATTACAGTAACTCCACATGTAACACGTCATCTCACCACCGCCATCATGTGACTACTGCACCTGTAACGATTATATTCTATACATCATATATTACAGTAACTCCACATGTAACACGTCATCTCACCACCACCATCATGTGACTACTGCGCCTGTAACTATTATATTATATACATCATATATTACAGTAACTCCACATGTAACATGTCATCTCACCACCACCATCATGTGACTACTGCGCCTGTAACTATTATATTATATACATCATATATTACAGTAACTCCACATGTAACACGTCATCTCACCACCACCATCATGTGACTACTGCGCCTGTAACTATTATATTATATTCTATACATCATATATTACAGTAACTCCACATGTAACACGTCATCTCACCACCGCCATCATGTGACTACTGCGCCTGTAACTATTATATTATATTCTATACATCATATATTACAGTAACTCCACATGTAATATGTCATCTCACCACCGCCATCATGTGACTACTGCGCCTGTAACTATTATATTATATACATCATATATTACAGTAACTCCACATGTAACATGTCATCTCACCACCATCATCATGTGACTACTGCACCTGTAACTATTATATTATATACATCATATATTACAGTAACACGTCATCTCACCACTACCATCATGTGACTACTGCGCCTGTAACTATTATATTATATTCTATACATCATATATTACAGTAACTCCACATGTAACACGTCATCTCACCACCACCATCATGTGACTACTGCGCCTGTAACGATTATATTCTATACATCATATATTACAGTAACTCCACATGTAACACGTCATCTCACCACCGCCATCATGTGACTACTGCTCCTGTAACTATTATATTCTATACATCATATATTACAGTAACTCCACATGTAACATGTCATCTCACCACCTCCATCATGTGACTACTGCGCCTGTAACGATTATATTATATTCTATACATCATATATTACAGTAACTCCACATGTAACACGTCATCTCACCACCACCATCATGTGACTACTGCGCCTGTAACTATTATATTATATACATCATATATTACAGTAACTCCACATGTAACACATCATCTCACCACCGCCATCATGTGACTACTGCGCCTGTAACTATTATATTATATTCTATACATCATGTATTACAGTAACTCCACATGTAACACGTCATCTCACCACCTCCATCATGTGACTACTGCACCTGTAACTATTATATTATATTCTATACATCATATATTACAGTAACTCCACATGTAACACGTCATCTCACCACCGCCATCATGTGACTACTGCGCCTGTAACTATTATATTCTATACATCATATATTACAGTAACTCCACATGTAACACGTCATCTCACCACCGCCATCATGTGACTACTGCGCCTGTAACTATTATATTATATTCTATACATCATATATTACAGTAACTCCACATGTAACACGTCATCTCACCACCACCATCATGTGACTACTGCGCCTGTAACTATTATATTCTATTCTATACATCATATATTACAGTAACTCCACATGTAACATGTCATCTCACCACCGCCATCATGTGACTACTGCACCTGTAACTATTATATTCTATACATCATATATTACAGTAACTCCACATGTAACACGTCATCTCACCACCGCCATCATGTGACTACTGCGCCTGTAACTATTATATTATATACATCATATATTACAGTAACTCCACATGTAACACGTCATCTCACCACCACCATCATGTGACTACTGCGCCTGTAACTATTATATTATATTCTATACATCATATATTACAGTAACTCCACATGTAACACGTCATCTCACCACCGCCATCATGTGACTACTGCGCCTGTAACTATTATATTATATACATCATATATTACAGTAACTCCACATGTAACACGTCATCTCACCACCGCCATCATGTGACTACTGCGCCTGTAACTATTATATTCTATACATCATATATTACAGTAACTCCACATGTAACATGTCATCTCATCACCGCCATCATGTGACTACTGCACCTGTAACTATTATATTATATACATCATATATTACAGTAACTCCACATGTAACACGTCATCTCACTACCACCATCATGTGACTACTGCGCCTGTAACTATTATATTCTATACATCATATATTACAGTAACTCCACATGTAACATGTCATCTCACCACCGCCATCATGTGACTACTGCACCTGTAACTATTATATTATATTCTATACATCATATATTACAGTAACTCCACATGTAACACATCATCTCACCACCGCCATCATGTGACTACTGCGCCTGTAACTATTATATTCTATACATCATATATTACAGTAACTCCACATGTAACACGTCATCTCACCACCGCCATCATGTGACTACTGCACCTGTAACTATTATATACATCATATATTACAGTAACTCCACATGTAACACGTCATCTCACCACCACCATCATGTGACTACTGCACCTGTAACTATTATATTATATTCTATACATCATATATTACAGTAACTCCACATGTAACATGTCATCTCACCACCACCATCATGTGACTACTGCGCCTGTAACTATTATATTCTATACATCATATTACAGTAACTCCACATGTAACACGTCATCTCACCACCTCCATCATGTGACTACTGCGCCTGTAACTATTATATTCTATACATCATATATTACAGTAACTCCACATGTAACACGTCATCTCACCACCGCCATCATGTGACTACTGCGCCTGTAACTATTATATTATATTCTATACATCATATATTACAGCAACTCCACATGTAACCCGTCATCTCACCACCACCATCATGTGACTACTGCGCCTGTAACTATTATATTATATTCTATACATCATATATGACAGTAACTCCACATGTAACACGTCATCTCACCACCGCCATCATGTGACTACTGCGCCTGTAACTATTATATTCTATACATCATATATTACAGTAACTCCACATGTAACACGTCATCTCACCACCACCATCATGTGACTACTGAGCCTGTAACTATTATATTATATTCTATACATCATATATTACAGTAACTCCACATGTAACACGTCATCTCACCACCACCATCATGTGACTACTGAGCCTGTAACTATTATATTATATTCTATACATCATATATTACAGTAACTCCACATGTAACACGTCATCTCACCACCGCCATCATGTGACTACTGCGCCTGTAACTATTATATTATATACATCATATATTACAGTAACTCCACATGTAACACGTCATCTCACCACCACCATCATGTGACTACTGCGCCTGTAACTATTATATTACATTGTATACATCATATATTACAGTAACTCCACATGTAACACGTCATCTCACCACCACCATCATGTGACTACTGAGCCTGTAACTATTATATTATATTCTATACATCATATATTACAGTAACTCCACATGTAACACGTCATCTCACCACCACCATCATGTGACTACTGCGCCTGTAACTATTATATTATATACATCATATATTACAGTAACTCCACATGTAACACATCATCTCACCACCGCCATCATGTGACTACTGCGCCTGTAACTATTATATTCTATACATCATATATTACAGTAACTCCACATGTAACATGTCATCTCACCACCGCCATCATGTGACTACTGCGCCTGTAACTATTATATTATATACATCATATATTACAGTAACTCCACATGTAACACGTCATCTCACCACCACCATCATGTGACTACTGCGCCTGTAACTATTATATTACATTGTATACATCATATATTACAGTAACTCCACATGTAACACGTCATCTCACCACCACCATCATGTGACTACTGAGCCTGTAACTATTATATTATATTCTATACATCATATATTACAGTAACTCCACATGTAACACGTCATCTCACCACCACCATCATGTGACTACTGCGCCTGTAACTATTATATTATATACATCATATATTACAGTAACTCCACATGTAACACGTCATCTCACCACCGCCATCATGTGACTACTGCGCCTGTAACTATTATATTATATACATCATATATTACAGTAACTCCACATGTAACATGTCATCTCACCACCACCATCATGTGACTACTGCGCCTGTAACTATTATATTATATTCTATACATCATATATTACAGTAACTCCACATGTAACACGTCATCTCACCACCGCCATCATGTGACTACTGCACCTGTAACTATTATATTATATACATCATATATTACAGTAACTCCACATGTAACATCATCTCACCACCGCCATCATGTGACTACTGCGCCTGTAACTATTATATTATATTCTATACATCATATATTACAGTAACTCCACATGTAACATGTCATCTCACCACCGCCATCATGTGACTACTGCACCTGTAACGATTATATTATATTATATACATCATATATTACAGTAACTCCACATATAACACATCATCTCACCACCACCATGTGACTACTGCGCCTGTAACTATTATATTATATTCTATACATCATATGTTACAGTAACTCCACATGGAACACATCATCTCACCACCGCCATCATGTGACTACTGCGCCTGTAACTATTATATTCTATACATCATATATTACAGTAACTCCACATGTAACATGTCATCTCACCACCGCCATCATGTGACTACTGCGCCTGTAACTATTATATTATATACATCATATATTACAGTAACTCCACATGTAACACGTCATCTCACCACCGCCATCATGTGACTACTGCTCCTGTAACTATTATATTATATTCTATACATCATATATTACAGTAACTCCACATGTAACACGTCATCTCACCACCTCATCATGTGACTACTGCACCTGTAACTATTATATTCTATACATCATATATTACAGTAACTCCACATGTAACACGTCATCTCACCACCACCATCATGTGACTACTGCACCTGTAACTATTATATTATATTCTATACATCATATATTACAGTAACTCCACATGTAACACGTCATCTCACCACCTCATCATGTGACTACTGCACCTGTAACTATTATATTCTATACATCATATATTACAGTAACTCCACATGTAACACGTCATCTCACCACCACCATGTGACTACTGCACCTGTAACTATTATATTATATACATCATATATTACAGTAACTCCACATGTAACACGTCATCACACCACCACCATCATGTGACTACTGCACCTGTAACTATTATATTATATACATCATATATTACAGTAACTCCACATGTAACACGTCATCTCACCACCGCCATCATGTGACTACTGCGCCTGTAACTATTATATTATATTCTATACATCATATATTACAGTAACTCCACATGTAACACATCATCTCACCACCGCCATCATGTGACTACTGCACCTGTAACTATTATATTATATTCTATACATCATATATTACAGTAACTCCACATGTAACACGTCATCTCACCACCACCATGTGACTACTGCACCTGTAACTATTATATTATATACATCATATATTACAGTAACTCCACATGTAACACGTCATCACACCACCACCATCATGTGACTACTGCACCTGTAACTATTATATTATATACATCATATATTACAGTAACTCCACATGTAACACGTCATCTCACCACCGCCATCATGTGACTACTGCGCCTGTAACTATTATATTATATTCTATACATCATATATTACAGTAACTCCACATGTAACACATCATCTCACCAGCGCCATCATGTGACTACTGCACCTGTAACTATTATATTATATACATCATATATTACAGTAACTCCACATGTAACACGTCATCTCACCACCACCATCATGTGACTACTGCACCTGTAACTATTATATTATATTCTATACATCATATATTACAGTAACTCCACATGTAACACGTCATCTCACCACCACCATCATGTGACTACTGCGCCTGTAACTATTATATTATATACATCATATATTACAGTAACTCCACATGTAACCCGTCATCTCACCACCATCATCATGTGACTACTGCGCCTGTAACTATTATATTATATTCTATACATCATATATTACAGTAACTCCACATGTAACACGTCATCTCATCACCGCCATCATGTGACTACTGCACCTGTAACTATTATATTATATTCTATACATCATATATTACAGTAACTCCACATGTAACATGTCATCTCACCACCGCCATCATGTGACTACTGCGCCTGTAACTATTATATTATATACATCATATATTACAGTAACTCCACATGTAACACATCATCTCACCACCACCATCATGTGACTACTGCGCCTGTAACTATTATATTATATACATCATATATTACAGTAACTCCACATGTAACACGTCATCTCACCACCGCCATCATGTGACTACTGCGCCTGTAACTATTATATTATATACATCATATATTACAGTAACTCCACATGTAACACGTCATCTCACCACCACCATCATGTAACTACTGCGCCAGTAACTATTATATTATATTCTATACATCATATATTACAGTAACTCCACATGTAACACGTCATCTCACCACCGCCATCATGTGACTACTGCAGCTGTAACTATTATATTATATTCCATACATCATATATTACAGTAACTCCACATGTAACACGTCATCTCACCACCGCCATCATGTGACTACTGCGCCTGTAACGATTATATTCTATACATCATATATTACAGTAACTCCACATGTAACACGTCATCTCACCACCACCATCATGTGACTACTGCGCCTGTAACTATTATATTATATTCTATACATCATATATTACAGTAACTCCACATGTAACACGTCATCTCACCACCACCATCATGTGACTACTGCGCCTGTAACTATTATATTATACTCTATACATCATATATTACAGTAACTCCACATGTAACATGTCATCTCACCACCGCCATCATGTGACTACTGCACCTGTAACTATTATATTCTATTCTATACATCATATATTACAGTAACTCCACATGTAACACGTCATCTCACCACCACCATCATGTGACTACTGCGCCTGTAACTATTATATTATACTCTATACATCATATATTACAGTAACTCCACATGTAACATGTCATCTCACCACCTCCATCATGTAACTAATGCGCCTGTAACTATTATATTATATACATCATATATTACAGTAACTCCACATGTAACACGTCATCTCACCACCGCCATCATGTGACTACTGCGCCTGTAACTATTATATTATATCCTATACATCATATATTACAGTAACTCCACATGTAACATGTCATCTCACCACCTCCATCATGTAACTAATGCGCCTGTAACTATTATATTATATACATCATATATTACAGTAACTCCACATGTAACACGTCATCTCACCACCGCCATCATGTGACTACTGCGCCTGTAACTATTATATTCTATACATCATATATTACAGTAACTCCACATGTAACACGTCATCTCACCACCGCCATCATGTGACTACTGCGCCTGTAACTATTATATTATATACATCATATATTACAGTAACTCCACATGTAACACGTCATCTCACCACCACCATCATGTGACTACTGCACCTGTAACTATTATATTCTATACATCATATATTACAGTAACTCCACAAGTAACATGTCATCTCACCACCGCCATCATGTGACTACTGCGCCTGTAACTATTATATTATATTCTATACATCATATATTACAGTAACTCCACATGTAACACGTCATCTCACCACCGCCATCATGTGACTACTGCACCTGTAACTATTATATTATATACATCATATATTACAGTAACTCCACATGTAACATGTCATCTCACCACCACCATCATGTGACTACTGTGCCTGTAACTATTATATTATATTCTATACATCATATATTACAGTAACTCCACATGTAACACGTCATCTCACCACCACCATCATGTGACTACTGCGCCTGTAACTATATTATATTATATTATATACATCATATATTACAGTAACTCCACATGTAACATGTCATCTCACCACCGCCATCATGTGACTACTGCGCCTGTAGCTATTATATTATATTCTATACATCATATATTACAGTAACTCCACATGTAACACGTCATCTCACCACCACCATCATGTGACTACTGCGCCTGTAACTATTATATTATATTCTATACATCATATATTACAGTAACTCCACATGTAACACGTCATCTCACCACCACCATCATGTGACTACTGCGCCTGTAACTATTATATTATATTCTATACATCATATATTACAGTAACTCCACATGTAACACGTCATCTCACCACCATCATGTGACTACTGCACCTGTAACTATTATATTATATTCTATACATCATATATGACAGTAACTCCACATGTAACACGTCATCTCACCACCACAATCATGTGACTACTGCACCTGTAACTATTATATTATATACATCATATATTACAGTAACTCCAAAGTAACACGTCATCTCACCACCGCCATCATGTGACTACTGCGCCTGTAACTATTATATTCTATACATCATATATTACAGTAACTCCACATGTAACACGTCATCTCACCACCACCATGTGACTACTGCGCCTGTAACTATTATATTATATTCTATACATCATATATTACAGTAACTCCACATGTAACACGTCATCTCACCACCACCATCATGTGACTACTGCACCTGTAACTATTATATTATATACATCATATATTACAGTAACTCCACATGTAACATGTCATCTCACCACCGCCATCATGTGACTACTGCACCTGTAACTATTATATTATATTCTATACATCATATATTACAGTAACTCCACATGTAACACGTCATCTCACCACCGCCATCATGTGACTACTGCGCCTGTAACTATTATATTATATTCTATACATCATATATTACAGTAACTCCACATGTAACACGTCATCTCACCTCCGCCATCATGTGACAACTGCGCCTGTAACTATTATATTCTATACATCATATATTACAGTAACTCCACATGTAACACGTCATCTCACCACCACCATCATGTGACTACTGCGCCTGTAACTATTATATTATATTCTATACATCATATATTACAGTAACTCCACATGTAACACGTCACCTCACCACCACCATCATGTGACTACTGCACCTGTAACTATTATATTATATTCTATACATCATATATTACAGTAACTCCACATGTAACACGTCATCTCACCACCACCATCATGTGACTACTGCACCTGTAACTATTATATTCTAGACATCATATATTACAGTAACTCCACATGTAACACGTCATCTCACCACCACCATCACGTGACTACTGCACCTGTAACTATTATATTATATTCTATACATCATATATTACAGTAACTCCACATGTAACACGTCATCTCACCACCACCATCACGTGACTACTGCGCCTGTAACTATTATATTATATTCTATACATCATATATTACAGTAACTCCACATGTAACACGTCATCTCACCACCTCCATCTTGTGACTACTGCGCCTGTAACTATTATATTATATTCTATACATCATATATTACAGTAACTCCACATGTAACATGTCATCTCACCACCACCATCATGTGACTACTGCACCTGTAACTATTATATTATATTCTATACATCATATATTACAGTAACTCCACATGTAACACGTCATCTCACCACCGCCATCATGTGACTACTGCGCCTGTAACTATTATATTATATACATCATATATTACAGTAACTCCACATGTAACATGTCATCTCACCACCACCATCATGTGACTACTGTGCCTGTAACTATTATATTATATTCTATACATCATATATTACAGTAACTCCACATGTAACACGTCATCTCACCACCACCATCATGTGACTACTGCACCTGTAACTATTATATTATATTCTATACATCATATATTACAGTAACTCCACATGTAACACGTCTTCTCACCACCGCCATCATGCGACTACTGCGCCTGTAACTATTATATTATATTCTATACATCATATATTACAGTAACTCCACATGTAACATGTCATCTCACCACCACCATCATGTGACTACTGCGCCTGTAACTATTATATTATATTCTATACATCATATATTACAGTAACTCCACATGTAACACGTCATCTCACCACCACCATCATCATGTGACTACTGCGCCTGTAACTATTATATTATATTCTATACATCATATATTACAGTAACTCCACATGTAACACGTCATCTCACCACCACCATCATGTGACTACTGCGCCTGTAACTATTATATTATATACATCATATATTACAGTAACTCCACATGTAACACGTCATCTCACCACCGCTATCATGTGACTACTGCGCCTGTAACTATTATATTCTATACATCATATATTACAGTAACTCCACATGTAACAAGTCATCTCACCACCGCCATCATGTGACTACTGCGCCTGTAACTATTATATTATATACATCATATATTACAGTAACTCCACATGTAACACGTCATCTCACCACCACCATCATGTGACTACTGCACCTGTAACTATTATATTATATTATATACATCATATATTACAGTAACTCCACATGTAACACGTCATCTCACCACCACCATCATGTGACTACTGCGCCTGTAACTATTATATTATATTCTATACATCATATATTACAGTAACTCCACATGTAACACGTCATCTCACCACCACCATCATGTGACTACTGCGCCTGTAACTATTATATTCTATACATCATATATTACAGTAACTCCACATGTAACACATCATCTCACCACCGCCATCATGTGACTACTGTGCCTGTAACTATTATATTATATTCTATACATCATATATTACAGTAACTCCACATGTAACACGTCATCTCACCACCACCATCATGTGACTACTGCGCCTGTAACTATTATATTCTATACATCATATATTACAGTAACTCCACATGTAACACGTCATCTCACCACCACCATCATGTGACTACTGCGCCTGTAACTATTATATTATATTCTATACATCATATATTACAGTAACTCCACATGTAACACGTCATCTCACCACCACCATCATGTGACTACTGCACCTGTAACTATTATATTATATTATATACATCATATATTACAGTAACTCCACATGTAACATGTCATCTCACCACCGCCATCATGTGACTACTGCGCCTGTAACTATTATATTATATTCTATACATCATATATTACAGTAACTCCACATGTAACACGTCATCTCACCACCACCATCATGTGACTACTGCGCCTGTAACTATTATATTATATACATCATATATTACAGTAACTCCACATGTAACACGTCATCTCACCACCACCATCATGTGACTACTGCGCCTGTAACTATTATATTATATACATCATATATTACACTAACTCCACATGTAACACGTCATCTCACCACCACCATCATGTGACTACTGCGCCTGTAACTATTATATTATATTCCATACATCATGTATTACAGTAACTCCACATGTAACATGTCATCTCACCACCGCCATCATGTGACTACTGCGCCTGTAACTATTATATTATATACATCATATATTACAGTAACTCCACATGTAACAGGTTATCTCACCACCGCCATCATGTGACTACTGCGCCTGAAACTATTATATTATATACATCATATATTACAGTAACTCCACATGTAACACGTCATCTCACCACCGCCATCATGTGACTACTGCACCTGTAACTATTATATTATATACATCATATATTACAGTAACTCCACATGTAACACGTCATCTCACCACCGCCATCATGTGACTACTGCGCCTGTAACTATTATATTATATTCTATACATCATATATTACAGTAACTCCACATGTAACACGTCATCTCACCACCGCCATCATGTGACTACTGCGCCTGTAACTATTATATTATATTCTATACATCATATATTACAGTAACTCCACATGTAACACATCATCTCACCACCGCCATCATGTGACTACTGCGCCTGTAACTATTATATTCTATACATCATATATTACAGTAACTCCACATGTAACACGTCATCTCACCACCACCATCATGTGACTACTGCGCCTGTAACTATTATATTCTATTCTATACATCATATATTACAGTAACTCCACATGTAACACATCATCTCACCACCGCCATCATGTGACTACTGCGCCAGTAACTATTATATTCTATTCTATACATCATATATTACAGTAACTCCACATGTAACACGTCATCTCACCACCGCCATCATGTGACTACTGTGCCTGTAACTATTATATTCTATTCTATACATCATATATTACAGTAACTCCACATGTAACACGTCATCTCACCACCGCCATCATGTGGCTACTGCGCCTGTAACTATTATATTATATACATCATATATTACAGTAACTCCACATGTAACACGTCATCTCACCACCGCCATCATGTGACTACTGCGCCTGTAACTATTATATTATATTCTACACATCATATATTCCAGTAACTCCACATGTAACACGTCATCTCACCACCGCCATCATGTGACTACTGCGCCTGTAACTATTATATTATATTATATACATCATATATTACAGTAACTCCACATGTAACACATCATCTCACCACCGCCATCATGTGACTACTGCGCCTGTAACTATTATATTATATTATATTCTATACATCATATATTACAGTAACTCCACATGTAACACGTCATCTCACCACCATCATGTGACTACTGTGCCTGTAACTATTATATTATATACATCATATATTACAGTAACTCCACATGTAACATGTCATCTCACCACCGCCATCATGTGACTACTGCGCCTGTAACTATTATATTATATTCTATACATCATATATTACAGTAACTCCACATGTAACACGTCATCTCACCACCACCATCACGTGACTACTGCGCCTGTAACTATTATATTATATTCTATACATCATATATTACAGTAACTCCACATGTAACACGTCATCTCACCACCTCCATCATGTGACTACTGCACCTGTAACTATTATATTATATACATCATATATTACAGTAACTCCACATGTAACATGTCATCTCACCACCTCCATCATGTGACTACTGCACCTGTAACTATTATATTATATACATCATATATTACAGTAACTCCACATGTAACACGTCATCTCACCACCACCATCATCATGTGACTACTGCGCCTGTAACTATTATATTCTATACATCATATATTACAGTAACTCCACATGTAACACGTCATCTCACCACCGCCATCATGTGACTACTGCGCCTGTAACTATTATATTATATTCTATACATCATATATTACAGTAACTCCACATGTAACACGTCATCTCACCACCGCCATCATGTGACTACTGCGCCTGTAACTATTATATTATATTATATACATCATATATTACAGTAACTCCACATGTAACACGTCATCTCACCACCACCATGTGACTACTGCGCCTGTAACTATTATATTATATACATCATATATTACAGTAACTCCACATGTAACACGTCTTCTCACCACCGCCATCATGTGATTACTGCACCTGTAACTATTATATTCTATTCTATACATCATATATTACAGTAACTCCACATGTAACACGTCATCTCACCACCGCCATCATGCGACTACTGCGCCTGTAACTATTATATTA
This sequence comes from Rhinoderma darwinii, assembly GCF_050947455.1. Taxonomy (NCBI): domain Eukaryota; kingdom Metazoa; phylum Chordata; class Amphibia; order Anura; family Rhinodermatidae; genus Rhinoderma; species Rhinoderma darwinii. Next base: position 636,159,581 of record NC_134687.1, read on the forward strand.
TATTCTATACATCATATATTACAGTAACTCCACATGTAACACGTCATCTCACCACCGCCATCATGTGACTACTGCGCCTGTAACTATTATATTATATTCTATACATCATATATTACAGTAACTCCACATGTAACACGTCATCTCACCACCACCATCATGTGACTACTGCACCTGTAACTATTATATTATATTATATACATCATATATTACAGTAACTCCACATGTAACATGTCATCTCACCACCGCCATCATGTGACTACTGCGCCTGTAACTATTATATTATATTCTATACATCATATATTACAGTAACTCCACATGTAACACGTCATCTCACCACCGCCATCATGTGACTACTGCACCTGTAACTATATTATATTCTATACATCATATATTACAGTAACTCCACATGTAACACGTCATCTCACCACCACCATCATGTGACTACTGCACCTGTAACGATTATATTATATACATCATATATTATAGTAACTCCACATGTAACACGACATCTCACCACCGCCATCATGTGACTACTGCGCCTGTAACTATTATATAATATACATCATATATTACAGTAACTCCACATGTAACACGTCATCTCACCACCTCCATCATGTAACTAATGCGCCTGTAACTATTATATTATATTCTATACATCATATATTACAGTAACTCCACATGTAACACGACATCTCACCACCGCCATCATGTGACTACTGCACCTGTAACGATTATATTCTATACATCATATATTACAGTAACTCCACATGTAACACGTCATCTCACCACCGCCATCATGTGACTACTGTGCCTGTAACTATTATATTATATTCTATACATCATATATTACAGTAACTCCACATGTAACACGTCATCTCACCACCGCCATCATGTGACTACTGCGCCAGTAACTATTATATTCTATACATCATATATTACAGTAACTCCACATGTAACACATCATCTCACCACCGCCATCATGTGACTACTGCGCCTGTAACTATTATATTATATACATCATATATTACAGTAACTCCACATGTAACAGGTTATCTCACCACCACCATCATGTGACTACTGCGCCTGTAACTATTATATTCTATACATCATATATTACAGTAACTCCACATGTAACACGTCATCTCACCACCACCATCATGTGACTACTGCGCCTGTAACTATTATATTATATACATCATATATTACAGTAACTCCACATGTAACATGTCATCTCACCACCGCCATCATGTGACTACTGCGCCTGTAACTATTATATTATATTCTATACATCATATATTACACTAACTCCACATGTAACACGTCATCTCACCACCACCATCATGTGACTACTGCGCCTGTAACTATTATATTCTATACATCATATATTACAGTAACTCCACATGTAACATGTCATCTCACCAGCGCCATCATGTGACTACTGCGCCTGTAACTATTATATTATATACATCATATATTACAGTAACTCCACATGTAACATGTCATCTCACCACCGCCATCATGTGACTACTGCACCTGTAACTATTATATTCTATACATCATATATTACAGTAACTCCACATGTAACACATCATCTCACCACCACCATCATGTGACTACTGCGCCTGTAACTATTATATTCTATACATCATATATTACAGTAACTCCACATGTAACATGTCATCTCACCACCACCATCATGTGACTACTGCACCTGTAACTATTATATTATATTCTATACATCATATATTACAGTAACTCCACATGTAACACGTCATCTCACCACCGCCATCATGTGACTACTGCGCCTGTAACTATATTATATTCTATACATCATATATTACAGTAACTCCACATGTAACACGTCACCTCACCACCACCATCATGTGACTACTGCGCCTGTAACTATTATATTCTATACATCATATATTACAGTAACTCCACATGTAACACGTCATCTCACCACCACCATCATGTGACTACTGCACCTGTAACTATTATATTATATTATATACATCATATATTACAATAACTCCACATGTAACATGTCATCTCACCACCACCATCATGTGACTACTGCACCTGTAACTATTATATTATATACATCATATATTACAGTAACTCCACATGTAACACATCATCTCACCACCACCATCATGTGACTACTGCGCCTGTAACTATTATATTCTATACATCATATATTACAGTAACTCCACATGTAACACGTCATCTCACCACCACCATCATGTGACTACTGCGCCTGTAACTATTATATTCTATTCTATACATCATATATTACAGTAACTCCACATGTAACACGTCATCTCACCACCGCCATCATGTGACTACTGCGCCTGTAACTATTATATTATATACATCATATATTACAGTAACTCCACATGTAACACGTCATCTCACCACCGCCATCATGTGACTACTGTGCCTGTAACTATTATATTCTATTCTATACATCATATATTACAGTAACTCCACATGTAACACGTCATCTCACCACCGCCATCATGTGACTACTGTGCCTGTAACTATTATATTATATACATCATATATTACAGTAACTCCACATGTAACATGTCATCTCACCACCGCCATCATGTGACTACTGCACCTGTAACTATTATATTATATACATCATATATTACAGTAACTCCACATGTAACACGTCATCTCACCACCACCATCATGTGACTACTGCACCTGTAACTATTATATTATATTCTATACATCATATATTACAGTAACTCCACATGTAACACGTCATCTCACCACCGCCATCATGTGACTACTGCGCCTGTAACTATTATATTATATACATCATATATTACAGTAACTCCACATGTAACATATCATCTCACCACCACCATCATGTGACTACTGCGCCTGTAACTATTATATTATATACATCATATATTACAGTAACTCCACATGTAACATGTCATCTCACCACCTCCATCATGTGACTACTGCGCCTGTAATGATTATATTCTATACATCATATATTACAGTAACTCCACATGTAACATGTCATCTCACCACCGCCATCATGTGACTACTGCGCCTGTAACTATTATATTCTATTCTATACATCATATATTACAGTAACTCCACATGTAACATGTCATCTCACCACCACCATCATGTGACTACTGCGCCTGTAACTATTATATTCTATTCTATACATCATATATTACAGTAACTCCACATGTAACACATCATCTCACCACCGCCATCATGTGACTACTGCGCCAGTAACTATTATATTCTATACATCATATATTACAGTAACTCCACATGTAACAGGTTATCTCACCACCGCCATCATGTGACTACTGCGCCTGTAACTATTATATTATATACATCATATATTACAGTAACTCCACATGTAACACATCATCTCACCACCGCCATCATGTGACTACTGCGCCTGTAACTATTATATTCTATACATCATATATTACAGTAACTCCACATGTAACACGTCATCTCACCACCGCCATCATGTGACTACTGCGCCTGTAACTATTATATTATATTCTATACATCATATATTACAGTAACTCCACATGTAACACATCATCTCACCACCACCATCATGTGACTACTGCGCCTGTAACTATTATATTATATTCTATACATCATATATTACAGTAACTCCACATGTAACACGTCATCTCACCACCACCATCATGTGACTACTGCGCCTGTAACTATTATATTATATTCTATACATCATATATTACAGTAACTCCACATGTAACACGTCATCTCACCACCGCCATCATGTGACTACTGCACCTGTAACTATTATATTACATTATATACATCATATATTACAGTAACTCCACATGTAACACGTCATCTCACCACCACCATCATGTGACTACTGCGCCTGTAACTATTATATTATATTCTATACATCATATATTACAGTAACTCCACATGTAACACGTCATCTCACCACCGCCATCATGTGACTACTGCGCCTGTAACGATTATATTCTATACATCATATATTACAGTAACTCCACATGTAACACGTCATCTCACCACCACCATCATGTGACTACTGCGCCTGTAACTATTATATTCTATACATCATATATTACAGTAACTCCACATGTAACACGTCATCTCACCACCACCATCATGTGACTACTGCGCCTGTAACTATTATATTCTATTCTATACATCATATATTACAGTAACTCCACATGTAACATGTCATCTCACCACCACCATCATGTGACTACTGCACCTGTAACTATTATATTATATTCTATACATCATATATTACAGTAACTCCACATGTAACACGTCATCTCACCACCGCCATCATGTGACTACTGCGCCTGTAACTATTATATTATATTCTATACATCATATATTACAGTAACTCCACATGTAACACGTCATCTCACCACCGCCATCATGTGACTACTGCGCCTGTAACTATTATATTATATTCTATACATCATATATTACAGTAACTCCACATGTAACATGTCATCTCACCACCACCATCATGTGACTACTGCGTCTGTAACTATTATATTATATACATCATATATTACAGTAACTCCACATGTAACATGTCATCTCACCACCGCCATCATGTGACTACTGCGCCTGTAACTATTATATTATATACATCATATATTACAGTAACTCCACATGTAACACGTCATCTCACCACCGCCATCATGTGACTACTGCGCCTGTAACTATTATATTATATTCTATACATCATATATTACAGTAACTCCACATGTAACACGTCATCTCACCACCGCCATCATGTGACTACTGCACCTGTAACTATTATATTATATTCTATACATCATATATTACAGTAACTCCACATGTAACACATCATCTCACCACCGCCATCATGTGACTACTGCGCCTGTAACTATTATATTCTATACATCATATATTACAGTAACTCCACATGTAACACGTCATCTCACCACCACCATCATGTGACTACTGCGCCTGTAACTATTATATTATATACATCATATATTACAGTAACTCCACATGTAACACGTCATCTCACCACCGCCATCATGTGACTACTGCGCCTGTAACTATTATATTATATACATCATATATTACAGTAACTCCACATGTAACACGTCATCTCACCACCGCCATCATGTGACTACTGCGCCTGTAACTATTATATTATATTCTATACATCATATATTACAGTAACTCCACATGTAACACGTCATCTCACCACCACCATCATGTGACTACTGCGCCTGTAACTATTATATTATATACATCATATATTACAGTAACTCCACATGTAACACATCATCTCACCACCACCATCATGTGACTACTGCGCCTGTAACTATTATATTATATACATCATATATTACAGTAACTCCACATGTAACACGTCATCTCACCACCGCCATCATGTGACTACTGCGCCTGTAACTATTATATTATATACATCATATATTACAGTAACTCCACATGTAACATGTCATCTCACCACCGCCATCATGTGACTACTGCGCCTGTAACTATTATATTATATTCTATACATCATATATTACAGTAACTCCACATGTAACACGTCATCTCATCACCGCCATCATGTGACTACTGCACCTGTAACTATTATATTATATACATCATATATTACAGTAACTCCACATGTAACACGTCATCTCACCACCGCCATCATGTGACTACTGCGCCTGTAACTATTATATTATATTCTATACATCATATATTACAGTAACTCCACATGTAACACGTCATCTCACCACCGCCATCATGTGACTACTGCACCTGTAACTATTATATTATATTCTATATATCATATATTACAGTAACTCCACATGTAACACGTCATCTCACCACCACCATCATGTGACTACTGCGCCTGTAACTATTATATTATATTCTATACATCATATATTACAGTAACTCCACATGTAACACGTCATCTCACCACCACCATCATGTGACTACTGCACCTGTAACTATTATATTATATTCTATACATCATATATTACAGTAACTCCACATGTAACACGTCATCTCACCACCACCATCATGTGACTACTGCACCTGTAACTATTATATTATATACATCATATATTACAGTAACTCCACATGTAACACGTCATCTCACCACCGCCATCATGTGACTACTGCGGCTGTAACTATTATATTCTATACATCATATATTACAGTAACTCCACATGTAACATGTCATCTCACCACCACCATCATGTGACTACTGCGCCTGTAACTATTATATTATATTCTATACATCATATATTACAGTAACTCCACATGTAACATGTCATCTCACCACCACCATCATGTGACTACTGCACCTGTAACTATTATATTATATTCTATACATCATATATTACAGTAACTCCACATGTAACACGTCATCTCACCACCGCCATCATGTGACTACTGCACCTGTAACTATTATATTCTATACATCATATATTACAGTAACTCCACATGTAACACGTCATCTCACCACCGCTATCATGTGACTACTGCGCCTGTAACTATTATATTATATTCTATACATCATATATTACAGTAACTCCACATGTAACACGTCATCTCACCACCGCCATCATGTGACTACTGCGCCTGTAACTATTATATTATATACATCATATATTACAGTAACTCCACATGTAACACGTCATCTCACCACCACCATCATGTGACTACTGCGCCTGTAACTATTATATTATATTCTATACATCATATATTACAGTAACTCCACATGTAACACATCATCTCACCACCGCCATCATGTGACTACTGCGCCTGTAACTATTATATTATATTCTATACATCATATATTACAGTAACTCCACATGTAACATGTCATCTCACCACCACCATCATGTGACTACTGCGCCTGTAACTATTATATTATATTCTATACATCATATATTACAGTAACTCCACATGTAACACGTCATCTCACCACCGCCATCATGTGACTACTGCGCCTGTAACTATTATATTATATTCTATACATCATATATTACAGTAACTCCACATGTAACATGTCATCTCACCACCACCATCATGTGACTACTGCTCCTGTAACTATTATATTATATACATCATATATTACAGTAACTCCACATGTAACATGTCATCTCACCACCTCCATCATGTGACTACTGCACCTGTAACTATTATATTATATACATCATATATTACAGTAACTCCACATGTAACATGTCATCTCACCACCTCCATCATGTGACTACTGCACCTGTAACTATTATATTATATTCTATACATCATATATTACAGTAACTCCACATGTAACACGTCATCTCACCACCACCATCATGTGACTACTGCGCCTGTAACTATTATATTATATTCTATACATCATATATTACAGTAACTCCACATGTAATACGTCATCTCACCACCGCCATCATGTGACTACTGCGCCTGTAACTATTATATTATATTCTATACATCATATATTACAGTAACTCCACATGTAACACGTCATCTCACCACCGCCATCATGTGACTACTGCGCCTGTAACTATTATATTATATTATATACATCATATATTACAGTAACTCCACATGTAACAGGTCATCTCACCACCGCCATCATGTGACTACTGCGCCTGTAACTATTATATTATATTCTATACATCATATATTACAGTAACTCCACATGTAACACGTCATCTCACCACCTCCATCATGTGACTACTGCGCCTGTAACTATTATATTATATTCTATACATCATATATTACAGTAACTCCACATGTAACATCATCTCACCACCGCCATCATGTGACTACTGCGCCTGTAACTATTATATTATATTCTATACATCATATATTACAGTAACTCCACATGTAACACGTCATCTCACCACCACCATCATGTGACTACTGCGCCTGTAACTATTATATTCTATACATCATATATTACAGTAACTCCACATGTAACACATCATCTCACCACCACCATCATGTGACTACTGCACCTGTAACGATTATATTATATACATCATATATTACAGTAACTCCACATGTAACACGTCATCTCACCACCACCATCATGTGACTACTGCACCTGTAACTATTATATTATATTCTATACATCATATATTACAGTAACTCCACATGTAACACGTCATCTCATCACCGCCATCATGTGACTACTGCACCTGTAACTATTATATTATATTCTATACATCATATATTACAGTAACTCCACATGTAACACGTCATCTCACCACCACCATCATGTGACTACTGCGCCTGTAACTATTATATTATATTCTATACATCATATATTACAGTAACTCCACATGTAACACGTCATCTCACCACTGCCATCATGTGACTACTGCGCCTGTAACTATTATATTATATTATATACATCATATATTACAGTAACTCCACATGTAACACGTCATCTCACCACCACCATCATGTGACTACTGCGCCTGTAACTATTATATTATATTCTATACATCATATATTACAGTAACTCCACATGTAACACATCATCTCACCACCACCATCATGTGACTACTGCGCCTGTAACTATTATATTATATTCTATACATCATATATTACAGTAACTCCACATGTAACACGTCATCTCACCACCACCATCATGTGACTACTGCGCCTGTAACTATTATATTATATTCTATACATCATATATTACAGTAACTCCACATGTAACACGTCATCTCACCACTGCCATCATGTGACTACTGCGCCTGTAACTATTATATTATATTATATACATCATATATTACAGTAACTCCACATGTAACAGGTCATCTCACCACCACCATCATGTGACTACTGCGCCTGTAACTATTATATTATATTCTATACATCATATATTACAGTAACTCCACATGTAACACGTCATCTCACCACCACCATCATGTGACTACTGCGCCTGTAACTATTATATTATATTCTATACATCATATATTACAGTAACTCCACATGTAACACGTCATCTCACCACCGCCATCATGTGACTACTGCGCCTGTAACTATTATATTATATACATCATATATTACAGTAACTCCACATGTAACACGTCATCTCACCACCACCATCATGTGACTACTGCACCTGTAACTATTATATTCTATACATCATATATTACAGTAACTCCACATGTAACATGTCATCTCACCACCACCATCATGTGACTACTGCGCCTGTAACTATTATATTATATACATCATATATTACAGTAACTCCACATGTAACACGTCATCTCACCACCACCATCATGTGACTACTGTGCCTGTAACTATTATATTATATTCTATACATCATATATTACAGTAACTCCACATGTAACACGTCATCTCACCACCGCCATCATGTGACTACTGCGCCTGTAACTATTATATTATATTCTATACATCATATATTACAGTAACTCCACATGTAACACGTCATCTCACCACCGCCATCATGTGACTACTGCGCCTGTAACTATTATATTATATTCTATACATCATATATTACAGTAACTCCACATGTAACACGTCATCTCACCACCACCATCATGTGACTACTGCGCCTGTAACTATTATATTATATTCTATACATCATATATTACAGTAACTCCACATGTAACACGTCATCTCACCACCGCCATCATGTGACTACTGCGCCTGTAACTATTATATTATATACATCATATATTACAGTAACTCCACATGTAACACGTCATCTCACCACCGCCATCATGTGACTACTACACCTGTAACTATTATATTCTATACATCATATATTACAGTAACTCCACATGTAACACGTCATCTCACCACCGCCATCATGTGACTACTGCGCCTGTAACTATTATATTATATTCTATACATCATATATTACAGTAACTCCACATGTAACACGTCATCTCACCACCACCATCATGTGACTACTGCGCCTGTAACTATTATATTATATTCTATACATCATATATTACAGTAACTCCACATGTAACACGTCATCTCACCACCGCCATCATGTGACTACTGCGCCTGTAACTATTATATTATATTCTATACATCATATATTACAGTAACTCCACATGTAACACGTCATCTCATCACCGCCATCATGTGACTACTGCGCCTGTAACTATTATATTATATACATCATATATTACAGTAACTCCACATGTAACACATCATCTCACCACCGCCATCATGTGACTACTGCGCCTGTAACTATTATATTATATTCTATACATCATATATTACAGTAACTCCACATGTAACACGTCATCTCACCACTGCCATCATGTGACTACTGCGCCTGTAACTATTATATTATATTCTATACATCATATATTACAGTAACTCCACATGTAACACGTCATCTCATCACCGCCATCATGTGACTACTGCGCCTGTAACTATTATATTATATTCTATACATCATATATTACAGTAACTCCACATGTAACACATCATCTCACCACCATCATCATGTGACTACTGCGCCTGTAACTATTATATTATATACATCATATATTACAGTAACTCCACATGTAACACGTCATCTCACCACGCCATCATGTGACTACTGCACCTGTAACTATTATATTATATTCTATACATCATATATTACAGTAACTCCACATGTAACACGTCATCTCACCACCACCATCATGTGACTACTGCACCTGTAACTATTATATTATATTCTATACATCATATATTACAGTAACTCCACATGTAACACGTCATCTCACCACCGCCATCATGTGACTACTGCGCCTGTAACTATTATATTATATACATCATATATTACAGTAACTCCACATGTAACATGTCATCTCACCACCACCATCATGTGACTACTGCACCTGTAACTATTATATTCTATACATCATATATTACAGTAACTTCACATGTAACACGTCATCTCACCACCGCCATCATGTGACTACTGCGCCTGTAACTATTATATTATATTCTACATATCATATATTACAGTAACTCCACATGTAACACGTCATCTCACCACCGCCATCATGTGACTACTGCGCCTGTAACTATTATATTATATTCTACATATCATATATTACAGTAACTCCACATGTAACACGTCATCTCACCACCACCATCATGTGACTACTGCGCCTGTAACTATTATATTATATTCTATACATCATATATTACAGTAACTCCACATGTAACATGTCATCTCACCACCACCATCATGTGACTACTGCGCCTGTAACTATTATATTCTATACATCATATATTACAGTAACTCCACATGTAACACGTCATCTCACCACCATCATGTGACTACTGCACCTGTAACTATTATATTATATTCTACATATCATATATTACAGTAACTCCACATGTAACACGTCATCTCACCACCACCATCATGTGACTACTGTGCCTGTAACTATTATATTATATTCTACATATCATATATTACAGTAACTCCACATGTAACACGTCATCTCACCACCACCATCATGTGACTACTGCACCTGTAACTATTATATTCTATACATCATATATTACAGTAACTCCACATGTAACACGTCATCTCACCACCGCCATCATGTGACTACTGCGCCTGTAACTATTATATTCTATACATCATATATTACAGTAACTCCACATGTAACACGTCATCTCACCACCGCCATCATGTGACTACTGCACCTGTAACTATTATATTATATTCTATACATCATATATTACAGTAACTCCACATGTAACATGTCATCTCACCACCGCCATCATGTGACTACTGCGCCTGTAACTATTATATTATATACATCATATATTACAGTAACTCCACATGTAACACGTCATCTCACCACCGCCATCATGTGACTACTGCACCTGTAACTATTATATTCTATACATCATATATTACAGTAACTCCACATGTAACACGTCATCTCACCACCGCCATCATGTGACTACTGCACCTGTAACTATTATATTATATTCTATACATCATATATTACAGTAACTCCACATGTAACATGTCATCTCACCACCACCATCATGTGACTACTGTGCCTGTAACTATTATATTATATTCTATACATCATATATTACAGTAACTCCACATGTAACACGTCATCTCACCACCGCCATCATGTGACTACTGCGCCTGTAACTATTATATTATATTCTACATATCATATATTACAGTAACTCCACATGTAACATGTCATCTCACCACCACCATCATGTGACTACTGCACCTGTAACTATTATATTATATTCTACATATCATATATTACAGTAACTCCACATGTAACACGTCATCTCACCACCACCACCACCATGTGACTACTGTGCCTGTAACTATTATATTATATTCTACATATCATATATTACAGTAACTCCACATGTAACATGTCATCTCACCACCACCATCATGTGACTACTGCACCTGTAACTATTATATTACATTCTATACATCATATATTACAGTAACTCCACATGTAACACGTCATCTCACCACCGCCATCATGACTGATAACAGAGAGAAGACCCGACCAGCCCTGCTCTATAATATACTAACCACTGGCTGATAACAGAGAACACCCGACCAGCACTGCTCTATAATACACTAACCACTGGCTGATAACAGAGAACATCCGACCAGCGCTGCTCTATAATATACTAACCACTGGCTGATAACAGAGAGAACACCCGACCAGCGCTGCTCTATAATATACTAACCACTGGCTGATAACAGAGAACACCCGACCAGCGCTGCTCTATAATATACTAACCACTGGCTGATAACAGAGAACACCCGACCAGCGCTGCTCTATAATATACTAACCACTGGCTGATAACAGAGAACACCCGACCAGCACTGCTCTATAATATACTAACCACCGGCTGATAACAGAGAGAACACCCGACCAGCGCTGCTCTATAATATACTAACCACTGGCTGATAACAGAGTGAACACCGGACCAGCGCTGCTCTATAATATACTAACCACTGGCTGATAACAGAGAGAACACCCGACCAGCGCTGCTCTATAATATACTAACCACTGGCTGATAACAGAGAACACCCGACCAGCACTGCTCTATAATATACTAACCACTGGCTGATAACAGAGAGAACACCCGACCAGTGCTGCTCTATAATATACTAACCACTGGCTGATAACAGAGAGAACACCCGACCAGCGCTGCTCTATAATATACTAACCACTGGCTGATAACAGAGAACACCCGACCAGCACTGCTCTATAATATACTAACCACTGGCTGATAACAGAGAACACCCGACCAGCACTGCTCTATAATATACTAACCACTGGCTGATAACAGAGAGAACACCCGACCAGCACTGCTCTATAATATACTAACCACTGGCTGATAACAGAGAACACCCGACCAGCGCTGCTCTATAATATACTAACCACTGGCTGATAACAGAGAGAACACCTGACCAGCACTGCTCTATAATATACTAACCACTGACTGATAACAGAGAGAACACCCGACCAGCGCTGCTCTATAATATACTAACCACTGGCTGATAACAGAGAGAACACCAGACGAGCGCTGCTCTATAATATACTAACCACTGGCTGATAACAGAGAGAACACCCGACCAGCGCTGCTCTATAATATACTAACCACTGGCTGATAACAGAGAACACCCGACCAGCCCTGCTCTATAATATACTAACCACTGGCTGACAACAGAGAGAACACCGGACCAGCGCTGCTCTATAATATACTAACCACTGGCTGATAACAGAGAGAACACCCGACCAGCACTGCTCTATAATATACTAACCACTGGCTGATAACAGAGAACACCCGACCAGCACTGCTCTATAATATACTAACCACTGGCTGATAACAGAGAGAACACCCGACCAGCGCTGCTCTATAATATACTAACCACTGGCTGATAACAGAGATCACCCGACCAGCGCTGCTCTATAATATACTAACCACTAGCTGATAACAGAGAACACCCGACCAGCACTGCTCTATAATATACTAACCACTGGCTGATAACAGAGAGAACACCCGACCAGCGCTGCTCTATAATATACTAACCACTGGCTGATAACAGAGAGAACACACGACCAGCGCTGCTCTATAATATACTAACCACTGGCTGATAACAGAGAACACCCGACCAGCGCTGCTCTATAATATACTAACCACTGGCTGATAACAGAGAGAACACCCGACCAGCGCTGCTCTATAATATACTAACCACTGGCTGATAACAGAGAGAACACCCGACCAGCGCTGCTCTATAATATACTAACCACTGGCTGATAACAGAGAACACCCGACCAGCACTGCTCTATAATATACTAACCACTGGCTGATAACAGAGAGAACACCCGACCAGCACTGCTTTATAATATACTAACCACTGGCTGATAACAGAGAACACCCGACCAGCGCTGCTCTATAATATACTAACCACTGGCTGATAACAGAGAGAACACCTGACCAGCACTGCTCTATAATATACTAACCACTGACTGATAACAGAGAGAACACCCGACCAGCGCTGCTCTATAATATACTAACCACTGGCTGATAACAGAGAACACCCGACCAGCCCTGCTCTATAATATACTAACCACTGGCTGACAACAGAGAGAACACCGGACCAGCGCTGCTCTATAATATAATAACCACTGGCTGATAACAGAGAGAACACCCGACCAGCGCTGCTCTATAATATACTAACCACTGGCTGATAACAGAGAACACCCGACCAGCACTGCTCTATAATATACTAACCACTGGCTGATAACAGAGAACACCCGACCAGCGCTGCTCTATAATATACTAACCACTGGCTGATAACAGAGAACACCCGACCAGCGCTGCTCTATAATATACTAACCACTGGCTGATAACAGAGAGAACACCCGACCAGCACTGCTCTATAATATACTAACCACTGGCTGATAACAGAGAACACCCGACCAGCGCTGCTCTATAATATACTAACCACTGGCTGATAACAGAGAGAACACCTGACCAGCACTGCTCTATAATATACTAACCACTGACTGATAACAGAGAGAACACCCGACCAGCGCTGCTCTATAATATACTAACCACTGGCTGATAACAGAGAACACCCGACCAGCCCTGCTCTATAATATACTAACCACTGGCTGACAACAGAGAGAACACCGGACCAGCGCTGCTCTATAATATACTAACCACTGGCTGATAACAGAGAACACCCGACCAGCGCTGCTCTATAATATACTAACCACTGGCTGATAACAGAGAGAACACCAGACGAGCGCTGCTCTATAATATACTAACCACTGGCTGATAACAGAACACCTGACCAGCACTGCTCTATAATATACTAACCACTGGCTGATAACAGAGAGAACACCCGACCAGCACTGCTCTATAATATACTAACCACTGGCTGATAACAGAGAGAACACCCGACCAGCGCTGCTCTATAATATACTAACCACTGGCTGATAACAGAGAGAACACCCGACCAGCGCTGCTCTATAATATACTAACCACTGGCTGATAACAGAGAGAACACCCGACCAGCACTGCTCTATAATATACTAACCACTGGCTGATAACAGAGAGAACACCCGACCAGCGATGCTCTATAATATACTAACCACTGGCTGATAACAGAGAGAACACCCGACCAGCGCTGCTCTATAATATACTAACCACTGGCTGATAACAGAGAACACCCGACCAGCACTGCTCTATAATATACTAACCACTAGCTGATAACAGAGAACACCCGACCAGCACTGCTCTATAATATACTAACCACTAGCTGATAACAGAGAACACCCGACCAGCACTGCTCTATAATATACTAACAACTGGCTGATAACAGAGAGAACACCCGACCAGCACTGCTCTATAATATACTAACCACTGGCTGATAACAGAGAACACCCGACCAGCACTGCTCTATAATATACTAACCACTGGCTGATAACAGAGAGAACACCCGACCAGCACTGCTCTATAATATACTAACCACTGGATGAGAACAGAGAGAACACCCGACCAGCACTGCTCTATAATATACTAACCACTGGCTGATAACAGAGAGAACACCCGACCAGCACTGCTCTATAATATACTAACCACTGGCTGATAACAGAACACCCGACCAGCACTGCTCTATAATATACTAACCACTAGCTGATAACAGAGAACACCCGACCAGCACTGCTCTATAATATACTAACAACTGGCTGATAACAGAGAGAACACCCGACCAGCACTGCTCTATAATATACTAACCACGGGCTGATAACAGAGAACACCCGACCAGCACTGCTCTATAATATACTAACCACTGGCTGATAACAGAGAGAACACCCGACCAGCACTGCTCTATAATATACTAACCACTGGATGAGAACAGAGAGAACACCCGACCAGAACTGCTCTATAATATACTAACCACTGGCTGATAACAGAGAGAACACCCGACCAGCACTGCTCTATAATATACTAACCACTGGCTGATAACAGAGAACACCCGACCAGCACTGCTCTATAATATACTAACCACTGGCTGATAACAGAGAGAACACCCGACCAGCGCTGCTCTATAATATACTAACCACTGGCTGATAGAGTGAACACCCGACCAGCGCTGCTCTATAATATACTAACCACTGGCTGATAACAGAGAACACCCGACCAGCACTGCTCTATAATATACTAACCACTGGCTGATAACAGAGAACACCCGACCAGCGCTGCTCTATAATATACTAACCACTGGCTGATAACAGAGAACACCCGACCAGCACTGCTCTATAATATACTAACCACTGGCTGATAACAGAGAGAACACCCGACCAGCACTGCTCTATAATATACTAACCACTGGATGAGAACAGAGAGAACACCCGACCAGCGCTGCTCTATAATATACTAACCACTGGCTGATAACAGAGAGAACACCCGACCAGCACTGCTCTATAATATACTAACCACTGGATGAGAACAGAGAACACCCGACCAGCGCTGCTCTATAATATACTAACCACTGGCTGATAAGAGAGAACACCCGACCAGCCCTGCTCTATAATATACTAACCACTGGCTGACAACAGAGAGAACACCGGACCAGCACTGCTCTATAATATACTAACCACTGGCTGATAACAGAGAACACCCGACCAGCGCTGCTCTATAATATACTAACCACTGGCTGATAACAGAGAACACACGACCAGCGCTGCTCTATAATATACTAACCACTGGCTGATAACAGAGAGAACACCCGACCAGCGCTGCTCTATAATATACTAACCACTGGCTGATAACAGAGAACACCCGACCAGCACTGCTCTATAATATACTAACCACTGGCTGATAACAGAGAGAACACCCGACCAGCACTGCTCTATAATATACTAACCACTGGCTGATAACAGAGAACACCCGACCAGCACTGCTCTATAATATACTAACCACTGGCTGATAACAGAGAACACCCGACCAGCGCTGCTCTATAATATACTAACCACTGGCTGATAACAGAGAGAACACCAGACGAGCGCTGCTCTATAATATACTAACCACTGGCTGATAACAGAACACCTGACCAGCACTGCTCTATAATATACTAACCACTGGCTGATAACAGAGAGAACACCCGACCAGCACTGCTCTATAATATACTAACCACTGGCTGATAACAGAGAGAACACCCGACCAGCGCTGCTCTATAATATACTAACCACTGGCTGATAACAGAGAGAACACCCGACCAGCGCTGCTCTATAATATACTAACCACTGGCTGATAACAGAGAGAACACCCGACCAGCACTGCTCTATAATATACTAACCACTGGCTGATAACAGAGAGAACACCCGACCAGCGCTGCTCTATAATATACTAACCACTGGCTGATAACAGAGAGAACACCCGACCAGCGATGCTCTATAATATACTAACCACTGGCTGATAACAGAGAGAACACCCGACCAGCGCTGCTCTATAATATACTAACCACTGGCTGATAACAGAGAACACCCGACCAGCACTGCTCTATAATATACTAACCACTGGCTGATAACAGAACACCCGACCAGCACTGCTCTATAATATACTAACCACTAGCTGATAACAGAGAACACCCGACCAGCACTGCTCTATAATATACTAACAACTGGCTGATAACAGAGAGAACACCCGACCAGCACTGCTCTATAATATACTAACCACTGGCTGATAACAGAGAACACCCGACCAGCACTGCTCTATAATATACTAACAACTGGCTGATAACAGAGAACACCCGACCAGCGCTGCTCTATAATATACTAACCACTGGCTGATAACAGAGAGAACACCCGACCAGCGCTGCTCTATAATATACTAACCACTGGCTGATAACAGAGAGAACACCCGACCAGCACTGCTCTATAATATACTAACCACTGGATGAGAACAGAGAGAACACCCGACCAGCGCTGCTCTATAATATACTAACCACTGGCTGATAACAGAGAACACCCGACCAGCACTGCTCTATAATATACTAACCACTGGCTGATAACAGAGAACACCCGACCAGCACTGCTCTATAATATACTAACCACTGGCTGATAACAGAGAACACCCGACCAGCACTGCTCTATAATATACTAACCACTGGCTGATAACAGAGAGAACACCCGACCAGCACTGCTCTATAATATACTAACCACTGGCTGATAACAGAGAACACCCGACCAGCACTGCTCTATAATATACTAACCACTGGCTGATAACAGAGAGAACACCCGACCAGCGCTGCTCTATAATATACTAACCACTGGCTGATAACAGAGAACACCCGACCAGCGCTGCTCTATAATATACTAACCACTGGCTGATAGAGTGAACACCCGACCAGCGCTGCTCTATAATATACTAACCACTGGCTGATAACAGAGAACACCCGACCAGCGCTGCTCTATAATATACTAACCACTGGCTGATAACAGAGAGAACACCCGACCAGCGCTGCTCTATAATATACTAACCACTGGCTGATAACAGAGAGAACACCCGACCAGCGCTGCTCTATAATATACTAACCACTGGCTGATAACAGAGAACACCCGACCAGCACTGCTCTATAATATACTAACCACTGGCTGATAACAGAGAGAACACCCGACCAGCGCTGCTCTATAATATACTAACCACTGGCTGATAACAGAGAACACCCCACCAGCACTGCTCTATAATATACTAACCACTGGCTGATAACAGAGAAGACCCGACCAGCACTGCTCTATAATATACTAACCACTGGCTGATAACAGAGAGAACACCCGACCAGCGCTGCTCTATAATATACTAACCACTGGCTGATAACAGAGAACACCCGACCAGCGCTGCTCTATAATATACTAACCACTGGCTGATAACAGAGAGAACACCCGACCAGCGCTGCTCTATAATATACTAACCACTGGCTGATAACAGAGAGAACACCCGACCAGCGCTGCTCTATAATATACTAACCACTGGCTGATAACAGAGAGAACACCCGACCAGCGCTGCTCTATAATATACTAACCACTGGCTGATAACAGAGAACACCCGACCAGCGCTGCTCTATAATATACTGACCACTGGCTGATAACAGAGAGAACACCCGACCAGCACTGCTCTATAATATACTAACCACTGGCTGATAATAGAGAGAACACACGACCAGCGCTGCTCTATAATATACTAACCACTGGCTGATAACAGAGAACACCTGACCAGCACTGCTCTATAATATACTTACCACTGGCTGATAACAGAGAGAACACACGACCAGCGCTGCTCTATAATATACTAACCACTGGCTGATACCAGAGAGAACACCCGACCATCGCCTACTGGCTTCCTCATACACGACAATTGCGAAAGGACCTGTGATTACATCACCACCATGTGACCGGGGCAGGGGGGAGGAGCTTAGAAGTGGAGAGATGTGGAGGACGGAGGACCTGTGCTGATGATCATGTGACATGAGAGGGGCAGCTCTGTGAGGGGGCGGATCTCCTGTGCTGTGAGGAGAAGTGATGATTATCACGTGATATGAGGGGCGGGGCTCTGTGAGGGGGCCTCTAATATCCCTTAGTAACAGCCCAAGTTCTAGTCCTCTTCTCTTATACCTTCTCCCTGTAATGTCCTCTGATATCCCATAATAACAGCCTGGACATGCTGGGAGTTGCAGTTCTCTCATACCTTCTACCTGTAATGTCCTCTGATATCCCATAATAACAGCCTGGACATGCTGGGAGTTGTAGTTCTCTCCTCTTATACCTCCTCCCTGTAATGTCCTCTGATATCCCATAATAACAGCCTGGACATGCTGGGAGTTGTAGTTCTCTCCTCTTATACCTCCCTGTAATGTCCTCTGATATCCCATAACAGTATGGACATGCTGGGAGTTGTAGTTCTCTCCTCTTATACCCCTCCCTGTAATGTCCTCTGATATAAATATGTCATACTAGTAGGCATCAGATGAGATCGCATTAGATATCATAAATATAACCTACAAAAAGACAGAGCACCAAAATCTCCTCTACATAAATCTTTATTAAATACAGATAAATAATGGATGGGTCGTCCTATAAAGCTGGAGCAGGTAATACCAGTGGTGTCACTAGCACCAGCCCAAGCCCCGGATATTTAGCCCACACCACGACTGCCACATTCAATTGTATCTTGGTTATATTGCAGAGTTATCAGCTTCCTGCTTTACCATTCGCTAGACTACAAGACACCTTAGGGCTGCAGCCTATAAGACGCTGGGACAGGATCCC
Source organism: Rhinoderma darwinii (assembly GCF_050947455.1). NCBI lineage: Eukaryota > Metazoa > Chordata > Amphibia > Anura > Rhinodermatidae > Rhinoderma > Rhinoderma darwinii. Next base: position 636,180,454 of record NC_134687.1, read on the forward strand.
TGTGCAGGCCGGCGCAATGACGTCACTGGATCACGCCTACGCAAGGGTCCTGTCTTGGCGTCTCACGGGCTTCAGGACTGAGGAGACTAAGACTCTGCAGCTCCGTTCCTCGTGGGAACAGGACTTGGTGAGTATAAGGATTTTTTAAATTTGTCTACTGGGGGCACTATCTACAGGGAGATCTAAAGGCACTGCCTACAAGGGGTGGTGTCACACTAACTACATGGGGGTGGCACTTTCTCCAGGGGTGGTGTGACAATATCTACAGGGGGTTTGACACTATCCACAGGGGTGGTGTGACAATATCTACAGGGGGGTGTAAAAGCACTATCTACAAGGGGGATGTGACACTATATACAGGGGGGTTGTTACACTATCTACAAGGGGGGTTGTGGAACTATCTACAAGGGGGGATTTGACACTATCTACAGGGGGAGTGTGGCACCATCAACAAGGGGGAGTTGTGTGGAAATATCTAGGGGGTGTCACTTTCTACAGGGGCAGGGTGTGTGTGACACTATCTACAAGGGGAGTGTGACACTAGGAGTGATACTATCGACATGGAGTGACACTACGGGGGGGATGACACTATTTACAATTGGAGGTGTGACACTATCTACAGGGCATTATGACAATATCTACAGGGGGTGTGACACTATTTACATGGTGGTGCGGCACTACCTACAGTGTGGTTGTGTGGCACTATCTACAAGCGGGTAGCACTATCTACAGGGGTTGTGTGTGGCACCATCTACAAGGGGGTGTGTGGCACAATCTACAAGAAGGTTTATTGCACTATCTACAACGGGGTGTGTGGCACTATCTACAGGGTGGTGTGGAACTATCTACAAGGGGTGGTGTGACACTATCTACAAGGGGGTGAGTGACACTATCTACAGGAGGTGTGGCACTACCTACAGTGGGGGTTGTGTGGTACTATCTACTAGGGGGGATGTAGCACTATGTACAGGGGGCTTTGTGGCCCTATCTACAGGGGGTGTGTGGCACTATCTACAAGGGGGTGTGGAACTATCTACAAGGGGTGGTGTGACACTATCTACAAGGGGGGGTGGCACTGTCTCCTGAGGGTGTGGCACTATCTACTATCTACAGTGGGGGTTGTGTGGCACTATCTACTAGAGGGGATGTATCTGTCACGGACACAGGGTATGTGGACCCACTAGGCCGCTCCGCCGTAGCAGGGAGGCAGCTGACCAGGTCACAGTCTATGCGAAAGTCAATGGCAGACAGTAACGCTTGGGTACCTGAAATAGTCCGGACGGTGGCTGTGGCTTCAGCATGGATGAAGGCTGGTGCGGCAGGTGGCGCCGGACGTGGCGGGCAGTATCCGATGAAGCAGAAGACACTGGACGTGGCAGAAGACACTGGACGTGGCAAACGACACTGGACGTGGCAGAAGACACGACTCCAACGCTGGTAGGCACAGGAACAATACGGAAAACAGGAACGGGTAACAGGGCACGGGTAACAGCTGGAATGGGGAAACACTAAGGGACCATTTGTGAGACAGACTGGGATAGACTAACAACGCTCAGGCACGGATCAGAAGGCCTGGGGCCTTCTTATAGACCAGGAAATCAGGGCAGTTGATGATGATGACGATCCTTTAGTGCGCGCGCTGGCCCTTTAAGGCCGCGCAAGCGCGCGCACCATACGGAACATAGCAGGACAGAGCGAAAGTGAGCGCTGGCGTCTCCTAGGAAGGAGACAGGGACCAGCGCTCACGGATCCGTGGCTGCGGGTGTCGGGGGTGAGTAAACATGGACGTTACAGTATCCCCCCTCTTACGCCCCCTCTTCTTGGGACCAGAGCGAGAGAGGAACTTTTTAATGAGAGCAGGAGCACTGAGGTTCTCTTCTGGCTCCCAGGACCTCTCCTCAGGACCAAACCCTCTCCAGTCCACCAAATAGAAAGTCCTTCCTCCTACCCTCTTGCAGTCCAGGATCTCCTTTACCTCAAATACATCAGAAGGGTCGCTGGGAGCAACTGTGGAACTAGAAGTCTTGCTGTAGCAGTTCAGGACCACTGGTTTCAGGAGGGACACATGGAAGGAGTTAGGGATTCTGAGGGTAGGAGGCAGCCGTAGTTTATAGGACACAGGGTTGATCTGTTGCAGAATCTCGAAAGGACCAAGGAACCTGGGAGCGAACTTGTATGAGGGTACCTTCAAGCGAATGTTCCGAGAGGACAGCCAGACTTTAGTCCCAGGAAGATACTGAGGCGGCTCTCTTCTCTTAGTATCTGCCTTTCGCTTCATGCGATCTACTGCCAGCAAAATAGAGGACCGGGTTTGTTGCCAGATTTGCAGGAAGTCCCCATATGCAGAGTCAGCAGCGGGTACCTGAGATGAAGTCGACACAGGAAGGAGGGACTCTGGGATGTTGACTGTACACGATGTGAAACGGAGTGGATGTGGTGGACTCACTTGTGTGGTTGTTGTATGAAAACTCTGCCCATGGAAGAAGCTGTACCCAGTTATCGTGCTGTGAAGAGATGAAGTGGCGGAGATAATTTTCCATGATCTGGTTGATCCTCTCAACTTGCCCATTGGATTGAGGAAAAGTCCAAACTCACATCCAGGAGTTTACAATGGGCTCTCCAGAACTTAGAGGTAAACTGAACCCCCGGTCGGACACAATGTGAAGAGGCAAGCCATGCAAGCGAAAGATGTGCTGAATGAAGAGACTCGCCAGTCGGGGAGCAGAAGGTAGGCCGGTCAGTGGGATAAAATGTGCCATCTTAGAGAACCGGTCCACCACCACCCAGATGGTGTTGCATCCTGCTGAGGGAGGAAGGTATGTGACGAAGTCCATTGCGATGTGCTGCCAGGGGGCACTGGGTACAGGCAGAGGTTGAAGCGGGCCGGCAGGCTTGGAGTGAGTCACTTTGTTAGAGGCACACACCGTGCAAGCAGGGACAAAGTCCAGAACATCTTTAGGTAGCGTGGGCCACCAAAAGTGACGAGCAATCAGGTCTTGGGTTTTACGGACACCAGCATGCCCAGCTAGTTTAGAACTGTGTCCCCAGCGGAGAAGTCTTTTTCTCTCTGCCAACCGAACAAAAGTTCTCACCGGAGGGATATTTCTAAGCTGCAGAGGATTAGCGGTGACCACGAAGGATGAGTCTATGATAGTCTGAAGGGACTCCACCGTGTCTTCCGTCTCAAATGATCTGGACAGGGCATCGGCCCTCACATTCTTGTCAGCGGGACGGTAGTGGAGCAGAAATTGGAAACGGGTGAAGAACAGCGACCACCTGGCTTGATGAGGATTCAGTCTCTGAGCGGACTGAAGGTAGGTGAGGTTCTTGTGGTCGGTGAAGATCAGGATGGGGTGAGCTGCGCCTTCTAGAAGATGTCTCCACTCCTCCAGGGCCAATTTGATAGCCAGTAGCTCCCGATCTCCAATGGAGTAATTGCGCTCAGCAGAAGAAAACAGTCTTGAGTAGTAGCCACATACCACTGCCTTTCCTTTGGAGCTCCTCTGGAACAGAAGTGCACCTGCACCAACAGAGGAAGCGTCCACTTCTAGTGAGAACTACCGAGATACGTCAGGGTGATGGAGGATTGAAGCTGAAGTGAAGGCTTTCTTGAGGCTAATGAATGAGGACTCTGCCTCTGGAGTCCACACCTTGGCGTTCACACCCTTCTTGGTAAGGGTAGAGATGGGAGCCGTCAGAGAAGAAAAGTTCGGAATAAACTGCCGGTAGAAATTGGCGAATCCCAGGAACCGTTGTATGGCCCTTAGGCCTTGACGACGTGGCCATTCCAGGACAGACTAGTTTCTCAGGGTCCATTTTAAGGCCTTGATCCGAGATGACGTAGGCCAGGAAGGGCAAAGACCTCTTTTCAAAGGTGCACTTCTCCAACTTGGCATACAAGCGATTCTCTTTTAGTCGCAGAAGAACTTGACGAACATGCCTCCGATGGGTCATCAGATCTGGGGAGAAAATTAAAATATCATCGAGATAAACTACAACACACATATAGAGGAGATTTTGGAAGATATCATTAACGAACTCCTGAAATACTGCGGGAGCGTTACACAGTCCGAAGTGCATCACTAGGTATTCGTAGTGCCCATCATGGGTGTTAAATGCCGTCTTCCATTCGTCACCCCGGCGAATCCGGATTAGATTATAAGCCCCCCGCAGAGCTAGCTTAGAAAATTTTTTGGCTCCTCGCATACGATCGAAGAGCTCGGAAATAAGTGGCAACGGGTATTTGTTCTTGACCATAATCTGATTGAGACCACGGTAGTCAATGCAGGGTCGAAGAGATCCATCTCTCTTTTTAGCGAAGAAGAAGCCTGCCCCGGCCGGGGAGGAAGATTTTCGAATAAAACCCCTCTCCAAGTTCTCCTTGAAATAGGCTGACATTGATAAAGTCTCTGGCAAGGAGAGAGGATATACTCGTCCACGGGGAAGAGAAGCATTGGGAACCAGTTCAATGGGACAGTCATAATTCCGATGTGGAGGCAACGTCTCAGCCTCTCGTTTGCAAAAGACATCCGCAAAACTGGCATACTGAGATGGTAGACCGGAAAGTGACTGAGGCAGAGGGGGCACAACAGGACGGACTTGTGACAGGCAATGGCTATGGCATCTGGAACCCCATTGAAGAACCTCTCCAGAATTCCAGTCAAGTGTCAGGGCGTGTAGATGGAGCCATGGCAGACCCAGCAGGATAGGATTGATAGCCTTGGGTAGTACCAGGAAGGTGATCTGTTATGAGTGAAGAGCTCCGACTCGTAGTGTCAACGGCTCTGTGATGAGCATGATCGGATCAGGCAATGGTAGACCATTCACAGAGGCAACAGCCAGGGGTCTCTCCAGACGGACTGTGGGTAGACGAAAACGATCCACTAGATTCTGCTGGATGAAATTAGCAGCCGCTCCAGAGTCAAGATAGGCGGAAGAAGGATGTGATGTCTCTCCGGTGACGATGGCCACAGGAATCGAAAAATCTGGAAGAGGTTTTAACGTTTGGAGACGTTCCACCTAGAGTTGCCTCTCCAACCAACCCTAGGTACTGGAGTTTCCCGGTTTCTGTGGGCATTGGCGCACAAAATGACCCTTGAGGCCACAATACATACAAAGTCCAGAGGAGCGTCTGCGCTGCTTCTCCTGTTCAGATAACCGGACTCTGTCTACCTGCATGGGTTCTTCAGGTAGCGCACTAGGAGTGGACAATAGTGGTCTCTGGACTGATGGTGCTGGTCTGTGGATCCGGCTGTCCTGTCGAACCTCTTGAGAGCGCTCCCGGATTCTCATATCAACCCGGGTGGCTAACAGGATGAGGGCATCCAAGGTAGAAGGAAGGTCGCAGGCAGCCAGTTCGTCCTTGATGTGAGAGGACAGTCCCTGCCAGAAGGTCGCCACCAGTGCCTCATTGTTCCATGCCAGCTCGGCTGCTAGGGTACGGAAGGAGATAGCATCCTCCCCTACTGTGGAGCCTTCTTGCTTGAGGGTCAACAGAGTGGCTGCGGCAGAGGATGTTCGACCTGGCTTCTCGAACACGGCACAAAAGGACTGCAGGAACAAGGCTAGGTCCGCGGATACAGGTCCTTGTTGCTCCAAGATTGGGTTCGCCCATGCGAGGGCCTTGCCATCGAGGAGGGAGATAATAAATGCCACTTTGGCCTCCTCGGAGGGGAAGAGATGAGGCCGTAGCCTAAAATGCACCGTGCATTGATTGAGAAATCCTCTACATGCTCTGGGGTCACCGTCGTAGCGAGGAGGAAGAGGCAGGGGAACTGTGGATCCAGAACAAACAGGAGGAGCAACGGGCAGTGGCGCAGCAACAGCTTCAGGAGGAAGAATGGGAGGTGGAACAGCGAGTAGATCCAGGCGGACCAGGATAGAATTCACCGCCTCAAGGAGTTGATCCTAACGTGTGCATAGGTCATGCATCTCGGTCTGTATCTTCTGGACTGCGGTCTTGGGCTGGCCAGCGGGTTCCATGGTCTGAGCGTACTGTCACGGACACAGGGTATGTGGACCCACTAGGCCGCTCCGCCGTAGCGGGGAGGCAGCTGACCAGGTCACAGTCTATGCGAAAGTCAATGGCAGACAGTAACGCTTGAGTACCTGAAATAGTCCGGACGGTGGCTGTGGCTTCAGCACGGATGAAGGCTGGTGCGGCAGGTGGTGCCAGACGTGGAGGGCAGTATTCGATGAAGCAGACGTGGCAGAAGACACTGGACGTGGCAGAAGACACTGGACGTGGCAAACGACACTGGACGTGGCAGAAGACACGACTCCAACGCTGGTAGGCACAGGAACTGGAACAATACGGAATACAGGAATGGGTAACAGGGCACGGGTAACATTTGGAACGGAGAAACACTAAGGGACCATTTCTGAGACAGACTGGGATAGACTAACAACGCTCAGGCAAGGTTCAGAAGGCCTGGGGCCTTCTTATAGACCAGGAAATCAGGGCAGTTGATGATGATGACGATCCTTTAGTGCGCACGCTGGCCCTCTAAGGCCGTGCGCGCGCGAGCGTGCGCACCCTACGGGACACAGCAGGACGGAGCGGAATTGAGCGCTGGCGTCTCCTAGGAAGCAGACAGGGACCAGCGCTCACGGATCCATGGCTGCGGGCGTCGGGGGGTGAGTAAACCCGACGGCCCGTGGCCATAGACGTTACAGTATCACTATCTACAGGAGGCTTTGTTTCACTATCTACAGGGTGTGTGTGTGTGTGTGTGTGTGTGTGTGTGTGAGTGGCACATTCTACAAGGGGGTGTGGAACTATCTACAAAGGGTGGTGTGTGGCACTATCTACAAGGGGTATGTGGAACTACCTACAAGGGATGGTGTGACACTATCTACAAGGGGGGATGACACTATCTACAGGGGTGATGACACTATCTACAGGGGGTGTGGCCCCACCTACAGTGGGGGTTGTGTGGCACTATCTACTAGGGGGGATGTATCACTATCTACAGGAGGCTTTGTGGCACTATCTACAGGGGGGGTGTGGCACATTCTACAAGGGGGTGTGGAACTATCTAGAAGGGGTGGTGTGACACTATCTACAAGGGGGGGTGACGCTATCTCCTGAGGGTGTGGCACTACCTACAGTGGGGGTTGTGTGGCACTATCTACTAAGGGAATGTAGCACTATCTACAGGGGGCTTTGTGGCACTATCTACAGGGGTTGTGGCACTCCCTACTAGAAGGGGTGTAGCACTATCTACAAGGGGGTGTAACACTATCTTTAGGGGGGATGTGGCACTATCTACAGGGGGCACTATCTACAGTGGCACTATCTACAAGAAGGGGCATGGCACTATCTACAAGGGCGTGTGTGGCACTATCTACAAGGGAGGAGTGGAACTGTCTACAAGGCGGGTGTAACACTATCTACATGGTGTGTGTGGCACTATCTACAAGGGGGTGTGTGGCACTATCTACAAGGGGGGGTTGTGTGGCACTTCCTACAAGATGGTGTATGTAGCACTATCTACAGGAGGTGTGTGGCACTATCTACAGTGGTGTGTAGCACTATATAAGAAGGGTGTGACACTTTATACAAGGAGTGGTGTGTCACTATCTACAGGGGGTGTGGCACTATTTACAAGGGGCGTTGTGTGGCACTATCTACAATGGGGTGTATTTAGCACTATCTACATGGGACTGTGTGGCACTATTTAAAAGGGGTGTCCAACACTATCTACAAGTGACACTATCTACAGGGGGAAGTGGCACTTTCAACAGGGGGTGTGGTACTATCTACAAGGGGGGTTGTGTAGCACTATCTTCAAGGGGGTGTATTTAGCACTATCTACAGGGGGATGTGGCACTATCTACGGGGGATGTGGCACTATACAAGAACGGGTGTGGCACTATTTACAAGGGGGTGTGTGGCCCTATCTACAAGGGGGGTGTGAAACTGTCTACAAGGGGTGTGACACCTTCTAGAGGGGGTGTGTGGCACTATCTACCAGGGGGGTTGTGTGGCACTATCTACAAGGGGGTGTATGTAGCACTTTCTACAGGGAACTGTGTGGCACTATCTACAGGGGGTGTGTGTCACTATCTACAAGGGGGTGCATGCCACTATACAAGGGGGGTTGTGTGGCACTATCTACAAGGGGTTGTATGTAGCACTATCTACAGGGGGCTTTTTGGCACTATCTACAGGGGGGGGGTGTGGCTCTATCTAGTAGGGAGTGTGACACTATATACAGGGGTTATGACACTATACAAGGAGTGGTGTGTCACTATCTACAAGGGGGTGTGGCACCATCTACAACGGGGTGTGTGGCACTATCTACAAGGTGTGTGTAGAACTATCTACAAGGGATGGTGTGACACTATCTACAAAGCGGGATGACACTATCTACAGGGGGAGTGGCACTACCTACAGTGGGGGTTGTGTGGCACTATCTACTAGGGGGTTGTATCAGTATTTACAGGAGGCTTTGTTGCACTATCTAGAGGGGGATGTGGCACTATCTACAGGGGGTTGTGGTACTCCCTACAAGAAGGGGTGTAGCACCATCTACAAGGGTGTGTGGCACTATCTACAAGGGGGATGTGAAACTATCTACAAGGGAGGTGGGAGACTATCTACAGGGTGTGGCACTATATACAAGGAGGGGGGGTCTAACATTATATACACGTGGGTAGTGTGGCACTATCTACAAAGGGGTGTGTGGCACTATGTACAGGGAGGAGGTGGCACTATCTACAGGGCGTGTGACACTATCTACAAGAAGGGGTATATCTGCTGGAATGTGTTCAATAGGAGTAACTTTGATATTTTCAAATTTGATGTTTTCAATAGAATATATCAAACAGATTCACCAGACTTAAACAGAGGGGAAACTATTGGATATATAAGCTTGCTACCCTACATCCCAATGGTTTGAATGATTTAACTGAGTCTGCATTAGAATAACACTGTCACAATTGATATTTCTTATCCTTTTAGATTCGTCTCTACATCTACCAAGTTCTGAGGTTGTTGCTAATAATAATATATACTCTAAACTCATCTTAGATTTGGATACTTCTAATAATCTATATTCATTCTGGCTCCTCCCCCTTCCCTTCTACCCTTAAATTGTTTTCGACTCTTGACTAAGTAAATTGTCATATAGTAAACAAAATAATTTATTGCACTTGTTCTTTTTGATTGTGTGCCTCTGACTCCAGCAATTCTTGACTCCTTCTGCTGTTAACCTTTTGTTGGTATGCGCGTAATATTTCAGTCCCCTTGTTTTCTCGATGCGTGCCAATTTGCGTTCCACGGTCCTTTTTTGTTTCACCTCGACCACCGTAAATTTATGGTTGCCATGACGCCAGGGACGCTATTTTAGCGCTGCCTGTGTTTTAGCCCTTTTCTCTCTGGATCGTGTGTTTCTTTACATTGTTCAAGCGGTTACTAAGATTGGCGAGCTGTTTTCTTAATATGCATAGTTTTTTAGTCACTTTATACCACTGTTTTTAATGATGTTTTGATACTTTTAAAGTTTTATTAATACGTGTGTTTTTACTTACCAGTTTTGGAATTTCTGTAATTTTGTACATGGCATATTTAAAATTTTTAATCAAAGCATGTTATATTAGTGACTAACTATAACTATATGTCTATTTAAAGTTTTTTACTGCACATCTGACCTGATTTATAATGACCTTCTGTTGTGACGTAATAAATGATCTTTGACCCGTCTTTTTGGCTTTTTTTTTTTACCCTGTTTCTATTATTTACTGTGTATTTAACCCCTTAGGCCCCATGCACACGACCGTGCCCGCAAACACGGCCCACGATTGCGGGCACGGCCAGCCGCCGATTGACAGCCGCATTTTCGGGCCGTGCTCCCATACAAAGTATGGGAGCACGGCCCGCAAAATGCAAAAGAACGGACATGTTCCATAATTCCTGGAACATTTCCACGGCACTGACACCCTTCCGTAGTGCTACGGAAAGGTGTCAGTGTTCAATGAAAGTGAATGGCTCCGTTTTTGCGGACTGCAATTGCGGTCCGCAAAAACTGAGGTTTTTTACGGTCGTGTGCATGGGGCCTTAGTGACCAGCCCATTTTAGGCCCTAATGACCAAGCTATTTTATTTGTTTTTCTATAGTCGCATTCAGAGATCTATAACTTTTTTATTTTTTCGTCTACATAGCTGTATGAGGACTTGTTTTTTGCAGGATTAGTTGTACTTTTTAATAGCACTATTTTTGGGTACATATAATTTTTTTATTAACTTTTATTAACTTTTTGGGGGGGGGGGATTATAAAAAAAACCTCAAATTCCGCCATTGTTCTATGCGTTTTCACTGTGCGACGTAAATAACACATTACCTTTATTCTATGGGTCGGTACGATTACGGCGATACCACATATGTAGAGTTTTTTTTATGTTTTACGACTTTTGCACAATAAAAACACTTTTGAACTAAAATTATTTGTTTTTGCATCGTTGCTTTCCAAGAGCCCTAACTTTTTTATTTTTCCATCAATGTAGTGATTTTTTGGGCTTGTTTTGCAGGACGAGACGTAGTTTTGATTGGTACTGTTTTGGGGTGCATGGCGCTTATTGATTCATTTTTATTATGACTTTTTTGGGGGGCAAAGGTGTTCAACTTGCGGTTTAAATTACATATTAACTTTATTAATGGAGTCATTACGGTCGCGGCGATACCATATATGTGTACTTTTATTTATTTTTTACACTTTTACTAAATAAAACCACTTTTTATGGAAAAAATTGGTTTTATTTATTTTTTTACTGTAATTTTTATTATTAATCTTTATTTCACATTTATTATTTATTTCACTAGTCCCACTAGGGGACTTTACTGTGCGATCTTCAGATCGTTGCTATAATGCTTTGGTATGCTTCATATACCAGAGCATTATTGCCTGTCAGTGTAAATCTGACAGGCAATCTGTTAGGACGTGCCTCCGGCGAGTCCTAACAGGCATATGTCCAGGGCAGACCTGGGGGCTTTTATGAAGCCCCCGGCTGCCATGACACCCCATCGGAGACCCGCGATTGCATTTGCGGGCCGCCGATGGGTGACAGAGGGAGCTCACTCCCTCTGAACAAAGTTAAATGCCGCGGTCGCTATTGACGGCGGTATTTAACGTGTTAAACGGCCGCGATCGAAGTAAACTTCGATCGCGGGCGTTGGAGCAAGAGCTCAGCTGTCATCCGACAGCTGAGCCCCGGCTCCAGCCTGCACAGGGGACCCGTGCAGGACTTAGACTAGGCTCACGTGAAAAGGCGTCAGCCTAGCCTAAGGCCCCTTAGTGACTCACGTGAAAAGGCGTATTGGTGGTCACTAAGGGGTTAAACTGCTTCCATTCGTCACAATTGTATTGGCCTGATAAAGACGCCCGTCCGCATTGAAACGCGTAGCTTATTATACTTGATTTCATTATTATTATATTTATGAACAACGTTCATTCAAATTGCCCTCTGTATTAGCAGCGCCGTTTTTTGGTCCTTGTTCTTTTTCCTATTTTCTATACCTGCAATTTGGCAACAATCCTTGTTGTGTTTTATGGACCTGGCAGCAGCTTTATCCCGGATCTAATAGTTATTGCATTTTCCCAGTGTTGTACCTGCCAGTACAAACACTACAAGGTGAGCGCAATTTATGTTCTCTCCTGTCTTTTACAAAATCTCTAAAGTAAATTGCACTATGTGGCGCCATGTTGTTTTTCCTCTGGTTTAGTCTATTGCAATAGTAGAAGACATAAAAGTAAATACATCAATGACATAATGAAAATACATAGACAAGTCAGTTATACCCCCACTGAGGGGGACACAACAACAGTGTCCTGCTCCAGAGCCCCTGTATGTGTCTATATTTCCCATTGTACATGTATAACATCACAGACCACCTTAAAGGGCTTGTCCACTACCGGACTACTGATGACCTATCCACCGGATAGGTCATTAGTATATCATCGGTGCGGGTCTGACACCCGGACCCCGCACGATCAGCTGCTCTGGTGGCCTGCGGGCACCGGATGTTATTGCCCATTATGCGTTGTACAAAGCCATAAGCAGTTGAACTGCAGCTCAGCCGCTATTCTGTAAGCCCACTTTGTCACAGAAGAACAATAAAGGGGCAATAAATGGCAAATGGGAATCGAAGTAGCACTGAACAGGACACTAAAGGGGCAATAAGTGGCGAATGGGCACCAAGGTGGCAATGAAGCCTCTGTCTATTTGCCATTTTTAGACTCCCATCAGTGCCCCCATACAACCAAAGCCCACAGTCTGACTGACCTGCTGGGCTTCTTGCAGTGTGCCCACTGATGCTGCTGGAGTGGAGCCCTTGGGAAATAGCGGTTCATGCCAGACCAGGAACACATGGTAAGATGCGTCCCTGTCTTGCGTCCTGAGTGATGTCATCACGCCTGATTATCACTCAGGACGTAAGACCAGGAGGGGGAGCGGTAGTCGTGGCGCAGGGAAGCCAGTATTGAGGTCAGTGAGTGACACCTGACCCGCTGGCGCCTCGAGCAGTAGCCGCAGCGTGGGAGAAATTCACCCGCAGGTGCCCGCCTTACAGTGTGGCGCCCTATGAGACCGCACGGGTCGCACGTAGCTAAGGCCGGCCATGGACCCATCCTGCATTGTCACTGCCAATCCTCTGCAGGTGTAAAGGATCTGCCAGGCACAGCTTCGGGGTTAAGGGTGTGTTCACACGAGGGCGTCCGTTACGGCTGAAATTACGGGGATGTTTCAGCCTGAAAACATCCCCGTAATTTCAGCCGTACCGGCATGTGCAGGCGCTTGAACGCCGCGTCCATTACGGCCGTAATTAGCGCTGCTATTCATTGGAGTCAATGAATAACGGCTCCAATTACGGCCAAAGAAGTGACAGGTCACTTCTTTGACGCGGGCGTCTATTTACGCGCCGTCATTTGACTGTGGCGCGTAAATATACGCCTCGTGTGAACAGACACACGTCTGCCCATTGCTTTCAATGGGCAGATGTTTGTCAGCGCTATTGAGGCGCTATTTTCAGACGTAATTCGGGGCAAAAACGCCCGAATTACGTCCGTAAATAGGCCGTGTGAACATACCCTAACGCCCATAGATAATCAGTCTGCACCTGCTTCTATGTCTGTGAGACTGACTCCATCTTTCACCACTCAGGGTGGCAGGCTTAGGAGTGGGAGAACCGATCACAGCCTGGCCAGACGGAGCTAGCTCCCGCCCTCTGTCTATTTATACCTGCCTTTCCTATTCCTCCTTTGCTTGTGATTCTTCTTGTTTGGTTTCCTGGCCCTGCTGCAGCTTCTTGTACTATTGTCCTTGCTTCATATTGACCCCGGCTTGCTGACTACTCTCCTGCTCTGCGTTTGGTACCTCGTACACTTTTGGTTTGACTCGGCTTGTTTACTACTCTTCTGCTCTGCGTTTGGCACCTCGTACTCTCCTGGTTTGACTCGGCTTGTTCACTTCTCTTGTTGCTCACGGTGTTGCCGTGGGCAACTACCCCTTTCTCCCCCTAGCTCTGTGTACCCTTGTCTGTCGTGCACTTATTGAGCGAAGGGACCGTCGCCCAGTTGTATCCCGTCGCCTAGGGCGGGTCGTTGCAAGTAGGCAGGGACTGAGTGGTGTGTAGATTAGGGCTCACTTGTCTGTCTCCCCACCCCCGTCATTACATAATCACAAGCCCATACCTAGTCTACCCTGGTCCCTGACACCACTATGGACCCCCTGGAGACCCTGGCTCAGCAAATGCAGGGTCTCTCCCTACAGGTCCAGGCACTGGCTCAGAGGGTCAACCAGCCTGATGCTACCATGGTAGTCCCCCTCACCTCACCTCTTGAACCCCACCTCAAGTTGCCCGACCGGTTCTCAGGGGACCTGAAGACTTTTCTCTCCTTTCGGGAGAGTTGTAGGCTCTATTTTCGTTTAAAGCCCCACTCCTCAGGTTCTGAGAGCCAGCGGGTGGGTATAATTATGTCCCGGCTCCAGGAAGGGCCCCAAGAATGGGCCTTCTCCTTGGCTCCTGACGCCCCTGAACTTTCCTCCGTTGATCTTTTCTTTTCTGCTCTCGGACTCATCTATGACGAGACTGACAAGACTGCTTTTGCCGAGAGTCAGCTGGTAACCTTACGTCAGGGTAAGAGACCTGTTGAGGAGTATTGCTCTGACTTTAGGAAGTGGTGCGTAGCTTCTCGGTGGAATGACCCTGCCTTAAGGTGCCAGTTTAGGTTGGGTCTGTCGAACGCCCTGAAAGATCTGCTAGTTAGTTATCCCTCTTCTGACTCCCTAGACCAGGTTATGGCTTTAGCGGTACGACTTGACCGACGTCTCAGGGAACGACGACTTGAACGTCTTGATGTTTTCTCCTCTGACTCCCCCATGATGCCTCCCGAGGTTCCGTTGCTTCGTTCCTCCCCGGAAGACCCGGAGGTACCTATGCAACTCGGGGCCTCCGTGTCCCCCCAACAACGTAGAGATTTCCGCAGGAAGAATGGTTTCTGCTTCTACTGTGGGGATGTCAAGCATCAAGTGAACAACTGTCCTAAGCGTAAGAATGCAGCCGGAGAACTTCCGCGCCTAAGTGATCATCGGGGAGGTCACCTGGGCGCACAGGTATTTCCAGTAAATATGAAACGTAATAAAATCTTGCTTCCCTTTCAGGTCTCTTTTGGTGGTAGGTCTGCTACCGGCAGTGCCTTCGTGGATTCAGGGTCTTCTGCTAATATCATGTCTGTGGAATATGCTATGTCTCTAGCTATGCCTTTGATTGATTTGCCTAAACCTGTCCCGGTAGTGGGTATCGACTCCACTCCTCTTGCTAATGGTTATTTTACACAGCATACCCCTGTTTTTGAACTCCTTGTTGGCTCCATGCATTTGGAGCAGTGCTCTGTACTGTTAATACAGGGATTATCGTCCGATTTGGTTTTAGGCCTTCCCTGGTTGCAGTTGCATAATCCCACTTTTGACTGGAATTCTGGGGACCTTACCAAGTGGGGTAATGAATGCTTGACGTCATGTTTTTCTGTTAATTCTATTTCTCCCCCTGAGATGGTGAACACGCTACCTGAGTTTGTTCAGGACTTCGCCGATGTTTTCTCTAAGGAGGCCTCCGAAGTGTTACCTCCTCATAGAGAATATGATTGCGCAATCAATTTGGTACCAGGAGCTAAGCTCCCTAAGGGTAGGATATTTAATCTCTCTTGTCCCGAACATGAAGCCATGAGAGAGTATATCCAGGAATGCCTGGCCAAGGGTTACATTCGCCCCTCTAATTCTCCGGTAGGTGCTGGCTTCTTCTTCGTAGGGAAGAAGGATGGTGGGCTTAGGCCATGCATTGACTACCGAAGCTTGAATAAGGTCACTGTAAGGAACCAGTATCCCCTTCCTCTGATTCCTGATCTCTTTAATCAGGTTCAGGGGGCCCAATGGTTCTCTAAGTTTGATCTAAGGGGGGCGTATAACCTTATCCGCATCAAAGAGGGGGATGAGTGGAAGACTGCGTTTAACACGCCCGAAGGTCATTTCGAATACCTCGTCATGCCCTTTGGGTTGTGTAATGCTCCCGCGGTCTTCCAGAATTTCATAAATGAGATTTTAAGAGACTACCTGGGGGTATTTCTTGTAGTGTACCTTGATGACATACTTGTGTTTTCCAAGGACTGGTCCTCCCACATTGAGCATGTCAGGAAGGTGCTCCAGGTCGTTCGAGAAAACAAACTGTTTGCGAAGACCGAAAAATGTGTGTTTGGGGTGCAGGAGATACCATTTTTGGGCCAAATCCTCACTCCTCATGAATTCCGCAAGGACCCTGCCAAGGTCCAGGCTGTGGCGGAATGGGTCCAACCTGCCTCCCTGAAGGCGTTACAGTGCTTCCTGGGGTTCGCTAATTATTACAGGAGGTTTATTGCTAACTTCTCGGTCATCGCTAAGCCTCTTACGGATCTCACTCGCAAAGGTGCTGATCTCCTCCACTGGCCTCCTGAGGCTGTCCAGGCTTTTGAGGTCCTTAAGAAGTGCTTTATCTCGGCCCCGGTGCTGGTTCAGCCCAACCAAATGGAGCCATTTATCGTGGAGGTTGACGCGTCCGAGGTGGGAGTGTGGGCTGTCTTGTCCCAGGGTACCAGGTCCCTCACCCATCTCCGTCCCTGTGCCTACTTCTCCAGGAAGTTTTCACCCACTGAGAGTAACTATGATATTGGCAACCGCGAACTATTAGCCATTAAATGGGCATTTGAAGAGTGGCGCCACTTCCTGGAGGGGGCTAGGCACCAGGTAACGGTCCTTACCGACCACAAGAATCTGGTTTTCCTAGAATCTGCCCGGAGGCTAAACCTGAGACAAGCTCGTTGGGCGTTATTTTTTACCAGATTCAACTTTGTGGTTACCTATAGGGCTGGGTCTAAAAATGTTAAGGCTGATGCACTGTCACGTAGCTTCATGGCCAGCCCTCCTTCGGAGGAAGATCCTGCTTGTATTTTGCCTCCAGGTATAATCATTTCCGCTATTGATTCTGATTTAGTCTCTGAAATTGCGGCTGATCAAGGTTCAGCTCCCGGGAGCCTTCCTGAGAACAAGCTGTTTCTTCCCCTGCAATTCCGGCTAAGGGTACTTAGGAAAAATCATGACTCTGCACTATCTGGCCATCCAGGCATCCTGGGTACCAAGCACCTCATTTCCAGAACCTATTGGTGGCCTGGGTTGCTTAAAGACGTTAAGGCCTACGTCGCAGATTGTGAAACTTGTGCTAGGTCCAAGACTCCCAGGTCCCGAACTGCGGGCTTACTATGTTCTTTGCCCATTCCCCAGAGACCTTGGACCCATATCTCCATGGATTTTATCACCGATTTGCCTCCATCCCAAGGCAAGTCGGTGGTGTGGGTTGTAGTAGACCGCTTCAGCAAGATGTCCCACTTTGTACCCCTCAAAAAACTACCCAATGCCAAGACGTTAGCTACCTTGTTTGTCAAACACATCCTGCGTCTCCATGGGGTTCCTGTCAATATTGTTTCTGACACAGGGGTACAATTTGTTTCATTGTTTTGGAGAGCCTTCTGTAAGAAGTTGGAGATTGATCTGTCCTTCTCCTCTGCCTTCCATCCTGAAACTAATGGCCAAACTGAGAGGACTAATCAGTCTCTAGAACAATATTTAAGGTGTTTTATCTCTGACTGTCAATATGATTGGGTGTCCTTCATTCCCCTCGCTGAATTTTCCATTAATAACCGGGTCAGTAACTCGTCGGGGGTCTCCCCCTTTTTCTGTAATTTTTGGTTTAATCCATGGTACTCCTCCATTTCACCTGGTGGTTCCAACAATCCCGAGGTAGATGTCGTTCATCGGGAACTGTGCACAGTCTGGGCCCAGGTTCAGAAGAACCTTGAGGCGTCCCAGAACATCCAAAAGACAGATAAGAGACGTTCTACTAAGCCCTTGTTTGTGTTCGGAGATTAATTTGCGCCTTAAAGTCCTGTCCAAAAATTTGCTCCCCGGTATATAGGGCCATACAAGATCATTGAGGTCCTTAACCCTGACTCCTTCCCGCTGGAGTTACTCCCGTCCTTTCAGATACACAACGTGTTCCATGCCTCCCTCCTGAAAAGATGCTCCCCATCCTTGGCTACCTCGAGGAAACCTCCGGTCCGTGTTCTCACCCCTGAAGGGGTAGAATTCGAGGTGGCCAAGATTGTGGACAGCAGGATGGTCCAGGACTCCCGCCAGTACCTGGTCCAGTGGCCCCTCATAAAAGGGGGGGGGAATGTAATGGATTTGCCTGACACAGCTTCTTTGTCGACGCCCGTGGATAATCAGCCTGCATCTGTGCCTAGGTCTGTTAGAGTGACTCGATCTGCTACCACTCAGGCTGGGAGGCTGAGGAGTGGGAGAACCTATCACAGCCTTGCCAGATGGAGATAGCTCCCGTCCTCTGTCTATTTATACCTTCATTTCCTGCTCCTCCTTTGCCTGTGATTCTGTCGGTTTCCTGGCTCTGCTGCACCTGCTATACTATTGACCTCTGCTTCAAATTGACCCTGGCTTTACTGACTACTCTCCTGCTCTGCGTTTGGTACCTCGTACACTCCTGGTTTGACTCGGCTCGTTCACTACTCTTGTTGCTCACGGTGATGCCGTGCGCAACTGCCACATTTCCCTTAGCTTCTGTGTACCCTTGTCTGTTGGTCTGTCGTGCACTTATTGAGCGTAGGGACCATCGCCCAGTTGTACGCCGTCGCCTAGGATGGGCCGTGCAAGTAGGCAGGGACTGAGTGGCGGGTAGATTAGGCTCACCTGTCTGTCTCCCTACCCCGTCATTACAATTGCAGTATATTGTGTTTCTGACAGGCAACTATTAAGCCCTGGGGGCAGTTGCGGGGGGCACGATAGCTGTTATAGGGAAGGTCGCCCCCCTCTTTCCAACGATTTAAATGCTGCGGTCGCTATTGACCGCAGAATTTAACGAGTTAAATGAGCGGGATCGCTAGTTTCTCTGAAGTGTCGGCTGTAACAAACTGCCGACACCGGCATCGTTTGGAGCGGGTTAACTCCGTGAGCCTGTTCCATACTTCCCCTACCCGACTTTGGCATATGGATACGTCAAATGTCGGGAAGGGGTTAAACGTACATAGTTGATCCAAATCCACCTCCCCTGCCCATGGCAAGGCTTCCACAACATACATCATCACGGGGATTGCCACCTGGATCGGCAGCCCAAGTGCTCTAAAGAGCTGGGCTACCATATTCACATTCTTAATGGGTTTCCATGAGGATGCAATAAAATTCCTGCTGCACCAAATGGGATCATACTCATGTGCAATGCCAAACGCAGACCTGAAATCAGTGAAAGTGTTCGCTGTCTGATCCTCGGCCATTGTACAGGAATAATGTGGGTGCTTTCAGCTCTGCCTCTTGAGATGACATACTAGGAAGAAGTGCCTCATGCTTATTTACATCATGGAGGGTAACTATGGCATACTCAGTTTTGTACTCTCCATCCTGATGGTATCTGGAACCATCTACAAAATACTCAAGATCTGCATTAGGAATTGGGTCTGTACATACGTTTTCAAGTCCCTGTGTCTGACTCTACGTTAATTTTAAGCAATCATGGAGAGGGTCAGAATTATCGATGTCTGTATTTTCGTATCTTTTGGATCCAGCGGAAGCAATGTAGCTGTTCAAAACACTACAACTTTGTTAATAAACATGTGAAACAGCAAGGAGATGCTTGGTTTGAGCTTGTTGTAGTATTTCACTAAGTGTGTGGGACCATGATAAGGAGATCATGGTTGAGGACAACATCAGTGGCTTTGTCCTTTAGACACAAAAGGGAGCATCTCTCATGCTTGGGTCAAGGTGTGCGGAGTAGTAAGTTATGTGTCTGTTTACCACCTTGTTTTTGGGTTAGAACACTTTGTGCATGACCCTGGGCTACATGACAGAAAAGCATAAAGGATGGGCTTATTGTAATTAGGAAGTCCCAGGGCTGGTGAGGTGACAATGGCTTCCTTTAGGGCATAGTAGTTAGATCAAGGTCAGTATAGTGTGTTACAGAGGGTGGTATTTAGGACATCAATGTGTGGGGATAAGACACAATTGGCGTAGTGTCTTTTGAGGACATTTCACATTCCTTCTGACAATCCTATGTACTCTAACCCCGCAGTTGCTGCCCCTCCCATCTTGCCACACTCCTGTAGAACTATACGTCTCAGTAGGGCAAAATGCAGAATAAAACTATGACGCCGATGTATTTATAATTCTAAAACTTGACTACACAGATTAGCTTTTTTTTCTCCTTTAAACGTATAAAGTACTTTAAAGGGGCAGCCTATTTAGACAACCTTGTACAATTAAATTCAGTGTTCTAGGACTCTTTCACACACTCTAAAATAACTGAACGTTTAATTAGGTCAGTAGATACACAAAAATTATCTCAATATGAATCCTGAGAGACACCACACATCAAGCAGTACAGCAAGTTTAGGAGTAGGAGAGCATGAAGTATAGGTCTAAAATCAAACTTATACCATGGCCACTTGGTCTCCCAGCCCACGAGCCATGCAATCCCTGCTCGATTGGTAAGCTTTGTTAACCCTTTTTTTTCAGCATGGGGAAGAGATTTCCCACATTCTCACTTGCTTTGTATACATGTGAGAGACACAGACACGCTGCCCATAGAGGTGCATGGAGAGGCGCAAGGAGGAACAGAGAGAGGAGAAACAGCCTGCAGATAAGAATGATATGTCACCCCATTGTTGGATTCTCAACTACATTGCTCATTACTTCTTAAGTCTGATCTTAGTTTTCTGAAGATAGAATATGGTATACGAGGCAGGAAAAGTTGAAATTGTGGAACTAAAAAAGTTTAAGTGCATTTAATTTTTTCTGGAAGATCTATTTTCTCTCTCTTTATAAAATGCTCCGCTGTGAGCAGGATTCAAACATGTGTGGAGACCCCAATTCCAACACCTTAACCAATTTTAGTATTCTTAAGAAATAAATAAGATTTGGGTTAAGGGCAATCATTCTGTACTGATATGATCTAAAAAAACGGCTGACCCTGACATTATTTGCACACGCAACCTTCTGATTTGGAGTCAGATAAGCTACCATTGTACCACAAGGTCAATTGGTGTTTAACCCAAGACTTAAGCATTGTTGCTAGAACTTATGAGAGGATTGCCCACTAGAATTATTCACAGTGCAATCATAGGTTGAAATTCCCAACAAATGTGCAGTTACACCCCTAGACTGTATTCCCATGTTGTGGTCGACATGTGGCAGTTTTTTTGCAGATATTTCTGGGACATGTGAATGTGGTTGTTTCTGCAGCATGGGGCTCTCCTGATTCCCTCTCTGAACATCCACCTAATGCGTCCAGTGCCGGTGCTCATTCATGTTCATCGCCTGGATCCTCTTGTACACGGGGCCGCAGTGATTCCTGCATTTGTACAGACCAGTCAATAAGAATCGGCACACTAGAAGCGAGTTCTTCTTACCAGCACTGCCCACATTAGGTAGATGTTCTAAAAGGGAATCAAAAGAACACCAGAGGGCGTCATAACAAGTATTTAACAGCAATATCTAGTCACAGGAGCAGTGTTTATAAATAATTCCAATGAAGAAATTGTACTGTTTTACGCAAGCTAAAAAGAGAAAAGTAATATTTACTTGTGTGACAACTTCTTTAACCCTTAAATTTAAGCAGTGCCTTGCTATATTTCTCACTAGTTACAGTATAAGCAACAAACCCCAAGAAAGTTGTAACATGGCTAAACTTAATGAGGAAAATTGACAAAGCTAAAGGATTTAACTAAAGGGCCTCTAAAAATTGAGAGCAGGAATCTGATAGGTTGCTATAGGTAACTTTTCCCCTGCACTAATTTTGATAAATCTCCTACATCTCACTCCCTTACCAAATCATATAGAATTTTACAGAGGGGAGTCGCTGTTTACAGGTTCTTCCCAATAAAGGACTGATTTAGTTAGAGATGATCAAATCAGTAAAAAAAGGTGATTTATCAACAGATCCCCCATAACAATGACATTCACAGTGCCACCCATAGCATTGATATTCCCCTCATAGCAGGGACAGTCACAGTGAGCCAATAACCGGAATAAACACTGTAAGACTAGGTTCACACAGCGTTTTTGAACACTGATTCCGATGTTTTTTTAGCATGGTCTTTAGGTCTTACTAGACCCTAATTCTTACCCTTAAAGTACCTCCAGTTGTGTTCGCTAGAAGTTCAAATGTGATGGTGGGACACAGGAACGCTAGGGATCTGTGAGGTTAGTAATGGCTTTTATTCTTTTAATGCATCCCTCCTACCCCTCTACTTTTTGGAATAACTCAGAAAATCTCTTTAAGTTTATCTTGAGGATGGCTGGGCAAATTTCTCATTCTGTGACTTTTCTCCTAACTAGATATACATAAAGACTAGCAATATAAAAGATGAAGCCATAGTGTAATGCAGGGGCGTCGCTAGAACCGGGCAATCAGGGCCCAAGCCCCGGATCTTTGGCCCCGTGCCCCGGCGACTGCCACATTCGGGTTGCAATTTTATTACATAGGCCCCAGTTACTTTAGTAACTTTTACAGATGTGGTGCGGACGGCCGCAGCAGCCACCGGGCACCGAGCATATATGCCACTTTTGATGCATCCCATGATTTTATTTGCCTGGGCAGCAGCTGCCTGGCACTAGTTGCTAAATTTACTGTACACCAATATCCCCAAATCTTTTTCACTAGCAGTTATAACCAATGTTTTACCATTTAACACATAATTGTAAAATTTGTTTGCCCAAGTGCATAACCTTACATGTATTCACAATCAACTTCATTTGCTATTTCTCTGACCAAACCTCCAGCTGCCCCAACTTCTTCTGTAGCATTATATTATCCTCCTGTGTATAGATTACTTTACAGAGCTTAGTATCATCTGCAGATTCTAAAATTGTCCTCTGTAAACACTCTAGTCATTAATAAACATATTAAAAAGAAGAGGGCCCAATACTGACCCCTGTGGAAACCCACTGGTAACTGTGACCCACTCTGAGGATGTACCATTAATAACCACCCTCTGTTTTCTAGCACTGAGCCAGTTGTTAACCCAATTACACATATTTTTCCCCAGTCACAGTATTTTCATTTTATATACCAACCTTTTTTGCGGCACAGTATCTAAAGTCTCGATACACAACATGCACAGGTCTAGTCTAGAAATTACCTTCTCATAGACGCTAATCAGATTCGTTTCACAGGACCGATTCTTCATAATTGTGGAACCTGTGTGTATTTTGTAGCATTGTTTGTGAGCATAATCTATTATCTGAGGTTCTGATGTGATTTCGATTGTTGGCTTCCATACACACATTTAAGAAAGACCTTGTAAAACGTTGCATAGGATTAACATTGAAAGATGTTTGGCATTAAACATCACATAGGTTTTTACACTTTCTACAGCTCTCACTCCTTTCAATAGAGATACCCAAACAATTGTATTAGAGAGTTAGGTTTCCTTGATTTAAAGGTAAGCATCAGATCATTTAATCTCAGTGGGACCTCAATATTTAGTTTGTTAAAAAGTTTGATGAAAGTTTTTTTAATATTGCTGGTGACGATTCACGAATAACATCAGTCAATCGGGAATCTCAGAGTGAGATGGTAGAGAGGACTTTCAGGACAGCTGGAGTAGACTCGGAATCTGTGCCCAGATTAGTGAAATCCAGGACACTGGGGATGTAAGCCAACAATGTAGTTCAGCAGGAAAAGTCAGCAAACCATTTACATTGATCAATAATGTACTTAGTTTGGACTAGATCTATATTCAGCCAATCAAGTAAAATAAATGTGAACGTGGCTCCAGGTACAGATGGGTAAGGACTCATACACACGACCGTAGTGGTGTGCACGGCCGTGATTTTTCGGCTCGGACGGCCGCGGAGTGTCACCCACGGGCCAGCCACAAATCGCAGGCCATGCACATTGCCGCGTGCATTAATTTCTATGAGCCTGGAACGCAAAATACGCAAAAAAAGGCTCCTGGGCAATGAACGGACCATGGAAACCACGGTCGTGTGCATGGGCCCATAGAAATTAATAGGACCACAATTCACCCGCAGGTTTGCGGGTGAATTGTGGCCGCAAAAACACATTCATGTGCATAGGACCTTACTCAGTTCAGTTATTAGCTTTCCCACTGTTCATAATATCCAGAGATTTTCTAGTGACTGGTATAGTGCCAAGGAACTGGCACAGGGTGAATGTGGTGCACATTTTTAAAAAGGGCACTATGTCTTTTCCGGGTAATTATAAACCAGTAAGCTTAATATCCATCGTGGGAAAAATGTTTGAAAATAGTACTATATGTCAGAAAATAGTACTATAACTAACCTAACAGCCAGCACAGATTTACAGAGAGTAGAAGTCCAATGAACCTGATTTATTTTTAGAAATAGTGAAGTAGAAGCCTAGACAGTGGATACTGTGAATAAAGTGTTTTGAACTTTGGCTGTTTAATGTCTGTGAATAATTTGATGTATTAAAAAAAAACAAAAAACTTCTCATAGCATTTCCAACGTTACAAACAAGACTATTTTTTTTTCTCCATATGAATGCTCTGATGAATTTAAAAATTACATTTCCTTATAACAGTTTTTAAATATAAAACATCAAAATGGCTTTCTTCCTGTGTGACATTAAAAAAAAACATTCACTTTGTGTGACATTTCTCATGAGTAACAAGACCTGATTTTTGTGCAAAAGATTTCCCACATTCTGAACATGAATATGGCTTCTCTCCTGTGTGACTTCTCTCATGTCTAACAAGATGTGATTTATCTGTAAAACATTTCCCACATTCTGAACATGAATATGGCTTCTCTCCTGTGTGAATTCTCTCATGTGTAACAAGACTTGATTTATTTGTAAAACACTTCCCACATTCTGAACATGAATATGGCTTCTCTCCTGTGTGAATTCTCTCATGTCTAGCAAGATTTGATTTTTGTGCAAAAGATTTCCCACATTCTGAACATGAATATGGCTTATCTCCTGTGTGACTTCTCCCATGTTTAACAAGATGTGATTTATCTGTAAAACATTTCCCACATTCTGAACATGAATATGGCTTCTGTCCTGTGTGAATTCTCTCATGTATAACAAGATTTGATTTATCTGTAAAATATTTCCCACATTCTGAACATGAATATGGAGTCTTTCCTGTGTGACGTCTCTCATGTCTAACAAGATATGATTTATCTGTAAAACATTTCTCACAGTCTGAACATGAATACGGCTTCTCTCCTGTGTGATTTCTCTCATGCATAACAAGATGTGTGTTATCTGAAAAGCCCTTCCCACATTCTGCACATAAATATGGCTTCCCTCCTGTGTGAATGCCCTGATGTCTAACAAGATGTGATTTCTCTGAAAAGCCATTCCCACATTCTGAACATAAATATGGCTTCCCTCCTGTGTGAATTTGCTGATGTCTAACAAGATGTGATTTATATGTAAAACTTTTCCCACATTCTGAACATGAATATGGCTTTTCCCCTTTGTGAATTCTCTCATGTGTAACAAGGTTTGATTTTCGCGTAAAACATTTCCCACATTCTAAACATGAATACGGCTTCTCTCCTGCGTGAATTCTCTCATGTGTAACAAGACTTGATTTATTTGTAAAGCACTTCCCACATTCTGAACAGGAGTATAGTTTCTTTCCTGTGTAACTTCTCTGTGTAAAACGATCTGAGCTTTTGGTGAACTGTTTGCCACACTGAAACCTTCTACCCCCTTTCTGAGCTGTACTTCTGGTAGTAATCTGTGATTGCTCAGGTGCAGGTTCCTCATGATTAGGGGAATTATGGGATAGATCTGTACTGTAAAGTCCTGTATGAAGATTAAGGATAATGAGGTTTTCTCCTGAAGACTGCTGCATATCATCTTCATCTTCTACTTTATAATTTAGCGATAACATGGCGTTTACCTCAGAGTTCTTAATGGAATTTTCTATCAGGATTAAAAATAGATAGTGATTTTTTTTCTTCAAAACAACAATGTAGACACATTTAGAACATTTCTATTAGACTGGTAACAAACATGCAGGTTTTTTTATGCAGTTTGAGCTTTATCCAGAAGAGGATCCAGCAGGAAGGAAAACTATAAGCCATTCCTTATGAATCTACCCCTGGCTTTGGCTCAAGAAAACACACCAAGAACTTCCAGAAAAACGACATGTATTATTTCAGCCTTAATTCATATTTGAAAACATTTTAAAATATATGACGTCCAGGATTACGGTCTACACCCAGTCACCACCATTACTGCCTAAATTACTTGACTTGATGAAACTCAAACATTTGAGAAGCACAACCGTATCTGGCAATCAGGCCTGTCCTCTGCCGACAAATTTAGCCATTCGCTACAAATTGGGCATCACTATAATACGAAAACAAAGCAGAACTGTCAGATATTTACACTGCGCTGTCTGAGGACAACATAAAGTAGTGAGACATGCTGATTTAAGCGGTCTGTCACTTAGTAATTTGCAATAGTTTAGGAGATTGTACATGATAGCAATAAATGGCTTGAGGCCAACGATAAGCACGCTCCCCGTCCTCGAGCCTATAGAAAGAAATGTGTCAAACAGCGGCTAGAGGGAAGGGGGAAGCATGCATATCATTGGACTCAAGCCCTTCATTGCTAGACACGTGAGGCACCTATATAGTCTAAAATCATGGCCAGTCTACATTTAACAAGATAACGTGTTTACAGACATGATAATGTGGTCTGTAGAGCAGAACGTCTGCACAGTCAGCAGATCTCAATTTTATAGAACATCTTTAGGATGAAGTGGAATAAACAGAGTGAGGTTATCAATCTGCATATGTGATGAGGTTTTCCAGTACCTTGTTGTATCCATTCCACTAAGAATTCAGGATGTTGACCATTGTTGTCACCTACTCTCATCACATACTTGAGATACTAATCTCGCAGGGCACCACGAAGGGAGTTGTTTCAGCGATTTCTGGACATCTTCTGGATTCATACCACAAAAAATTTCCCCTACATGTACGTGCGAAATGGGATGCAGATGTGGGTTTTTTCACTGATGAAGACTGGGAGGATGTTCTGGCGAATACGCTTGGGTTATCCTTGAGTGAGGCTCAGAGGTATTCTCAGATGTTGCTAATTCATAGAGTATATAGAACTCCTGTATGGCTGCATAGGTTTGGGATATAGAGGAGATGCAGAATGCCGTCGCTGTGACATTGATGATGCCCACCTCCTTCATATGATGTGGGAGTGTACCGTATTGGTGCCTCTTTGGAATGAAATAATAGCTTTGATTCATAGAGTATATTGTATCTCGATTCAGGCAGATCCTAGGTCCTGTGTATTGGGACTGCTAGAGGGAAATTAAGTCAATGAGGGAATATCTGTTGGAATTATTCGAATATTGTACCAGGCTGGAAAGTTAATTGCCCAAAACTGGATACAGCCCCCCCCCCCATGACGATAACAGAATATATTGGTAAAATGAATGACATCACTAGATAAGAAAAGGAGGTGTATCATAAAAGAAGAGCAGATGGTAAGTTTGAGAGAATATGGGGGCCCTGGATAGACACTCCGGGAATACCTTCACCTCACATTTAAAAATCGATATTGGATAGAAGATAAGAAAGCTATTGACTTGTGTACGCTGTTCTGATAGATCGGTCGTTGGAGATGCATCAATTCATGCCAAGCTCTATGTCTACTATGTTTTATTGCTATATGTGTACTTGCTGCCTAGATTGCTGCTTTGATGATTTGTATAATGAAACTGATACAACTTTTGTAACGAGAGGGAGAATTAGGGTGGTATTGAGGGGGGGGGGTATTGTTTATGTATGCTTTATATTTGTAAAATTGTCAATAAAAAATAATTTCATTAAAAAAAACAAAAGCAATCAGGATTTTCTAAGGGAAAAGAGGGTCCTATTAAGAACTAAAAAGGTAGACCTAGTAAAGTGGCCTGAATGCAGATAATCATCACTGAAATGCTTTTGTACATACGCCAACTACATGTGAAATACGAGCTACCTAAAAATCATGGATCTGGAAGTAAAAAAAAACAAAAAAAAACAAATAAAAAAAAAAACACACATCTTCATCGCCACTGTAAAAGCTTCTTAAAGACCCTTAACCCCTTATCGACTAATATATCCGTCACTAGCAGGTGCTAGTTCCTGCATACCGACAGATATATCCATCGCTCTGATCTGGTGGGTACTGCCACTGTACCCACAAGATCAGCGGCAGGAGCACGGCTGTTATACACAGCCAGGTTCCTGCCACAACTGCCGGAATCAAAGCACTCTTCGATTCCGTCAGTTTAAGCCATTAGATGCCGCTGTTAATAGCGACAGCGGCATCTAATGTGTTTCATAGAGGGAGCTTCCTCGGTTACCTCATTGGCAGCCCCGCAATGACATGCAGCCGGGGGCCTAACATAGGAACCACGGTCTAAACGGCACCCAAAAAAAACCGGCAAAATTCTTTTTTTTCTCCCATTCCCCCCATAAAAAAAAAAAACTTAATGGCTAAGTCTCATGTACCCCAAAATACTACCAATGAAAACTACACCTTGTCCCTCAAAAAACAAACACACATATGACTACAATCGACAAAAAAATGGAATGCGGCGATGCAAAAAATTCTCTCTTTTTTTAATAAAAAGGGTATTTTGCAAACGTAGGACAACATAAAACCTTTACATGTTTGGTATCCCCATAATTGTGCCAACCCTTAGAATAAAGGTAACATGTTATTTATGCCGCATAGTGAACGGTATAAATTTATAACGCGAAAATCAATGCTGGAATAGATGTTTATTTTCAATTCTTTCCTAAAATAAAAGTTAATC
This sequence comes from Rhinoderma darwinii, assembly GCF_050947455.1. Lineage (NCBI taxonomy): Eukaryota > Metazoa > Chordata > Amphibia > Anura > Rhinodermatidae > Rhinoderma > Rhinoderma darwinii. The sequence continues at coordinate 636,208,866 of NC_134687.1, forward strand.
AATATATTAAAACGCACCAAAAAGTAGTGCAATTGGAAAATACAACTCATCCTGCAAAAAACAAGCTCTTATTCGGCTATGTCGACGCATTAAAGAAAAGTTACGACTCTTGCGAAAGTAAAAACACAAAAGATAATCCTTGGTGATTAACTTGCAAAAAGGCCTGGTCATTAAGGGGTTAAAGAAGACATGTTCCAAAAAAGCTAATCGACACATACAGAGATGAATAAAAGATGGTAGCCCCCATAGTGAAGTAAAAGTTAGAAAAAAGAAAAAAAGTAAAAACACAAAAACACAAATAAATAAAATGTATTTTATTAACACACTAAAAGCAAATTGATATAAAAAAAAATTTTTTTGCGACACCTGTCCTTTAAAAAACCTCCCAATTCACTTTCTAAATTCATCATTACTTACCTCTGGTAACACCTCCTGGAATTTCCTCCTCCACTTCTCTCCCCAGACAGTAGAGACAAGATGTAGGCCACTTTGGCGTGATGAGAAGCAAACTGATGTGCCATCATCTCAAAATGGATTGTGCACGAATCCAAAAATCCTCTGCAGGACACAGCTTGAGCTGGTGGTGTTTGTGCCAAGGCATTTAACCAGTTCAGGACAGGGCTATTTTGAGCCTTCAGGACCAGACACAGTTTAGCCATTTTTAAAACACGTTAGACCGTTATAACATTTTTATTTTTTGTTCTAACATGATTTTTAGAAACATTTTTTTTTTCGTAGTGAAAGCAGGTTTTTTTTTAATTTATATAATTTTTATACACATCCATTTTGCTATTTTTGAATTTTCAGGCTTATAATTTGAAAATAGTAAAAAAAAAAAAAAAAAAGCTTTTTACATTTCAGCCAATTACTTCTAGTAATAATAAGTTTAACCCTAAAATAGACCTTTTATTTGTGAAAGTCATTGTCTACCATAAGAGAGGGGGGAGGGGGGTGGGATGGGACATTTATTTCGGTTTTTTTGCACTTTTGTTGACTTTTATTTTTTTATTATTATGGTCTGTCACACAAGGTCAGAAAGAAAAAATTGGGGGACTTTATTATTTATTTTGACTCTTACACCATGCAAAGCACTCCCAGTGACAGGGGAAATCAGCCCTCTTATAGTGACTATCGTCACTAATAAGGCTGTGCTGGGTCTAGTTAGAAGAAACTTCCCACTAACAGCATCCCGGCGATCGTCTGACCAGGCACATAAATCACCGGGACCATTGGAGGCAGCGGCGCTGCCACTGCCTCTATTTTATACACAGCGCTCAGCTAAAACCCCTTACTGTAAATACACTATGGTTTTAAGGACCTTGACCACCGGCCGTTTATATAGAGCTGGCGGTTGGGTACCAATTGAACAAGACGACACATTTTGTAACAATTGATCCTGGCGGACATGTTGTCTAAGAAGTTTCTGGGCCAGGTCATAGACTTTAGGCAAGGGAACCTCATCGGGGTTCATGTCCTGAGCAAATGGTTACGGGCCCATAGAAGTAGTGGCCCAAACTGTCACAGGGCCCATAGAAGAACCTAATTGCTATGTCTGTTTTATACAGGGAAAGCTGGGTGGAATTTTGGCACGTACTGGCCCTAGAAGAGAAGGATCAGTATGCATACTAGAAGCGGCAGTGCTGGCCACGAGCCAGAAGCAGCCTGGGACCGGTAAGCATTTGGCAGCGGCGGCCATTACAGTAGGTACATATTATAGGCTCAATGACATTTAAAAGGGTGAGTATAGCAATACTTAAGGTAGACCCATCAGGTTACTTATTATGACACCTCTTGCTCACTATTTTCCATTTGTCTAAAGCCTTGAATGGAGGAGGCAAAAAAGATAGGATATCTGCTGGTGTTGCCATATTCCATCCTTTTAGAAGATTAAGGTCTTCATCGAAGATATTTAATATGAAGCTCCATTACAGCTAATAATAAATTTTATGGTGAATCCCATTTATATTTAATTGCCATAAAGCCAAGGTGACAGTCATACATTTTCGTAAGGTTTTCAGGGTGGTTTAAGTTAATTGATCTCATTTCAATGGAGATCTACCACCAATCCATCATTTCTCCAATGAATGAATAAGGTTGACCAAATTTATAGAATTGACAAAAGAGCCGCAACAGCACATCGCAGCTACATATCGTTCTCACAAATCAGGAGACTGTGGAAAAACTTTCGGATCTCCCCTAAATACTACACATCGATGGCAGCCCTGACTCAAGAAAATCCTCCAACGACCAGCCGAATTAAACCACAACATTGTTAGAACTCAAATGATACTAAAGGCTTAGCCTCAAACTCCCAACCACTCTCATCCCTTACAGTCAAATTGGTTAATGCCATGGTTGGTTAGTATTGAACTTCCATCGTAGTCTTGCTCTAAGTATATAGTCACACACGGCAGATTTATTAACGAAATGTCTGGGACTGTTCCCTTCATCAGAATGGGGATTGCTGAATCCATGCGCATGCTGCAGAAACAACCACACCCAAATATATGGAACAATTTTCAGTTTCAGAAATTTTTGCTACAAAATCTGTCGCATGTGAATCCACCCTAATAAATTTTTTTCTGATTGTGGTACAAACGTTTAGAACTTGAATCGAACTTTAGGGCTTTAACGTAGTGATAAATAAACTTATGACATTTCCTTCTGTATAAAAAAAATCTGTGAATTTTCCTTTTAATAAATTATTGCAAAATGAATTATTTTTCTTTTTAAATTCCATCACCGTTATCATTTGATACTGCTTGAACAAAGAATATTGATATGTCCATATATATTTAGAAAAACAACAATATTTACATGGGGCATCCTTCCTGTCACTGTGGATTCTCCTGCATTGTGGGGGAATTTATGAATACAGTGATAAGAAGTGAGGTTCATGGTGACAATTCAGCGTCACTGCTTTGACAGTAAACAAGGCTCTTCTTTTCTTCCTCATTTCCACAATACTTTTCCTCCATAGTTCCCGGTCACAGTTGACCGCAGGTAAATATAATTTGGGTGTTTGGCAGATCCAGGCTACTCCCACCAAAAAAATGAAACATGCTTATTGGCTGTTTAAGGTCTGAACGACCTGATGTATTACATTTTTTGTTTTACTCTTATAGCATTTTCAATATTCCAAACGAGAGTATGGTTACTTCTGTATGGGAGTCCTGAGAGAATTTCTAAAATGTAATTTCCTTATAAAACACATTTATTTTTCACATAGAACACTAAAATGGCTTCCTCCGTCTGTGGCTTCTCTGTTGATCCCGAAGTTTGCCTTTAGTAATAAAACATTTCCCACATTCTGGGCATTAAAATTGCTTCACTCCTGTGTGAAATCTCAGATGTACAACAAGACTTGATTTTTGTGTAAAATATTTCCCACATTCTGAACAGGAATATGGCTTCTCTCCTGTGTGAACTCTCTCATGTCTAAGAAAATTTGATTTAGCTGTAAAACATTTGCCACATTTTAAACATGAATATGGCCTTTCCCCTGTGTGGATTCTCTCATGTATAACAAGATTTGCTTTATCTGTAAAACATTTCCCACATTCTGAACATGAATATGGTTTCTCTCCTGTGTGACATTTCACGTGTCTAACAAGATTTGATTTTCGTGCAAAACATTTCTCACATTCCGAACAGGAGTACGGCTTCTCCCCTGGGTGAATTCTTCGGTGCGTAAAACAACCTGAGTTTTTTGTAAACCATTCACCACATTGAGACCTGTTAACCTCTTTTTGACCTGCACTTGTGGTAATCAGCACTTGTGATTGCTCAGGTGAAGGTTCCTCATGATTAGGGGAATTATAGGATAGATCTGTACTGTGAAGTCCTGGATGTACATTAAGTGTATTAAGATTTTCTCCTGAAGACTGCTGCATAATATCTTCATCTTCTACTTTATAATTTAGTGATAATATGAAGTTTCCCTCAGAGTTTCTACTGGAATTTTCTATTAGGATTAAAAATGGATTTAGTGATTTGAATAAAAAAATGTAAAACAACAAAAGTAGACAAATTTATATAACAAAAAAAAATGTGTTAAGGTGGTAACAAACATGCAGTTTTTTATGCAATTACTTGAGCTAAAGCTAGAAGTGGATCCAGGAGAAAAGTATAAGCCATTCCTTATGAATACACCCCTGGCTTTGGCTCGAAAAACTAAAATCAAGAACGGACACAAAAACGACATGTGTGATTCCAGCCTTAGGCTGGATTCACACGAGCATGTTCAGTCCGTAAAGGACGGAACGTATTTCGGCCGCAAGTTCCGGCACGAACACACTGCAGGGAGCCGGGCTCCTAGCATCATAGTTATGTACGACGCTAGGAGTCCCTGCCTCTCCGCGGAACTACTGTCCCGTACTGAAAACATGATTACAATACGTGACAGTTGTCCCGCAGCGAGGCAGGGACTCCTAGCGTCGTACATAACTATGATGCTAGGAGCCCGGCTCCCTGCAGTGTGTTCGGTCCGGGACTTGCGGCCGAAATACATTCCGTCCTTTACGGACCGAACATGCTCGTGTGGATCCAGCCTAACTAAAACTTTGAAAAACCATTTGAACCCCTTAAGGACATATCCTTTTTTGCTCTAATGGACCAGGCAATTTTTTTTTCAAATCTGACATGTTTCACTTTGAGGTAATAACTTTGGAATCGTTAATTTTTTTCAATTGATTCTGAGATTGTCTTCTCGTGACACATTGTACAGGGTGGGCCATTTATATGGATACACCTAAATAAAATGGGAATGGTTGGTGATATTAACTTCCTGTTTGTGGCAAATTAGTATATGGGAGGGGGGAAACTTTTCAAGCTGGGTGTTGACCATGGCGGCCATTTTGAAGTCGGCCATTTTGTATCCAACTTTAGTTTTTTCAATGGGAAAAGGGTCATGTGACACATCAAACTTATCGAGAATTTCACAAGAAAAACAATGGTGTGCTTGGTTTTAACGTTACTTTATTCTTTCATAACTTTGCTGCCGAAGTCTGCCCAAAAGGTTGGAATTAGGGAGCCGCGAGTGGCGGTAAGGACGACGGCAGGGAGAACACAAGTACAAATCTCCTTAGCACAGCCGGTGAAGACAAGCCACAGCACAGACTACTAGCAGGGGCTTCCAACATCTATTCACCGCTAGACCGGTAAGACGCCTGTGGTGGGAAACAGAGGCTATACCCTCTGCTGAGCACTCAGCTCCTCAGTTTGTACCAAAGAGCAGGAGGAGAGCAGAGAAGGTTTAATAAAAGTATGTTTCCAATGAGAAAAGAATCCTGAAGTAGCCCAAAAATATAACAAAGTAATAGCGCTTCTGGGGGCGGGGCAACGTGAATGGCCGCTTTTGTGGCTCCTAACGGCCTCTTCTATCCCCGAAGAATCGGAGACATCCCGACCCTAAAGCCGGCCGAAGATTCATACCTGGGTCGGCGGTGAGTGGGGGTAACGGAGGAGCCCCTAATTTTCTATCCCTGGAGACTGAGGCGGTGTAACGTCGAGGATACAGCGGCGACAGGACCTCCAGCCGCCATCTTGAAGAGGCCGGGGGACGGCGGTGACTGCCCTGGTCGGTCTCGGGTGAGTGGATCTCCCCAGGGGGAGCAACTTGGTTGCCTCAGGTGCTCCGAAGATCCCCCTGTAGATACTCCTGTCCTGAATCCATTGGCGGTAGTGAGTGAGCGGCCGCCATTTTACTAGGCCGCGGGACGGCCTCCTCCCTCTGAGCTCCCAGGTGAGTGGACCCCCACAGGGGAATTATTCCTATAAGCCCCCATCGATCCCCCTGAACCCTACAAATTGGAGTGGGGTACAAGCCTCACGAGGGACCACACCTCCCCCACACAACTGGGACTAGGGGGGGGGACACACCAGAGGGCTCCTGGTCCCCTTTCTATGGCTTCCTGGGGACTCCGTTGCTCTCCCTGGCCCCATACAGGCCACCCTGCCTGGTAGATGGCCTCCACTGTGACCATCTCCCCCCTCGCTGGATATCGAGAGTTGGTGGGTTGCTCTGCCTCATATTTGTCTGGGACCTGGACTCATGTCCGGATCTGGACCATAACGACATTGATGTTTTAATGATCGTCTGAATGCCGTCGGGCAACTTCCCTGGCTGACCCGCCGTTATTCTGCTCGAATACGCAATTTTGACGTCTTTCCCCTGACATAGGGAACTGTGTCATGGACAGATACCTCACAAAATTGTCAAAAGGAAAAATCGACACGCTCTCAGAACGCCCCAGTACTGGACTCCCCACGCTCCTCCACCATGCATAAAAATAAGGGAAACGCTAAAGGGGAAAAAATTTCTAAACTCGAATCTGCTAAAGTGCGCTCTCCGCAACCGCAATTCTCTCTGGAGCTACTTACAGGAGATGACCCCCTCTCAGCTGTCACCACAAAACAGCCGTCCACACGGATCTGACATGGACTCACTTCAGGCTACCCTGGTGGCGCAGGAGGTCTCGAAGTTGCTGATGCATCTCTTTGATAAACACCTGGATGTCCTACACACATCTATCAACTCTGCATTAGCCCAGATCACCTCCAACTCCCAGAAAATTGCTGACTTGGAGACCAGATTCACCTCCTCGGACACACCATATCAAATATGGAGGATACCCTGCGCTAGAGCCAAGCCACGACTCAGGCTCTACGGGACAAACTGGAGGATCTGGAAAAAAGGGACAGACGCAGCAGCCTGAGATTTGTGGGTATCCCTGAAATGGTAACGGCTGATTGCTTGATGGACTACCTTAGCAAAGGCGCTTAACCTATATCTTGGGGGTGACCCCCTCATGATTGAGAGCGCACACAGGCTGGGCCCTCCTAGATCAAATGGAGGAGGGGGGGTGACAGTAGACCACTTTCGGTCATAGCTAAACACCTCCACTGGGCTATAAAAGAAAAAGTTCTGAGAGCCTATAGGAATCAAAGGGACTTATTGATCAATGGCTCTAAAATCCTGATTTTTCAGGACTACTATGCAACTGTAACGTCTACGGCCGAGGGCCGTCGTTCAGACTTACCCTCTGAGGGCCCCGGCCATGGACGTCTGTGTTCTCGGCGGCATCTCCCTCCAGGGATACGCCAGCACTCACTTCCGAATTCTGTGACAGTTTCCCGCAGGGCGCGCGTGCCCGCACGGCCTTAAAGGGCCAGTACGCGCCCAGTTGTCAATCAGTAATTAGCCCAGAATGCTGCTGGACTGTAAAGAGGGCTCTGCCCACTTGATCCTTGCTTGAGCATTGTTGTATACCTAAAGTTTGTCTTGCGAATGGTCTCCCAGTGTTTTCCAGTTCCCAGTGTTACCCGTTCCTGCTGCCTGTATCCCGTGCTATCGTATCTACAGTGAGAGTCAAGTCGTATCTTCCGCTGCATCTACTGTGCCATCTACAGTGAAAGTCAAGTTGTGTCACCACTACGGTCTGGACTATAGACATTGATTTGTACCTAGTTGGCCAGTTGTTATCCCGCTACGCGGTACGGCCCAGTGGGTCCACACCCCGCGCCGTGACCGCAGCGGTCTTGCAAAAAAGGAAAGCCTTCGCTAGTGTTTGCCGTTTGCTTCATGAGAGGAATACTCGTATTCAACTTCTGTTCCCGGCAAGGCTGAGAGTTCAAGATGGCGACCGCTTCCGCATTTTTTGAAGATCCGGATCTGGCTCAGAGACAACTTCACCTGGAGGACCGCGATGCCGAGTGATTTGCACCTGTGTTACCAAGGACTATACCCGACTTTCATTGGACATGTGCACATTTTGCCCCACGGTTGCAAATTGATGCAGACAATGTTCAGTTAGTATTATTGGCAGTAACCTCGCTGTTCTTAGCCTGGATTGGTGTTACTGTTGTTCATCGAAGTGTTCACCTGTTTTGCCTTTAACCCCTTCCCGCTCCTTGACGTACTATTAGGTCATGGTAACTATAGCGTTCGCGCTCCATGACCTAATAGTACGTCTCGGGAGTAACGGCCGTTTCGGCCGTCCTCCCGACACATACAGGAGCTGTGACAGCTGCTGTCTTGTTCAGCAGCTGTCACAGCTCCTACAGCAGGGACCGATCGGTGTCCCCGCTGATTAACCCCTTAAAAGCCGCGTTCTATAGAGATCGCGGCTTTTTAGGGGTTAAGCTGCCATCGCCGGCCTGCTACACGATAGCGGCCGGCGATGGTGACTATGGCAACCGGACACCAAACAATGGCGTCCGGCTATGCCATAGACGGAAGCCTAGTGGGTCCTGACAACGTCAGGACCCACTATGCTTGCTGTCAGTGAGTAGCTGACAGTTCTAATACACTGCACTACGCATGTAGTGCAGTGTATTAGAATAGCGATCAGGGCCTCCTGCCCTCAAGTCCCCTAGTGGGACAAACTAATAAAGTAAAAAAAAGTTAAAAAAAGATGTGTAAAAATAAGAAAATAAAAGTTTTAAAAGTATTAAAAGTAAAAATCCCCCTTTTTCCCTTATCAGTCATTTATTATTAATAAAAATATATAAACAAACAAATAAACTATACATAATTGGTATTGCCGCGTCCGTAACGGCCTGAAATACAAAATTTATTCGTTATTTATCCCGCACGGTGAACGCCGTAAAAGAAAATAATAAACCGTACCACAATCACAATTGTTTGGTCACTTCACCTCCAAAAAAATGGAATAAAAAGAGATCAAAAACTCGCATGTACCGAAAAATGGTGCTGATCGAAACTACAGTTCGTTACGCAAAAAATAAGTTCCCCCTCGGCTTTATTGATTGAAAAATAAAAAAGTTCTGGCTCTTAGAATAAGGTAACACAAAAAGTGAATGATTTTTTACCAAACGTATTTTATTGTGCAAACGCCATAAGACATAAAAAAAAACTATAAACATAGGGTATCGCCGTAATCGTATCGCCCCGCAGAATAAAGTGAATATGTCATTTATAGCGCACGGTGAACGCTGTAAAAAAAATATAATAAAAAAACAATAGTAGAATTGCTGTTTTTTAGTCACCACGCCACCTAAAAATAGAATAAAAACTGATCAAAAAGCCGCATGCACCCCAATCAAACTACAATGGATTCCTCAATGGGTCTAGTTTCCAAATTGGGGTCACTTTTGGGGGGTTTCCAATGTTTTGGCACCACAAGACCTCTTCAAACCGGACATGGTGCCTAATAAAAAAAGAGAGGCCTCAAAATCCACTAGGTGCTCCTTTGCTTCTGAGGCCGGTGCTTCAGTCCATTACCGCACTAGGGCCACATGTGGGATATTTCTCTAAACTGCAGAATCTGGGCAATACGTATTAGGTTGTGTTTCTCTGATAAATCCAATTGTGTTGTAAAAAAAAATGGAATAAAGAGGATTTTCTGACAAAAAAAAAAAAAAAAAAAATGTAAACTTCACCTCTACTTTGCTCTAAATTTCTGTGAAACACCTAAAGGGTTCATAAACTTTCTAAATGCTGTTGTGAATACTTTGAGGGGTCTAGTTTCTAAAATGGGGTGTTTCATAGGGGTTTCTAATATATGGGCCCCTCAAAGCAACTTCAGAACGGAACTGTAACCTAAAAAAAAAAAAAAAAAATGAGGCAATACTTCGCTTCTTACATTATACTGATAATGAGCCGTGCCCACCCCGAGATGACGCCAGTTTTGACCGTTTGTATAAACGGAGACCCCTATTAGACCGTTTCAGTGCCCGGTTTTCCCAAGCATTCACCCCAAAGAAGTGTATTTCTATTGATGAGTCCCTGGTACATTTTAAAGGGAGGGTTCAATTCCGCGAGTACCTGCCGGGTAAGAGGGCAAGGTATGGCGTGAAGATGTCTAAGCTGTGCGAGAGTGCATCAGGGTATACCTACAGGTTTAGGATATATGAAGGAAAGTCCACCCCCAAACCAGACTGCATCCTGGACTACAATAGGTACATGGGAGGGATGGACTTGTCAGATCAAATCCTGAAGCCCTACAGCGCCATGCGGTGTGGTATAAGAAGCTGGCCGTGCACATCATACAGATGGCATTGTACAATGCGTACGTGCTACGTCGATGTGCAGGCCAGATGGGAACTTTCCTGGAATTTCAAGAGGTGATTATCAAGAACCTAATCTTTAGGGACCAAGAAGTACTTCTGGAAGCGGGGCCACACGCATCGTACCAGGGCGGCAACACTTTCCAGGAGAAGTTCCCCAAACTGGCAAGAAGGGAAAAAGTCAAAAGAGGTGCAAAGTCTGCTATAAGAGGGCGATAAGGGATGACACAATATATCAATGTGACACGTGTCCCGAATAACCAGAGCTCTGTATGAAAGAGTGTTTTAAAATTTATCATACATCCCTTGGTTTATAATTTATCCCAATTTTACTTACCCTGATGCACTCCGCACAGCTTATCCCCCATCGTCTTTCCCCTCTGAGCCCTGCGGTGTGCCCAGGCAGCTGATAACAGCCACATGTAGGGTATTGCCATACCCGGGAGAACCCACATTACGGCTTATGGGGTGTAGGTCTCCGGTCAAAATGCTCACTACACCTCTAGATGAATGCCTTAAGGGTGTAGTTTTGAAAACGGGGTCACTTCTTGCGGGTTTCAACTGTACTGGTACCTCAGGGGCTTCTGCATACATGACTTCGCACTAGAAAATCCCCAGTAGGCCAAATGGTGGTCCTTTCCTTCTGAGCCCTCCCATGGGCCCAAACGGCAGTTTTTCACCACAACTGGGGTGTTGCGGCACTCAGAACAAATTGCGCAACAGAATGGGGTATTTTTTTTTTTGTGAAAATAAGAAATTTTCAGCCAAAACTACATATTATTTGAAAAAAATAATTTTGTTTTCATTCCCAGCCCAATTCAAATAAGTTCTGTGAAAAAACTATGGGGTCAAAATGGTCACATTACCCATAAATGAATTCCTTGAGGGGTGTAGTTTCCAAAATGGGGTCACTTCTGGTGGGTTTCCATTGCTTTGATACCTCTGGGGCTCTGCAAATGTGACATGGCACCCGAAAACCAAACCAGCAAAATCTGCAATCCAAAGAACATACAGCGCTCCTTCCCTTCTGAGGCCTCCCATGAGCCCAAACGGCAGTTTATCACCACAAATCGGGTATTGCTGCACTCAGGAGAAATTGGGCAACAAAATGGAGTATTTTGTTCCCTGTGAAAATAAGAAATTTTGATCACAAATGACATTTTATAGGAAAAAATGACATTTTTCATTTCACAGCCCAATTCAAGTACGTGCTGTGAAAAAACTGTGCGGTCAAAATTGTAACAACAACCATAAATGAATTCCTCGAGGGGTGTAGTTTCCAAAATGGGGTCACTATTGGGGGATTCCTACTGTTTTGGCACCTCAACACCTCTTCAAACCTGGCATGCTGCCTAAAATATATTCTAATAAAAAACGAGGACTCAAAATGCACTAGGTGCTTCTTTGCTTCTAGGGCTTGTGTTTTATTCCACGAGCGCAGTAGAGCCACATGTGGGACATTTCTAAAAACTGCAGAATCTGGACAATACATATTTAGTAGTATTTCTCTGGTAAAACCTTCTGTGTTACAGAAAAAAAATTAAAATTGAAATTCAGCAAGAAAAATGAAATTTGCAAATTTCACCTCCACTTTGCTTTAATTCCTGTGAAATGCCTGAAGGGTTAAAAAACTTTCTAAATGCAGTTTTGAATACTTTGAGGGGTCTAGTTTTTAAAATGCGGTGTTTTATCAGGGTTTCTAATACATAGGCCCCTCAAAGCCACTTCAGAACTCAAGAGGTACCTTAAAAAAAGGCTTTTGAAATTTTCTTAAAAATATGAGAAATTGCTGTTTATGTTCTAAGCCTTGTAACGTCCAAGAAAAAGAAAATAATGTTCAAAAAACGATGCCAATCCAAAGTAGACATATGGGAAATGTGAACTAGTAACTATTTTGGGTGGTATAATCGTCTGTTTTACAAGCAGATGCATTTTAATTCTGAAAAATTCTATTTTTTCAAAATTTTCTCTACATTTTGCAATTTTTCACCAATAAACACTGAATATATCGACCAAATTTTACCACGAACATGAAGCCCAATGTGTCACGAGAAAACAATCTCAGAATCGCTTGGGTAGGTTTAAGCATTCCGACGTTATTACCATATAAAGTGAAATATGTCAGATTTGAAAAATGGGCTCTGAGCCTTAAGGCCAAAACTAGGCTGCGTCCTTAAGGGGTTAATGATGTGATTGCCTGTCTGATGTATTCTCTCCTCTTTTAGACTCCTGAGTGCACGACTCCAGAAATTGCTGACACCTCTCTATTTAGGCTACACATGTGGCTCAATGGGACTGCGTGGAGTGGCGACTGGTTTATATCTCCACTGATTGTAGCGTCCATGGCCGTGGGACGTCGGGTTTACTCACCTCCCGACGACCATGGATCAGTGAGCGCTGGACCCCATCTCCTTCCTAGTAGACACAAGCGCTCACTTCTGCTCTGGTCCGCTGTGTCCCGTTGGGTGCGTGCGTGCACTCGTGCCCGGTCTTAAAGGGCCAGTGCGCGAACATGAAAACCATCATCATCAACTCACATGATTTCCTGGACTATAAGAAGGTCCCTGCCCTTCTGATCCTTGCCTGAGCATTGTTAGTGTATCCCAAATCTGTCTTGCAAATGGTCCCTTAGTGTTTTCCCGTTCCAGTTGTTATGCGTGCCCTGTTACCCGTTCCTGTATCCCTTGCTGTGTTCTTGTTCCTGTGCCTACTAATATTGGAGTCGTGTTTACTGCATCTGCTGTCGTTTGCCACGTCGTGTGTCATCTGCCACGTCCAGTGTGATTCACCACGTCTGGCGCAACCTGCGGCACCTGCTGTCATTCGCCACATCTGGCGTAACCTGCTGCACCCACCTCCATCCGTGCCAGAGCTGCGGCCACCGTCTGGACTATCCAGGTACCTTAGTGCGGGACTTTGTATTACTGGGGTTCTCTGTTTGGCCAGCTGCCTCCCCGATAAGGCGTTGCGGCCTAGTGGGTCCACATACCCACAAACCGTGACACTGAACCAGAACTTCCTACTAGACACAGGATGAATACCTCACATAAACTGACACCTGACACTTATCACCAAACACCACATTTAAAATTCCTCTCATGGAACGTTGCAGGACTAAATACTCCTCTGAAGAGACAGAAAGTGCTTAACCACCTCAAGAGACTCTCCCCAGATAATATATTTCTGCAGGAGACTTACTGGAGACTGGGCACCCAAGGGAAATAGACGGCCCCTTGGTTGGGCGAATGTCATTCCGCCTTAAATTCTTCTCTATCTCGAGGGGGGTGGCAATTCTTTTTAGAAAAATCCTACGATTCAAGCTAGACCACTCCATTAGTAACCCCCAAGGCAGATAAATTATCTTGCGCATTACGGTGGAAGGCACTCCCTAATTACTGGTTAACATATACACCCCTAATCAGGACCAACATGTACTGTATACTGAGGTTCTTCAGGTACTTCTGGGTCTCCCACGCTGTGACTTAATCATTGGCGGGGACTTTAATCCAGTCCAAAATGTCGATGGATCGCTCCCCTCCAAACTCTCAATCCCAAAATGCCTGCGTCTTCCTTAGAATTTTTCGTTGACTCTCTGAATTTGTGTGACCCCTGGAGAGTAGTTGACACTGGAGCTAGGTAAAATACGTGTTACTCGAGTTCACATGGCACATTTTCCAGAATAGACTATTTCCTAATCTCCACTTCATTGTTTTAGTCCCATAAAAACTCCCGAATCTATCCGATTACTATTTCGGACCATGTCCCGATTACTTTGAATATGGCCTTGTCCTCCCCGACTGACAGATCTAAAATCTGGAGATTTCCTGCTTACCTGACTGCTTCCTCTGAGTTCCAACAATACCTTCAAACGTACTGGGGTAGTTACTAGATTACAACATATCTCAGTCAGATGATATCGCCCTATTGTGGGCTGCATAGAAGGCTGTGATGTGGGGACATGTCATCAGTTGTCTGTCTCGGAGGCAGAAATTACACAGAGATAGTTTCACGGCCTTACATAACTCTATTATTGACTCAAAGGACCCATGCTAATGATTCTACCCCAGAAAGTCATCTAGCATATCAGACGGATAAGCACCTCTTGGACACCTTCATCCATGATGAATCTCACCGGCAGGTGAGATATACAGAAAATACATTTTAAAGATGGGGCAATAAGACAGGTAAACTCCTGGCCGTACTTACTAAACAGAGACACCCCTTTAAACCTAGCCCCTCCTTGCTTAACCCCTCCACGAAAACCATTTCCACAGACCCTACTGAGAGAGAACAAATTTTCACAGTATACGGTGTCGCTGACCACGAACTCCTTCCATCCAGTCGACGCCCTTCTCTCAAGAGATGTCTGCACATACGGACGTCCTGCTCCACAGTGACCACCAGGGTGCGATCACGAGCTCCGTCCAGACTTGAGAAGCCAGAGCGCAAGTATGTTGGTGATTGAGATAATTGGTCCAGAGCACCCTGGGCTATAAGAAGGTCCCAGCCCCATCCTCCCACGCCTGAGCTTTGTTGTTGTATTCCTAGTCTGTCTTGCAAATGGTCCCCTAGTGTTTCCTGCTCCCAGTGTTTCCTGTTCCTGTAACCTGATCTAGTGCAGTGCTTCGCTGTAGCCGTGCTGTGCTGTGCTGTATACCACGCCTGTCTTCTACCTGCTGCCTAGTTCCTGCCAAGCCTGCCTTGCTACAGTCCGAGCTGCGACAGGTACCCTAAAAAAAAAACAAAAAAAAAAAACTATAGACTTTGACCTGCGCCCTGTTGGCCAGCTGCCATACTGGCAAGGCGTTATGGCCCAGTGGGTCCACGAACCCTACGTGACATATACTATGAGGATCTTTACAGGGCCACCCCGACTTCTTTCTGACATAGATTTCTTTCTGAACTCTGTTCGTTTGCCCACTCTCTATTCAGAACAACAGGTTTTGTTGAACTCTGAGATAGAGGGGGAAGAGGTGAGACAGGCAATTTCCTTGACCTCTAATAGGAAAACGCCGGGTCCAGACACATTTTCAGCAGATTACAATATGCTACACCCCCAAATTGTACCGATCCGGACGAGTCTATATAATGAAACCTTCATACATAATAAGCCCATTGACCGCTTCAGAGAATCTCGCACGGTCCTTATACTGAAACCAGATAAGGACCCATCCTTACCCCAATCTTATCACTATTAAATCAAGGTTACAAACTTTTGGCTAGAATACTGGCGGACAGATTGCAATGCTTTCTCCCCAGTTTCCTCTGTGAGGCCCAGACTGGTTTCACAAAGGGTAGGACCAGTATAAAAAAAATATTAGAGACGCAGTGGCTGCGACTTTTTTGGCACAGGACCCGACACAATCGGTCACCATGCTCATGAGCCTGGATGCCGAGAAAGTCTTTGACACAGTGGCATGGCCTTTTTTAGACGTGGTCCTCTCTAAATTACAATTTGGCATGGTTTTCTCTCAATTTGTACAGTTTATGCACTTTGATGTGGCGACTTGTGTGACGGTCAATGGGCTGACTTCTCCCCTTCTAGATATATTGAGGGGCACAAAACAGGGCTGCCCTCTTTCCCCTTTACTTTTTAATCTCTCCATCATAATCTGTTACATAATCTGGTGCAAACTCCGATTTTTAAGAGAATCGACTCACAATTCATAATTAAAAAGGTAGCCGTATTTGCGGATGATCTTGTTAGTGGTGTCGGATCCTACACAGGTGCTGGCCCCACTCCTTCAGGACCTTGATAGATTGGGAAGATTTTCCGGCTATGTGTTGAATGTGGAAAAAAACGGAATCTCTTTTACTAAAGGGACCTTCTGTACCGCTGTGGTCCTCGGCCTTCCCGTTCCGGTGGCAATCTTCAGCATTATCATATTTGGGGGTACAAATCTCCAAACACCCAGGTAAATTATATAGGCTTAACATGTCCCAATATATCTCCCAACTAGAGAGAAGAGATTAAGCACTTAGAAACACTTCACACTCTCCTATTTGGGGAGGGTGAATTTGCTTAAGATGTCGGATTTTCCTAGACTCCTTTATCTCCTACACACGATTCCAATTTACCTTAAACCAGCAGATGAAAAACGGATTAACTTCCTCTATATGACTTTTATATGGGGAGGGAAAAAGTCACATATAGCCTACCACATCCTGCAGCAGCCGAGGGCTAATAGGGGGATTCATTTCCCCAATATCAAACAATATAACCTGGCGGCACTGCTTCGCTTTGTCTCTGACTGGCTTCATGACACTTCATGTTACACGTTTACCCCTCTTAACTCTAGTCTCTTACCGGGTCAGGCACTTGAAGCTCTTCTACACCTTCCTTACAATCAGTTATTGATTGACACTAGAAGCAACCCTTTACTCTTTAACAACTGGCGGGCATGTGAAAAAAATCAGAGCAGATTTTCAGCTCTCCCCATCGCGGTCTCTCCACCTGCCATTGATATGCAACCCTAACTTCCAGGGTGGCAACCCCCATGGCATCTTTCGTAGGTGGCATGCACTGGGTCTAACCTCAACAAAACACTTTGTTCACATATTGGAGGAGAAGAGGATGCTTACGCGGTCGGAGATGCAGTTGAAGTTCCCGACCGTACCCATTGATCCCTTCCATTATTCACAAGCCAAAAGCTAGATCACCAATGTCTTGAAACGATTGCCAGAGCGGGAATGGGGCCCCTATCTTCCCCAAGGCTTCTCTAGACAGAACATCCATAAAAGGTCAAATAACAAGGAACTACGAGTTCTTACACATACCACTGGACTATGCCGCAACTCAAACACCACTGACTAAATGGCAGATCGATGATCAATCCCTCACTTACTCCATCATTTTGAAAGCATTGGACCAAGCTCATAAATTTCTGCCCTCGGCCCGACTTTTAGAGAGAAGACAAAATAGAACACAGATTCTATCCAACTCCACTTGTAGGCCACAGAATAGGTTTAGATCCCTCCTTCCAATGTTTTAAATGCCACACCATGGAGGCCAAACTCCATCATTGTCTCTGGGCCTGCCCTAATATTCAGACTTTTTGGTCTCGTATTCGATCATACACAACTCAGAACCTAACGAACTACACTCCAGACACAGCACTCTCGGCAATTTTTGGCCATATAGATCCGGACACAAACACACAAGTTACGTTACTAGGGGGCACATAGATTATTACATTATGTGGCAGCGGCAGGTGCGAAGGCTATTCTACAAACCTGGCTACACGACCAGGCCCCACCATTTAAGCTTTTTCTGGACAAACTGTCATACTGTTTTAAGATGGATCGGATGGAGGCATCTCTCCATAAAGAACTCCAAGTGGAACAGTTCTTTGCTACAGGGGAAACCTGTATCTCCCTACTTCTACAGATTAGGACAGATATCTGTTAGGACAGATATTAGGAACTTCTTTCAGCACACCATCTGGTTTCAGGAACAGATACTTCTAGGAAACACACCAGTGTGAGGGTGTACATGATTCTGGAGTGAATGAGGTGTTGATGGGAGTTGTGCACTCAGATGGCGTGTTCTCTTCTATCAGACCGGCGCTGTGGGGTTTGCAGTGGCGTGGATGGAGATGGGCGGGTGGCTGGTCCCCATCCCACCTCTTAGTCCATGGTTGCACTAAGCCTTGATTAAGGGGAAAAATGGTACGCTTTCTAATGTTGTATGACATTAATGCAGCAGGAGATTTTGCTCTGAAGACAGGCTAACTTGTTTATGTTTGTTCTCCACCCACTCCCCCCCTTCCGCTGACTAATGATACAAGATCTCCTGATTGACTGCTGTGTGTTTTAGAACATCTGTGATCTCTTGTAACCACTTTCTGCTTCTGGGGATCGCCCCTTTTTTTTTTTTCCTTTTTTTTTCGTTTGTTTTTATTTTCCCTTCTTTTTATTCCTGTACCCCATATCCAAAAAGTTTAACCCCTTAATGAACAGCCTATTTTAGACCTTAACGACCAAGCTATTTTTTACGTTTTTCCATCGTCTCATTCAAAGAGCTATAACTTTTTTTATTTTTGCGTCAACATAGATGTATAAGGTCTTGCTTTTTGCGGGACAAGTTGTAATTTCTAATAGCACCATTTTGGGGTACATAGAATTTATTGATTAACCCGTTAGTGACCGTCCCATAGTGTTTTTACGGCGGCCACTAACAGGCTTTATTCCGATGCAATAGCCTTTTTACGGCGCTGCATCGGAATAAGTAAACAGAGCAGGGAACTGTCAAATCTCCCTGCTCTCAGCTACCAGAGGTAGCTAAGGGCTGGGGGCATCCCTGCTTGACCGGGTGAGATCGATATTAGGATCGATCCTACCCGTTTAACCCTTCAGATGCGGCGCTCAATAGCGAGCACCGCATCTGAGTGGTTTTGGAGAGGGGGGGGGGAAGCCCCCTCTCATCCCAACACCCGGCGTTAAAATCGCAGAGTGTCTGTGTCTCCGATGGCAGCCGGGGCCCTAATAAAGGCCCCCAGGTCTGCCTGTAGTGAATGCCTGCTAGATCATGCCTCTGGTATGATCTAGCATATGCCTGTCCGTTTTACACGGACAGGCATAATACACTGCAAAGTATTGCAGTGTATTATAAATGTGATTGGATAATCGCTTAGTGAAGTCCCCTAGTGGGTCTAGTAAAAAAAAAAGTTTAATAAAAAGTGGAAAAAAAAATTTAAAATTTAAAAACCCACTTTTCCCCCTTACAAACTGCTTTATTATTAAAAATAAAGAAAATAAAAGTAAAAAAGTTACACACATTTGGTATCGCCACGTCCGTAACGACAAAAAATTAGAAACCATCTTAGAACATGGATGTCGGGTGGTCTCTAGGAAGCCTCCAGCGCTGGGAAACTTTATCTCCCAGCTGATTTACCACTCCAAAATCTGGCCAAACATGGCTGCATCACAAAGTTGTTTTTCAGATGTGGCTCCCATCCTTGTAAAATGTGCACTTTTGCAGCTCCATGTAAGTAATTTTTCAATACAGAGAACTCTGCGTCTTACCCCATTAAGGAATACATAAATTGCAACAGTGACTTTGTTATATATACACTAGTCCTTCTCCCTGAATTAAATTAACTTTTTGATGATATTCTAATTCAGTAATTCAATTCAGAAAGTGAAACTCATATTATATAGATTCAGAGCAATCTATTTCCAGCATTTTTTTTTTCCTTTAATGTTGAGGATTATGGAGCCCCGTCCAAGTATTGAGGGCATATTCTGTACATGTTTTTCAGTAGGCCAACATTTCAGTATTAAAAATCATTATTGAAATTGGGCTTATTTAATATTCTAATTTTCTGAGACCCTAAATTTTGGGTTGTCAAACTGTTAGCCATAATCAAACAATAAAAGAAAAAAAAAAATGCTGGAAATAGATCACTCTGTGTGTAATGAATCTATAGAATATGAGTTTCACTTTTTGAATTGAATTACTGAAATAAATTAACTTTTTAATGATATTCTAATTCATTGAGAAGGACTAGTAGATATCATACAATGCACCTATTGCAACAAATATTATGTAGGATGCACCTCTAGGAAAATGAAAGTACGAATCTTAGAACACTTAGGGGATATATCCAATCTTAAGGATCGAAACATTTCCAGTGCATCTAAATACGTCATTTCTGTACATGGGGGTCCAACGAATTGTTTTAAGGCATATGGTATAGAAAAGATCTGGAAACCTTTACGGGGAGGTGATCTGAAGCGAATCCTTCTTGACCGGGAAGCATTTTGGATATTTCATTTGAGAACTAGGGTACCCTGCAGGCCTCAATTTAAAAAGGGAAATTATGTTCCATTATTAATGGGGACAATACCTTGACCAGCAGGTCAATTGTCATTATTAGCAGATATGTGACATTTGGATGTGGATTGGACATCACGGTGCCTGGGTGCTACATTTTCTCCCCGCCCCTTTTTTTTCTGACTCATGTGCGAATATGCAAATTAACAAAATTTATAAAAAATTCTGTGCATATTATGCGGCCATGGAGTAAGACAATCACTGTAATATCTTTTTCCATGTGGATGGGTGCTCAACCTTGAAGTAGTTTCCCCGACTGATCCATAAATGTCACTACAACAAACTGCATAATGTGAACAGGAAAAGAGTAGTTTCTGGGTGCGGCGGTTGCTGACAAAATATGGATTTCTACTACTACGCTTTAGCCAGCTATAGGAGTCTTGTTCAATGTACTATTGTTATTATAGCTGTAACATCCTTGTAATATGTATTTAGATTTGATACAATTACTCCGAGGGTATGTTCAGATGGGCTAATTTCAGCCGTTTTTCGGGCAGTAAACGTCCCGAAAAACGGCTGAAATATCGGAAGCAGAACGCCTACAAACATCTGCCCATTGATTTCAATGGGAAATACGGCGTTCTGTTCAGATGGGGCGTTTTTTACGCCTCATTTTCAATAAACAGTGCGTAAAAAGATGCCTCGTAAAAAGTGAAAATCACTTAGAACAGTTTTTCATTGACGCTATAGAAAAACAGCTCCACAAACGACCGTAAAAAAACGTCTGAAAATCAGGAGCCGTTTTCCCTTGAAAACGGCTCCGTATTTTCAAATGTTTTTTGCCAAGCGTGTGAACATACCCGAACACCAAGCTCATATTATAGCTGTTAATAGTGGAATGTTTAGGGTATGTTCACACGCTAGCTGGCTTTTACGGCTGAAATGACAGCCTGTTTTCAGAAGAAAACAGCTGCGTCGTTTCAGCCGTAAAAGCTCCTCCTCGTAATATACGAGGCATCTGTGATGCTCGTATATCTTGAGCTGCTCTTCATTGAGTTCAATGAAGAACGGCTCAAATTACGTGGCAAAGAAGTGCCCTGCACTTCTTTGCCGAGGCAGTCAACTTACGCGTCGTCGTTTGACAGCTGTCAAACGACGACGCGTAAATTACAGGTCGTCTGCACAATACGTCGGCAAACCCATTCAAATGAATGGGCAGATGTTTGCCGACGTATTGTAGCCCTATTTTCAGACGTAAAACGAGGCATAATACGCCTCGTTTACGTCTGAAAATAGGTTGTGTGAACCCAGCCTTACATATACCCTCCCCGCAAACCCTGCTCCAACTCTTTTTACATGTGATCTTGTTTTTTTACATGGAGATTGGTGCTGATCCACTCCAAATGGTAGGTTGTTACTCTGACCAAGTGCTAGGACTAGAAACGCAGTTGGTGTTTGAACGGCGTAAGCTGGATGGATTTTTAGTTTATACAATAAAGTCCTGAGATTGCTTCATTAAGTGCTGGATCATACTTGTGTGCTGCTGTGGAAGACGCCTGGGCCAGGGCGAGGTCCATGCACCGGATCATTGAAGACGATGGACACCGGTGAGCTGGAAAAATCTTTTAATTTTACTATGACCACGTTCTTCCTGGATCTGAGGAGAGCCATTGCCGCCGCCATGACCTTGGTGAAGACCCTTGGAGACTTGGCCAGCCTAAAGGGGAGGGCCACAAACTGGAAATGCTGGGAACCTACTGCAAAGCGCAGGAAACGCTGATGTACTTGAGGAATGGGAACATGAAGATAAGCATCCTTGATGTCTATTGAAGACAGGAACTCGTCGACCTCTAAAAGGCAGCGACCACCGATCGCAGAGTCTCCATGCGAAACCTTTGAATCTTCACACGTCAATAGAGACATTTTAGAGATCAGCCCTTCTTTTGTACTATGAAAATGTATGAATAATACCCTTTGAACAGTTCTGGAGTTGATACTGGGACAATTACTCCTTGATGTAGGAGGCTTTGAATGGCTTGAGCAAAAGCTTGGGCGATGTGGTGGTGACAGGAAAAAAAATCATCCGGGAGGGCAAGAAAAAAAACTATTTTGTAGCCTGTCGAAAGCCTTCCGCACCGAAGCGTTTTCAAGCCATGCTTCCTGGAAGGATAACAGCTGTCCCCCCCACCCGAGGAAGCATCTTGATTTTCACGCTGTGGAAGCCTGCTGTGCTGGAGCAGGTCTAGTGGGTCTATTGTGGGGCTGCCAGGAGTTTCTAGACCGAAAGAAAGGCCTCTGCGCTCTGAAAAAATGAGTCACGCGAGTTCTGCCTCTGGCGTGGGGCCAGAGTACCGAATGAACAGAACCATTTTGGTCTTCTGACTGAGGGAACTGGGTGTCATCTTAGACGACAATTTGGAAGTAAAGTGCTCCTTCCTCGTGTAGCCTCAGAAATTAAGGAAGGGTGAAAACCTTCCTACAGGCACTATCAGTAGCCCAGTTCCTAGTCCAAATGGCCCTGCGGACAGCTAATGCATTAGCCCTGGCCTTAGCGGACCTTTTGGCAGCTTGGACGGAGACAGCACAGATATATTTAGACATCTGCAATCAATTGCGTCCTGTAGTGGAGTAGCTAGTTCAATACAAGCCAAGCTAACCCAACATGCTATAAAAGAGGATCTGAATGAAGTCACGGCCGCACTGAAATTGTCTTTTGCCATAGACTCCACTTTGGCATCAATTAAATCCTTTAAGGCGGAAGCATCTGCAAGTGGTAAGGTAGTATTTTCATATAGCCGGGCCATGGGAGCATTTATCTTGGGGTGAGCTGACCATTTGGCAATACACTCAGCAGAGAAAGGAAACGTATAGTCTGCATTCTCGGACATGTGCATAGACCGGACAGGGTGTTTCCATGCATCAGGGAACAATGTGTCCAACCCCTTATGATCTGGAAAGACCAGAGGGGGGGGGGGTCGCCTGTGGTGATGCAATAACTCATTCTGATGGGATTCCGCAGAATCATCCGCAATCTTAAGTATATCCCTCACTGCCTAAAACAGAACCTTCACAGCAGGAGTAGTGGATTTGCCTCTGTTACACTCAAACTCTGAGTCGGAGAGGGAGACGTTCCCTGAAGAAGCTGGTTCATATAGATCTCTTGAAAGAAAAGAATGAAGGACACCTGCAGCATTTTTATCCAAGGAGGAAATCAGAGGACGAATGGTATCTCCTTTATTTCCTGGCCCGCCTGCGGGATGCACTGGGAGAACTAGGATGAGTGCAATCCAGGGAAGAATTTCTGGGGGCCTGAATGGACTATGGTCAGACAATTGGGACACTCGTTTCTGAGGAAGGGGTTGCAGAAAAAAAAAAACTCATGCTGTGCTATTTGGACTGGGGGGGCCATGTTACACAGGTCGCCTTGCGACCGATCAGAATGCAAAAACGGCGCAGGAAAAACGGCAGGGCAGAGAGCGCATGCATGAGGTGGCATGGCCAGCTTGCGGCCTAGCAGAGAACCAAAGCCGGGGCCTAAAATGAATGGCGCCGCCGGCTGAACACCTACTGCAGCTTGTAGTAAAAAACAAAACGATAACGCTGAAGTATGTCTGCCAGCACATAAGTGTTATAAAATCCTTTAGTAAGGACACAACACCTCAGAATAAAAAAAAGCCCACAATAGGTGTGTGGGGGGGGGGGGGGGAACCTACCTGTCTGTCGATTTCAGGCGCAGCCCGTCACCCCTTCGGAAAACGCACACACAGTGTGGCTGTCCGGCATTCTCAACCATCGGTTATAATAGGGGACTGGGTGACCAAGGCGGGGAACATCCACAAGAGAGATGGACATCCACTGACGCTTAGTGGAAAGAGCCAAAATGGCGGGCATTCACTGAAACAGTGGGAATTCATTCCGCCCAGCACCCGCAGGAGAGTCTTTAAGTGGAACACGCGAAGGGTGCCTGCACCTGAAAAATAAAAATGAACCAAAATAAAATAAAATAAAAAAAAATCAAGCATAATTTGACATGGTTGCCTCCTATGGACACTAGGCTAAAACTGAAGAGCTGAGTGCTCTGCAGAGGGTATAGCCCACTGGACGGAGCCACACTTTTTTTTATATATTTACCTAGTGTCAGCCTCCTAGTAACAGCGGCCTATACCCATTGTACCATGCCCCCAGCGCATACTTTAAGGAGAAATTTATATTTCAAGACTTTAGTACACATTTGCAAACCACTCGAAAACAATACGAGATTTCAACTTCTGTATCCGGCCAAACTAAGGATTTGAGATGGAGCAAGGACACTAATCTAAATGGTTTTTTTCAACAAACCATGATTTATGCTACTGCCTTTGTAGACCACACAGGTTACAGCTGTTCTAGCGGCTCACTGGGACCGGATTGGACAGAAGTATAGTACATACAGAGATATCCTGGTCAACACCGCACAGATGAGTACAAATACTGATGTGTATCATACATCCTCGGGTATAAAGTTTTACTAATAGAATGTGGCAGGCCTCAATAGCCCCATAAAAAGAAAAAAAATTCTCATTACCGAATATAATTTTTTCTCCAGGAGACAAGATTCCACAGGTAGTCTTAAGGCTTTGCTTGAAACGTGTTATACCATTTGTCATAGTTCCTCATCTAGGGGAGTGGCCATACTATTTCGGAAAGGCCTGTCATATTCTGTTGAGGACACCATAGAAGATCCGCAGGGACCATATCTTATACTCCAGGCACAAGTAGATGCCATACCCTACATTTTGGTAAATGTGTATGCCCCAAACCAGGAACAACACATTTTTTTATACCGACCTCATGCAGGTCTTACTGCCATATTCTAGGACTTTAATGGGGTACAAGATGTACAACTAGTCAGGGACCTCAACTGACGACCATTACTTCTTCCCTCTCCCAGTTGATGGAACAATTGGGATTGTGTGATCCTTGAAGGATTACTAATCTAGATTCTCAGGAATACACATCATTCCGTGGCACATAATCCATTTTCTCGCATTGACTATCCATAGCTCCACTACACTTTTTTCACACCATCATACGTCCCAAATTAATCCTCTAGTTATTTCGGATCACGCACTGGTTCTAGTGACTCTCCAAATAGTCACGCCTCAATGGAGAACTGTGATTTGCAGATTTCCGTCGCATCTTGTGGATTTGGAAGAATACAAATCCTGTTTAAAGAAGCATTGGATTAACTATCTAGAGGATGACATGGAACAGCTCGAAAACACACCTTTGTTTTGGGCGACGGCAAAGGTTGTAATGCGTGGTCATATAATGGGATACTTGGCACATAAAAGAAAATCCCAACGGGAACGGTTTGACAAATTACACGCATCTCTGAAGTCGGCTCAATTATCGTTCACTCAAAACCAAAACTTCCCAAGCTCAACAAATATACTTGATGGGCAAACATCTTTTGGATGCTTTTATACACACAGGCAGATGAAACACACACACACACAATAAATTTTATAGAAAGGGAAATCTGGCAAGGTCTTTGCTGGCCACTATAGCAAAGGAAAAACATCCTTCTAAACCCATCTTAACATTGCATTATCCAAATACGGAAAGTTCTACCTCAGACCCAAGAGAATAGCACAAAATATTTCAGGAATATTTTGAAGATTTATATCAGGCTGAACCAGCAGATCCTACAAAAATCCAATCTTTTTTAGGTACTTTGCAAATGCCTACTCTTATGGAGTCACAGCAGAATATGCTGGACTCTGAAATACAGGAGGAGGAGGTCCGCGAGGCCATTAAAGCATCGGCAAATGGCAAAACGCCAGGAGTTTTTTCGGCAGAATAATACAAAATACTGACTCCAGAAATAGATTTTGACCAGTCTGTTTAACTGCCTATACACAATCTGTCAGGTCGGATTACTTTACTTACTCAAGGATTATTCTCTTGCCAAAATCTAACAAAGATCTGATTAACCCCTTAATGACCGGGCCTGAAAAGACCTTAATGACCAAGCCAGATTTGTTAAATCTGGTATGTCTGACTTTATCAGAGAATAACTGTGCGAAAGTTTTGAATATCCAAGTAATTCTGACATTGTTTTTTCGTCACATGTTGTACTTTATTTTAGTGGTAAAAGTAGACTGATACGATTTGCGGAAATTAATGAAAAAATAGAAAAATTGAAGAAATTTTGTAAAAATTATAATTTTTCCCTATTTTTAACTGCAATATGTCACATATGTACATACATACTGTACAATTTTTTTTAATTAAATATATATTTCCATCGCTTTACTCTATTTTGGCAGCACTTTTGAAAAAAAAAGTTTAGTAATGATTTTATACATTTTGAAGTACATTTTGTTTTCCTGCACCAAGCCAGGTTTTCAGAGGCTCATAGGTGTCAGAATGGTGGAAACCCCCACAAGTGACACCATTTTGAAAACTACACCCCTTAAGGTATTTATTAAGGGGTGTTGTAAGTATTTTGACCCCACAGTTTTTTTGTAAGAATTCATGCAAAGCAGGCGTAAAAACATATAATTTCACTTTTTTCATAAAATTATCACTTTGAAGACCGATTTCTATGTAAAGCGACCATGAGAATGAAGAAATGCACCCCAAAATCTATCACCCTGTTTCTCCTGTTTTCAAAAATGCCCACATTGTGACCCTAATGCGTTGCCTGGACACACGGCAGGGCCCGAAAGGAAGGGAGCAACCGGAGGCATTCAGGTCTCATTTTTGCTTGAAAATGTTTTAGGCCCCACTGTACATTTGGAGAGGTTTTGAACTACCAGAACGATAGAAACTCCCCATAAACGACCCCATTTAGAAAACTAGACCCCTTAAGGTATTTATCTAGGGCTGTAGTGAGTATTTTGACCCCACAGTTTTTTGCTAAATTGAATGCATAGCAGGTGAAATAAAAATAAAAAAAAACACTTTTTATATAAAAGTATCACTTTGAAGACCGATTTCTTTGTAAAGTGACCATGAGAATGAAGAAACACCCCCCAAAATCTATCACCCTGTTTCTCCCGTTTTCAAAAATGCCCCCATTGTGACCCTAATGCGTTGCCTGGACACACGGCAGGGCCCGAAAGGGAGGTAGCGCCCGAAGACTTTCAGGACACACATTTTGCTTGAAAATGTTTCAGGTCCCATTACACATTTATAGAGGCACTGAGCTGCCAAAAAGATAGAAACTCCCTATAAATGACCCCATTTTGAAAACTAGACCTCTTAAGGTATTCATCTAGGTGTGTACTAAGTATTTTGACCCCACAGTTTTCGCAGGAATTAATGCAAAGCAGGTGGAAAGAAAATTTTATTTCACTTTTTTTCACAAATGTGTCATTTTAAGGTCAGATTTCTTGTACAGAGGACATGAGAATAAGGAAATGCACCAGAAAATGTATCACCCTGTTTCTCCTGTGTTCAAAAATATCCCCATTGTGGCCCTAATGTGTTTCCTGGACACACGGCAGGACCCAAAAGGAAGGGAGCACCCGGAGGCTTTCAGGACACACATTTTGCTTTGAAAATGGGAGGATTCTACTTTTCTAGATTGAGAAATATATGTCCCTAACAGTTTCTACACCCTGTCCTGTCAGTCCATAGACATTATGTATATCAACCCGCTCTGATATATAGTAAGTTAGAGTGGGAAAATGTATTAAACTGTTGGCGGAAAAAGGCAATATATCCAAAAAAAAGGAGGAAGAATGTATCCAGCTATGTGGAAAACTAGAGCATGTTCACAGGATGAAAGACAATTTGTAGGGCTGTAATGACTTTATTATTCAAAGTGACTGGTCATACAACGTCTCTTTAGCTCCATCAATCCCTATATAAGGGACGAATGTGCCAAGTGACGCGGTACACCATAACAAGGCCCTGCTCGGCAAGGTAGGAACCGCCATGTGCACAAAACAACCAATCACCTGTAGAATATATAAAGGGGCAGTGTCCCACACCGTATGTATAGATACAGTAAAGGACCACTACTCCCCAAATTAATGTCGCTATTTCTAGAAGTATTGTTGGGTGTAAGAGGTCCACCAAAAACCCGAACAAAACTGTAATAAAGCCCATAGTGTATTGATAAGGACAAAACAGGGACTTATGCATAGACCAGGGTTGGAAGGACAAGCGGAACAATAATATCGTGACTCACTTCGCTGTCCTCGTTTGCTGCAGACCTGACACCGTTTTTTGGGGTATTTTTGGTTAGATGTTGAAGGGATGGGGTGTAAAAAATGTTTTTCAACAAGTCAGTGTCTCCTGAAATTCAAAGAATGTCGCCCTGCCCGCTGATTTTTTGTACAGGACAAATGCGTTCTGCATCGCAACTTGAATCCCTTGAAGCGACACTTTCGCTGTCGCTTTCAAGTAAGGCTGGGTTCACACGACCTATTTTCAGACGTAAACGAGGCGTATTATGCCTCGTTTTACGTCTGAAAATAGGGCTACAATACGTCGGCAAACATCTGCCCATTCATTTGAATGGGTTTGCCGACGTACTGTGCAGACAACCTGTCATTTACAGCTGTCAAACGACAACGCGTAAAAATACAGCCTCGTCAAAAGAAGTGCAGGACACTTCTTTGGACGTTTTTGGAGCAGTTTTCTCATAGACTCCAATGAAAACAGCTCCAAAAACGGACGTAAAAAACGCAGCGAAAACGCAGCGAAAACGCAGCGAAAACCGTGAGTTGCTCAAAAAATGTCTGAAAATCGGGGTCTGTTTTCCCTTGAAAACAGCTCTGTATTTTCAGACGTTTTTGGTCACTACGTGTGCACATACCCTAAAAGCTCAACTTCAGATGCAGAATCCGTATCGGAGCATAGCATCTGATAGGCTTCCTCAACGCTGTATCTTCTGGCAGCCATAATGATAATACAGTCTAAACCGCAAATAATAAATGGAACTAGCGGTTTAAATTTTTTTTTTTTATCAACTAAGGCCTCATGCACACGACCGTAAAAACACACGTTATTGCGGGTCGTAATTACGACCCGCAATAACGGGCTCATAGACTTCTGTTACCCACGGGTACCTTCCCGTTTTCTCACGGGAAGGTGCCCGCGCCGTTAAAAAAAATAGAACATGTTCTATTTTTCTATTTTACGGGCCGTGCTGCTATACTTTATAATGACAGCACGGCTCGCAAAAGCGGCCGGCTGCCCGTGGCCGGCCGTGCTCGTAATTACGAGCACGGTCATGTGCATGAAGCCTAATCAACTAAGAACACTAAAAGAATGAAACTTTTTTTTTTTTTTTTTTTAGTTTTTTTTTTTCAAACCTAAACCTAAACCCTACGCCTAACACAAACCGTAAACCCAAGCCCAGAACAGCACCCTACGCCGGCTAAGGCCCCATGCACATGAACGTGTTTTTGCAGCCGCAATTCCCCCGAAAATCCACGGGAGAATTGCGGCCCCATTCTTTTCTATGGGGCCATGCACACGACCGTAGTTTTTGCGGTCCTTGAACGGCCCGGGAGCCCGGACCACAGAAAGAACGGGCATGTCTTATTACGGCCCTGTTCTGCGGTCCGGGCTCATTGAAAACAATGGTGGCGGCCATGTGCATGTCCCGCGATTTGCGGGTGGCCTGCGGCGGTCAGTCCGCAGCCGGCCGACCCGAAATTCACGGCCGTGCACACGGCTACGGTCGTGTGCATGAGGCCTAACAGCGTACACGCCGTCTAACAGCGTACCCTAAAAAGAAAGTAGTTTATAGTACGATTCTTAGTATATACAGTAAATATATTTATATATATATGTATATACTATATACTATAAAATACTGAAAAAAAATATATATTTTTTTAATAAACTGTGTAAGGGACAAGTGATTTTGTGAGGGGACACTGACACACTTGTATCTGTTTCTCTCCACAGCTAGAACAGTGAGGAGACACAGATACACGTTTTTACTTTTATTTTACAGTAGTGATCACTATGATTGGATCTCATAGTGATCACAAAAGATCAGGAACCAATACTATTGGCTCCTGATCACTGCTCTAAGAACAGAGCTGCTAGCAACAGCTCGTTCTTAGAGCAGGAGCTGTCATTTAGACACTCCCGGCGGCTCTGTACACAGTAACAGCATGTGACCGCTGTGATTGGCTGTCACAGCGGTCACGTGCTGTTACGACGAAATCGGCAGGTCCTAATGGCTGCACTAAGAACCGGACCTGTTACTTACAGCCGGTTTTTAGTGCAGATGTCACCAGGGTGCCGATAAACCCCCTCTACTACAGCGACGCCAAAAGGCGTCGCTGTAGACGGAGTACATGCACCGCCTGACGTCAAAAGACGGTGGGCGGTCGTTAAGGGGTTAATCCTCAATAGTATAGACCTATTTGGTTATTAATCAAGGACTATAAAATTATTATCCAAAGTTCTGGCCAACAGGTTACAACTTGTTTTACCCCGGATACTTAGTCCAATACAAAGCGGTTTCACTCAAAGAAGGAACTGCATAAAGAACATTCGTGATGGCACAAGACCCACGCAGTCTGATCATCGTGCTTAGGAGTTTAGACGCGGAAAAGACATTTAATAAAGTAGCATTGCCTTTCATGATAGACCCTAAAACAGCGAAAATGTGGTTAAACTTTTAGCAAATACATTAATCTTCTACAATCTGATGCAACGACCACAATACCCCTCACATAGAAATGTTTCGAGGAGCATGACAGGGATGCCCGATCCCTATTACTTTTCAACCTGTCCATAGATCACTTGCAAAGTGACAAAACTCATCCGTGTTCCAAGGTATAAAAAAAGGATAAAGTAGAACTTAAAATAGCTGCCTTTGCGGGTGACATAATGCTGAGGATTTTCAAATCCAAGCAGGTACTACCTTATACATTGGAAGAGCTGAGCAACACAGGTAATCTTCCAGGTTACACGCTCAATCTAGACAAAACTGAGGCACTTCTACTCAAGGTTTCATTAAGACCTCTGTGGTCATCTGCATACCTGTTCCGATGGCAAACTCACTCATTGAAATACTTGGGGGTGCAAATAGCAAAAAAGCCGACTGAATTAATTTTAATCCATGCAGTCAAACATTGGCGGCGACATTAAACGTTTGTGGGGGGGGGGGTCTTTGGCCCTTTCATATTTGGATTGGGACATTTGCTTAAGAGGACTGAATTCCCCAGATTTCTAGATCTATTTCATGCACTCCCAGTTTATCTTACACCTAAAGATGAGAAACGTATTAATTACCTATATCGAAAATTTATATAGGGAGGGAAAAGGCCAAGGAAAGTATACAAATTGCTACAACAACCTAATCCAATGGAGGGATAGCTTTTCCTAATACCAAATTGTAAAATTTGGCATCCTTACTTCAGATAATTCGGGATTGGATAAATAATACATCGAACTTCACAGACTCAACATTAGAGCAACACCTTCTTCCCTATTCTGTATTGCCGGTCATGCTTCATTTGCCGCATGCTCAACTGCCAGAGGAGGTAAAGGGCAATCCCCTCTTGTACTCTACAGGAAGATATATCCTAGGGGTTTCACCTTAGGAAGGGGAAACCACATTTTCAGGATCGCAGGTCACATGCTACATTCAGAGCGTGGTACAGGGTGGCCATAAAATCCATGTACCCATTACTTATGTGAAGGGAAAGAAAAAAAATAAAAAAAGTATGTATACAACATCTGAACTCCTTCAAAAATATACAGATGTCCCATTGCCACAATTCATGTATCTTCAGGCGAAAAGTTATATATCTACTTTGACAGATACAACAGTTTTGGGAGCAGGTACAAAATTTCATCGCTACTAACCTAACTAATTTTGTTTCCCCCGAGACACACTTTGGTCATAACGCGCTTTGTCTAAATATCCAAAAATATCCCACAGTCGAGGGGCAGGAAATTTGTTGCACCGTTCAAGTTATTTTTCGATAAGTTTGCTTTCCCTTTTAAAATTGATTGGACACAGACCTCGTTATGGAAGGAGACACTTCTAGAATCCTTCTTTAACATATGTGGAAGTTTTATGTCCATCCTCCCACAACGTACCAGGGATGCATTATGATAACATTTCCAGAATACTGTCTGGAATCAGGTAAGGGTATTGACGGGATAACCACCATTATGATAATGTTGCATACAACGAGTATGACTGCAGGGGGTAACCATCTGTTGCCCGATTGGCAGGACCACGGGCCTTAAACTTTAAGGCTGGATTCACGAGCACATTACGTCCGTAATGGACGGAACGTAATTCGGCCGCAAGTCCCGGACCGAACACACTGCAGGGAGCCGGGCTCCTGGAATCATAGTTATGTATGATGCTAGGAGTCCCTAGCATAAACAGGATTTGGTGCCGGACCTCCCTAGGAGTCGGAACCAAAATCGCTGCAGGTAAAGTTTTTAGATCTTTGACCTGCACAGGTCCAGCACCGTATGGAGCCACAACGTCAGGACAGATCCCACAGTAAGCTATGGGATCCGTTCCAGCATAATTTTCCCTCCGACTGTTCTGCAACACACCGGAGGGAAACGGACATGGGCAACGGATGTATGTGAACGGCCCCTTAGAACTTCTAATTTACTACATCTGAACACTTCTGTAATTTGAACTCATGTATTTGTTGGTATTTTCTTTTGGGATTATTCACTTTCTCCTTCTCTCTTGCCTTCTCCCCTGTTACCCCTAATTCCCCACCCTTCCTTTTATTCCTCCTGTTTATCCCATTCCCATCTTCCAATTACCAGAATGATAAAGACAATATTACGTGTTTAACGAATACTCAAATGTGAATTAGTGATTTTTTTTACACAAGGTCTAACTAATATGATTGTTATTATTTTACACCAATATACTGGAACAACTATTTTATTTCATTGTTACTTTTGTTAAAAAAAAAAAAAGGTTTGTGAAAATCTTCATAAATAAAAAAAAAAAAAAAAAGAAGTAGTAGGTTTAGCTACATTCTTTTCAATTCCACAAATTCTAAGGTGAAAAGGCACCCAACATTTGTAAAGCAAATTCTCCTGTACCACACCCTGGTTTGTTGCAGGGCACTATACGGCTTCAGCATTTGATCTGAAAGATCAACCCCTCCCATGTACTTATTATAGCCCACGATGCAATCTGGCTTGGGAGTCATTTAAGTGCAACCGCTTAGAGGGACAGGGGAGCTGCCGTTACCGTGTATTGTGTTTAAGAAAAGGACATCCCTCTTGTCCTTATACTTGACGAACAACGAGTTCTCACTCCATACCGCCCTGCTCTCATTCCTTCTGACACATTGGCCAAGCTGTGTTTTAGGGAGGCCTCTCTGGATTTTGTGCACGGTGCCACATGCTGTAGTATTTCTGGCGGAGAGGCAGAGAATTTAACTAGGAAAGGGAAATTTAGGGATCACTAGTGCTGCTGCTGCTAAATAAAATAAAAAAGTTAGCAGCACAGTTGATGATAATGATGATCACACACACAGTGAGTAATCAAACAGCAAGATGAAGGAGTAGAACATGCTGGAGGACAATCGCAGGTCAGTATGGGAGACCGTAGATTTGCCAACTGGAATGAGGTGCGCAGAGCAGGTGCAGCGTGTTTGAAACACCTGTCATGGCTACGATTGGTTGGTCTATGCAGACCGACCAATTGTAGCGATAGGGAAGGTGGCACCACCGGCAATGCCCCATGAATACATGGCATGGATTTGTACTGTCCTAGACGGCACCAATCCCCACCATATCACTGTACCCTGTGGCACAGAGATTGCTTAAAGCGACAAAATGCAGCGATTGGTTGGTCAGAATTGACCAGCCATTCACAGCGGTGAGAAAAAACGGCCTGCTGTCATGGACAGAAGCCATCTTTACTCGGTCATCGTGCATTTAGACACTGGGACCACTTAATACAATCCAACGTATAGGTACGTTGGAGCTTTAAGTCCTTAATGACACGTGAATGCGGTGTATTCTGTGCATGGATTCCTCCAAGCTTCATTTAGATAAATGGAACAGTCACAGAAATTTCTGCAAAAAATCTGTGTGAATTCACCCTTATACCTCCTTCATAGTTTTTTTTTTCTGCGTACTTTTTTTTTTATTCTGCCTTGTAAAAAGAACACTATAAATTTTAGTCTTATTTACATGCGTTTTCTGTCGTTTTTCATGTCCGAAAGAGAAAAGTCACTGGAAAAAGCCCCCCCCCCCCCCCAAAAAAAAAAATGCATCAAAAGGCCAGAAAAAAACCCTACGAAAGATGCTGTGTGGGAAGCCATGCTTACAGTGCCAAAGGGGCCCCCATCAGAATGGGCTGCGTTGCTGAAGTGATTAACTGGAGTTTTCTCAGATCCCAGCCATTTGGCTGGGGCTAGACTTACCTTTGTAGTGAACGATAAAATAGTGAAGCGATTTGCTAGCATTTACTTTTTAATTGCTACCGGCTTACATTTCAAAGCTACACACTTGTCAGATATTTTTAATTTACTCAATAAATTCCTATGGACAGCGATTTAACGCCCACTACAAAAAAAAAAAAAAAGTCTATGTATAGTCCTAGCCTTAGTGCAGCTGTTAATCGCAACTGGTGCCCCTAAAAATCTGATACTAAGCCTAGTGCATGACATTGTATGAAGTGTTACTGTAATATAGAACTAAGGAGGAACCTCACCTTAACAAACCTCCCAATTCACTTTCTAATGTCATTATTACTGACCTGTGGTAACACCTCCTGGAATTTCCTCCTCCACTTCACTCTGACACGGTTGATCGCCCCTCACCCGCTCTTCTTCATCCTCCGCTTTAATATTAGTCAGATCTTCCCCCTGATTTCACATATGTAACAATTCAATACAGCAGAGAGTGCGAAGAATCTAACAGATCAACATAAGAAACCACCAAAATCTATGACCACATCGATGACCGCAGGACCAAAAAGCTTCACACCCCCCTATATAAATCTGGTATAGGGCTCAGCTTCATCTACCTGATGATTCTCTGGGACATTGTGATTTTCCTCTGGACAGTCCTGGGAATACAGAGGACTGGGACATCTCTCTGGTGGATTTCTACTACTGGATCCATCTGTGGGAAACACAATGAATAAATAAATACATGACTACTGTATATCTGTCTATATATATCAGATACTTCTCTCGTCCCCTTCAATTCTAGGTTTATTTAATCAAAGTCTAAAAAGCGCATCCTGACAATTGCAGATACAAATTGTGAGGTCTAGATGACTGGGTTAGAGCATCTCCATACAGGAGATCTTGTGCGGTGTTCCTGGTATGCAGTGGTTAGTATCTACCAAATGTGGTCCAAGGAAGGACAACCATGGAACCAGTGACATGTGCGTGAGGAGTAAAGGCTATCCAGTCTGGTCTGATCCCACAGGAGAACAAGTGGCTGGAAAACGTAACACTGGCTATGATAGAAAGGTGTCAGAACTCGCAGCTTGCTGTACTTAGGGCGGAGTCTCCCCAGACTAGTCAAAGTGCCCATGCTGACACCTGTCCTCTGGCGAAAGCTTCTACAATGAGCAATGGGGCGTCAGAACTGGACCATAGATCAATGGAAGATGGTGGCAATGTCTGATCACGCGGGGTGCGTATGCTTCGCTTTCCTGAGATAGAGATGGCACCAGGATGCATTATGAGAATTACTGTAGAACAAATTCCAAGGAAACTTCATGCTGGTGGCAGAATGGCTGGCGGCGGAGGCAGTGAGATGCTCTGTCCACAATTTTTCCTGTGGAATATTGCCCAATCATGTGGATGTTACTAGGACACGCACCACCTACCTAAACAGTTACAGATCAAGTACACCACTTCATGGCAGCAGTGTTGCCAAATGGCAATGCCCTCTTTCAGTAGGATAACGCGTCCTGGCACACCACAAAGATTATTCACGAACGGTTTGAGGAACATCACAAAGAGTTTAAAAAGTTCAAAATGTTGACCTCAACTCAAAATTTCCCAGATCTTAATCCGATCAATCATCTGTTGGTTGTGCTGGAGAAACAAGTCCGATCCATGGAGGCTGCACCTCACAACTTACAAGATGTTAGCAGTAGATCCTTTTTCCGGTGCTAGATACCACAGGAACCTTCAGACGTCTTGTGGTCTCCAGGCCTCATTGGGTCAAAGCTGTTTTGGAATAAAAAAGGTATAAAAATTAGTAGTTAATCTGAAACAGTCTGCGGCGATGTTCCTCAGGGAAAACGCAAAGGCTCTTTTGACTTCATGTATAAGAGAGTTTTATTGCATAAAAAGTAATTGCAGTGCACAAGATTACTCGTTTCGAGCCTGAATCGGGCTCTTGATCAGATAAAAACACTGTGACCTGACAGTGCTAATATATGATAAAGAGCCCGGTTCAGGCTCGAATACATTAAGACAAAAGAGCCTTTGCATTTTCCCTGAGGAACAGTCAGACAGTCAGAGTAACTACTCATTTTTATACCTCATTATTCCTAATGAATTACCGACTTCCTTCGAGAGACTCGGGAACGACTCAAGGCTGACCGTTCCGTGGATGGGATACATTCACTAGAACACGCGTTGAGTAGTTGTACCACACTGCACACCTAAAAAAGGTGAGCAGAACGACAAACAACAAGAGAACACGGCTACAATCTACAATATAAATCTATCCAACCGAATACAGGGGGGGGGGCGGGGGCGGCAAATAATTTTACTGGTTTTTAAGGCTCTAACTAAAAGAGTGGGGTACCGAGCTGGGGAACCCCCCTCTCTACCACTAATATATACTTATAGAACATATGGGCAGTGGTTATTATTTTTCTTTGAACTCGTAAGTCTCATCCATGTGCAGAAGACTCAGTCATGTCCGCTGTTCTCACATGGTAGAACTTTACACTCCTCATGTTGGAGACAATGTGGGTTATCATTAGGGCATTTTGGATGGGCCGCCTGGGGCCCGAGGCTCCCGGGGGCCCATGGCCCGCCCAAAGTAAAATACAGTTTTGCCGCAAATCTCTGCAAAAACCGAGACAAAACTGTATTGTGTATGTCCTGGAAATGGACGGTTATATGATCTTATGTCTGCAGTTCTTGTTACGGTTTAGGGACCTGCAGGTAACATGACTGCAAGTCCTAGTACAGCAGCAAGTTTAAGGGGTCTGCATCAGTTTAAGGGGTCTGGGGTCGTATTTATGGGATCTGTATTTAGTGATCGGGTCTGTATTAGTTTAAGGGGTCATTAGTTTAGGGGATCAGATGTGGGGGTCTGTATTTAGGGGTCTGGTCTGGCGTCATTATTAGTTGGGGGGGGGGGTCAGGTCTGGTCCGAGGTCTGTATTTAGGGTGCTTGTTCTGGGGTCT
Organism: Rhinoderma darwinii; assembly: GCF_050947455.1. Lineage (NCBI taxonomy): Eukaryota > Metazoa > Chordata > Amphibia > Anura > Rhinodermatidae > Rhinoderma > Rhinoderma darwinii. The sequence goes on from NC_134687.1 coordinate 636,246,018, forward strand.
GTATTTGTTAAGGGGCGTCTGGTCTGGGGCTACAATAGTTTAGAAGGTCTGGAGTCTGCATGTATTCTAGGATCTGGTCTGGGCTCCGAATTTATTAGTCTAAGTAAAAGGGGTAGTAAAAGTGGATAGGTCATCAGTATGAAAAACAGTCTGTGCCAGAACAAACCCATTAATGTATGGGCCTAGGCCTTGGCGTCTGAATTTTTGTGTTTCTATAGAGGCTGGAAACGGCTGCAGAAGCGAAGAGCAAAGACGTCTCATCAGGAGAAGTCGCCATAATGGTCCGTGTCAGATAGAGAAGAAAAGAAACCGACTCCCATCAGAGAAGACCTCACTTGTGAGTCACTGGATCTATAGAGGAACGGTCACCTCTCCTGACATGTCTGTTGTAGGAAATCCTTGTATTCCACATAAAGTCTTTGTGTACCCAGGACAAAATGCGGGTATTGTAATAGACAAATGCGTGTTACCATTCCCATTGTCAAGAGGATGTGTCCCTACACAGTGTGATACAGTCAGCGATGGTTGGAAACTGTAGGTATGTAGGGGCACAGCCCTTTAACACAGGGAATCGTAACACCCATTTGTCAATGCTCGCACATAATGGTGGTCTTCACTATAGATACGGCAGAGCTTCGCTGGGGAAGGGGGGGGGGAATTTGTAGAACAGCCCAGGGCCTATGATCTACATAATCCGCCACTGGTTGGAGAAATTATAAGAGCAGATCAGTCACTAGTTATACAAGACTATGTTCACACAAAGATGTCACTGTCCCACTCCTCTCAAATTCAAGAACACAAACAACCACATTCAGATATCTGAACATACGAACATACCCTAGTGCAGCACTGCAGCAAAGCAAGGAACATGTGATCGGAGATCAGGAGTCACATGTATATTTACTCTACATAACGGTATTAAGGATGGAACAAAAACATATCCATCTATGTCTTTTTACCTTGTGATGTGCGCGGCCAGTAGTTCTCCATCATGACCTCCTCGTACAGATCCTTGTGTCCTTCCAGATACTCCCACTCCTCCATGGAGAAATAGACAGTGACATCCTGACACCTTATAGGAACCTGACACACACAATGATAGTCATTACCCAGACACCTCCAGTGCTGTTACTATAGAATTTTGCAGCAGTGTCACCTCTCCAGTCAGCAGCTCCGTCATCTTGTAGATCAGTTCTAAGATCTTCTTCTCATGTATCCGGGAGTGAGGGGGAGGCTCTGTGATGGGGCTCCGACTACTGCTCCATCCTCCTGACTCATGGATGATGGGAGTCGTACAGTCACCCGATGTCTTCTTCACTATTGTGTATTCCTGTGTATGGAGAGAGATACTTACATATATTACACTCAAGAAAGACATTCAGGGACCTTCCGAACTCTTTCAGTGAATTCATCTTGACCGCTTGCTCATGCAGAGAGTTTAAATAGTGTGTCTGATCTTAGTGTAAAGAACCCCGTTCAATGTTGGTGTAGAAACCTGCTTTCCTCTAGACGTAGTGGATGTCCCCTTCTTATAGTTACAGTTTAATATGTTCCCTCTTTCCTCCAGGATATAAAAAATAATTTTGTACCGTCGATAAAACAATTTTCTAGAAATCAAAAGTACAAGAAAAAAACTGTAATATGTATCTTACTCCACTTATCATACTCCTCCACTTCCCCCGCATCCCCTTAAATGTTCACTCAGATTTTACTGATAGAACCCATACCGCAGAGAGGAACATCTCAGCTTCACTGACCAGGTTGCAACTGACCATAAAAGTCTATGGAGAGTGGAGGGACTAACTGATAACAGTTTCCTGTACACAGAGGAGATGCTTCTCTACGATCTCTATCACTGACATATACTCAGAAGAAGCAGCCGAAAGGAGGAGATTACACAGCAGTAATGAGTAGAGTAGCTGTTAATCCAGCACTGGGGTGAGATAGAACACTTACTAGAAGCAGAATCATAGAGGACATTATAGCAAAAACAAAACATAGCAAAACAAATCCCCAAAAATTCTTGCAGTATATAAATGAAAAAATTCCAAGTAGGACCCCTAAGTGGTAACAGGGGATCAAGAGAAGGCAGAGCTAATAAATGGGTTCTTTAGCTTTGTATATACAACAGAAGAAAGAACAGCTGATTTAGGTGGTGCCAATGTCTAGGAGTGGAGGTTAGGCGGTGACAGTGCTCAGCAACTTACGTAGGCGGTGCCCGTGCTGTTAATACATCAATATACTGAATATGCCTAATGTAGATTTGGTGCAAGCAAAGTTAAATAAAATAAATGTGAACAAGGCTCCGGACCAGATGGGTTACACCCCAGAGTTCTTAAAGAACTTAGTTCAGTTATTTCTGTCCCCCACTTCATAATATTCAGAGAGTCTCTAGAGACTGGTATAGTGCCAAGGGACTGGCGCAGGGAAAATGTGGTGCCTATTTTCAAAAAGGGCTCTAGGTCTTCCCCAGGTAATTATAGACGAGTAAGCTTAACATCCATCGTGGGAAAAATGTTAGAGGGGCTATTAAGGGACTAGGAGACAAAAAATAGTAAATCCAAGTTGGCTGTTACCTATAATACAAAGGACAGAAGTTGTCAAACCAACCTGATCTGTTTTTATGAAGAGGTGAGCAGAAGCCTAGACAGAGGGACCGCTGTGGATATAGTGTTTTTATGAAGAGGTGAGCAGAAGCCTAGACAGAGGGGCCGCTGTGGATATAGTGTTTTTATGAAGAGGTGAGCAGAAGCCTAGACAGAGGGGCCGCTGTTGATATAGTGTTTTTATGAAGAGGTGAGCAGAAGCCTAGACAGAGGGATATAGTTGTGGATATTGTGGATATGCTGTGGATATAGTGTTTTTGGACTTTGCAAAGGCATTTGACACTGTCCCTCATAGACGTCTAATGGGTAAATTAAGGACTATAGGTTTAGAAAATATAGTTTGTAATTGGATTGAGAATTGGCTCAAGGACCGTATCCAGAGAGTTGTGGTCAATGATTCCTACTCTGAATGGTCCCCGGTAATAAGTGGTGTACCCCAGGTTTCAGTGCTGGGACCACTATTATTCAACATATTTATTAGTGATAGATGGGATTAATAGCACGGTTTCTATTTTTGCAGATGAAAGCCAAGCTATGTAGTAATGTTCAGTCTATGGAAGATGTTCATAAATTACAAGGCGATTTGGACACACTAAGGGTATGTTCACACGCTGAGCCAAAAACGTCTGAAAATACGGAGCTGTTTTCAAGGGAAAACAGCACCTGATTTTCAGACGTTTTTTGAGCAACTCACGTTTTTCGCGCCGTTTTTGGAGCTGTTTTCAATAGAGTCTATGAGAAAACGGCTCCAAAAACGTCCCAAGAAGTGTCCTGCACTTCTTTTGACTAGGCTGTAATTTTACGCGTCGTCTTTTGACAGCTGTCAAACGACGACGCGTAAATTACAGGTCGTCGGCACAGTACGTCGGCAAACCCATTCAAATGAATGGGCAGATGTTTGCCGACGTATTGGAGCCATATTTTCAGGCGTAAATCGAGGCATAATACGCCTCGTTTACGTCTGAAAATAGGTCGTGTGAACCCAGCCTAAGTGTTTGGGTGTCTACTTCGCAAATGAGGTTTAATGTAGATAAATGTAAAGTTATGCACCTGGGTACGAACAACCTGCATGCATCATATGTCCTAGGGGAGCTAGACTATGGGAGTCACTTGTTGAGAAGGATCTGGGTGTACTTGTAAATCATAAACTAAATAACAGCACAATGTCAATCAGCTGCTTCAAAGGCCAGCAAGATATTGTCGTGTATCAAAAGAGGCATGGACTCGCGGGACAGGGATGTAAAATTGCCACTTTACAAAGCATTAGTGAGGCCTCATCTAGAATATGCAGTTCAGTTCTTGGCTCCAGTTCATAGAAAGGATGCACTGGAGTTGGAAAAATGACAAAGAGCAACGAAGCTAATAAGGGGGATGGAGAATCTAAGTTATGAGGAAAGATTAAAAGGATGAAACCTATTTAGCCTTGAAAAGAGACAACTAAGGAGGGACATGATTAACTTATATAAATATATAAATGGCACATACAAAAAATATAGTGAACTCCTGTTCCATGTAAAACCCCCTCAAAAAACAAGGGGGCACTCCCTCCGTCTGGAGAAAAAAAAAAAAGGTTCAACCTGCAGAGGCGACAAGCCTTCTTCAGGCCTCATGCACACGAACATATTTTTTTTCCTCCCGTAAATACGGGTCCTTGGTCACACGTATTCGACCAGTATTTACGGACCCGTGCCCGTAAATACGGGCCCGGTGTCACTGCACTAATTGACAACCCCTTTTCTCCATCAGTGCAGGATAGAGAGAAGGGGCAGCCCTTTCCGCAGTAAAAGAAATTCATACATACCTGGCCGTTGTCTTGGTGACGCGTCCCTCTTTTGACATCCAGCCCGACCTCCCTGGATGACGTGGCAGTCCATGTGACCGCTGCAGCTTGTGATTGGCTGCAGCGGTCACATGGGCTGAAACGTCATCCCAGGAGGCCGGACTGGAGGAAGAAGCAGGGAGTTCTGGGTAAGTATGAACTGCTTTTTTTTTTTTTTTTTTACAGGTTGATCTATATTGTGATCGGTAGTCACTGTCCAGGGCGCGAAAGAGTTACTGCCGAACGTTTAACTCTTTCAGCACCCTAGACAGTGACTATCTCCTGACGTCGCCTATCAACACTCCCGTAATTACGGGTGCACACACGTAGCCTCCCGTAATTACGGCAGCCCCATAGAATTCTATGGACCTGCCGGTGCCGTTATTACGGGCTGAAATTGGACATGTTCTATACTTTTCAACGACTCGGGCCCCTTCCCATAAGCATACAGGAAGGTACCCGTGGCCAATAGAAGTCTATGGGCCCGTAATTACAGGCATTTTTATGTTCGTGTGCATTGGGCCTCACTGTGAGAAATGTGAATCTATGGAATAGTCACCACAGGAGCCGTCACAGCAGGGACAGTAGATGGCTGCAAAAAAGGATTAGATAATTTCCTAGAACGAAAAAAATAGCTCCTATGAGAATGTGTAGAATTTTTGTTTGAATGCTGATCCAGTGATATTGCCACCTGAGATCAGGAGGGAATTTTTTCTTTTAAGGGAAGATTGGTTAATGTCTTATGGGTAATTTTTATATTTAGTGTTCTTGATTTTGTTTTTTTAAACCTTCCTCTGGATTAATAGGGGTAAAACAAAGTTATATAGTTTATACTTTCTCCCATCCCTTGGTTGAACTTGATGGACATGTCTTTTTTCTAACGTACCACCGTGTTTTTCGGTGTATAAGACGCACCTGACCATAAGACGCACCCAGGTTTTACAGAAAATAGGAAAAAAAATATTTCTTAACAAATAATTTATTCTGTTTCACCACATTCTGAGAGCCAAAACTTTTTTTCATATTTTTCATCGATTGAGCGGTGTGAAGGCTTATTTTTTGGACGAGCTGTAGTTTTATTGGCACCATTTTTTGGTACAGACGATTTTTTGGATCACTTTTTTTCTTATTACATTTTGAAACGCTAAGGTGACAAAAAACTATTTTGAGGTTTTAAATTTTTAAACTTACCATGCGAGTTAAATAATCATATATTGTAATAGATGGGACTTTTATAGTCACAGCGATAACAAATTATTTATTTTTTACATTGTGCTTGGGGAAAAAAAATGGGATAAGGTTTTTTTTTTTCACACTCCTGAAAATGTAGCTAACATTTTTTATTTTTTTTTACGCATTTTATTTGTTCCCCTAGTGGACTTGAACCAGCGGCCACTTGGTTACATGTGGAGTTACTGAAACCGCGCAACTCGCTGAGCTACGCTGTTTCCCTAATGCCCATAGTAGTGAATGGCAGTTACGGAAGAAGCGTAGCATGCGAGCTACACTGTTTCCGTAAATATTGTTCAGTTCTATGGGAATTATGGAAACAGCGTAGCTCAGCGAGTTATGCGGTTTCAGTAACTCCACATGCAATCAAGTGGCCGGGAGAGCACAGAAAGCTAGAGATAGGTGCGGGTCCCAGAGGTGGGTCCTGCATCTATCTGACATTTATGACATATCCAAAGAATATGTCATAAATATCCTTAATAGAAAAACCCTTATAAACGCTGCAGTCGCTATGGACCGTGGCATTTAACTAGTTAAAGGGGTTTGCCATAAAACACATGTATCCCCTATCCACAGGATAGGGGCTACATGTGAGATCGCTGGGGGTCCGACCGCTGGGACCCCCAGCGATAAGGAGAACAGGGGACCGAAAGTCAGCCAAGTCACACTACATGAGAAGGCTGGACTTCCAGGTTCTGTGTCAGCTTCTCATGCAGCGCTCCTGGTAACTTTCGGTCTCCGTTGGCCTTATCGATCACACATGTATCCCCTATCCTGTGGATAGGGGATACATGTGTTTTATGGCACAACCCCTTTAAACTGCCAGGAACAGCAAAATTGCTGTTCCTGGCCATTAGAACAGCATGTCAGAAGCTGACACCTGCAGTGCATCACACCCCCCCCCCCCCGCATCCATGATGTGCCGGCACGTCATGGGTCGGGAAGAGGTTAAGTAATGAAGCGGGTCCCTTGACTGTGGGACTATTAGACGCAGGGACTTCTTAGCAAGATTTATTCTTGCTAAAAACTGCATCTTGTAGTTAGAAAAATACGGTAAGTATGTAACTATACAGTAGTAATAAGCAGTGTAGCTGTGAATCCAGCACTACGGTGGGGGAAGTAAAACATTTACTAGATGCAACAGCTCCTTCCTCCCTCTACCCCCTCCATAGACTTCTATAGGCAGCTGTGACCTGATCCCTCAGTGAAGCGGAGATGCTCCTCCCTGCTTTTCGAATTGTATGAGTGAAATCTAAATGTACATTTAAGGAGGTGGGAGATGGGAATATGATAAGTGGAAAAAGAGGCAGTTTTCTGTAATAATCTATATTAGTTTCTTATCTTCACTTGTACTTTTGATTTATGGAAAGTTATTTTATAATGAATGGTACAATTTAGGTTCTATGCTTGAGACCTTCCACCATTCTTGTAGTCGTCTTTGGACTCTTTCTATTTCATCAATGTCTTTTTGTAGGGGAGGACTCCAGAACTGAACACAGTATTCCCCCCTCAGTAGAAAGACGGAGATTGTGACCCCGCTGTATAGAGCTCTAGTGACCCGACATCTGTAATACTGGAGACCTCACCTACAAAAAGACATTGAGAAAATAGAACGAGGCCAAAACTAAAAAGGAAATAATATTGGGGGACTAGATAGACCATGTGCTCTCCTCCTGCTGTCATCTTCTATGTTTCTATATAGATGTCATCCTGATCCTCCTGGTTCCTGGTCATTCTCATTGCTCTACAACATTACTATTGCTGCATTGGTGACATGACACATAACTGACCATATTGGTGGCTGATCTTCAGCTTCTTGACGTAACTTGGAAGGTCTGGACGCTGTTATACAGGACACTGGATTCTTCCTATTATGTATTGTCCCTTCCCCATGTGTGACTTGTTCTATAATGTAGAAAAGTTTACCTCTCCGCTCAACAGGTAGATGATCTCCAAGGTGAAGTCTAATATTCTTCTGCTCATCTCATTCCTGTCCTTGTCCATCCTTGGTGGGTCATTCAGGAGAAGGAACGTTGTGGAGGAGAAGATGAGAAAACTGGAGGAACTGGAGGATCTAGTACTGCAGACGTCTTTATGAAGGAAGGAGAAGATGGAAATCATACTGGGGACAACATCATGTGTGACATACAGAACCTCACTTATTGATCATTGAGAGAAACATCTTCTCAGAGCCGTCACCACATGGAATAAAGGGGTATTCCCAACATGGACATTTCTCCCCAGGATATGCCAGAAATGTCTGATAGATGCGGCTCCACCTCTGGCCGTGCTCGGCTGTTTCTGGACCTCCTATTCAAGTGAATGGAGAGAGTCGTGCACATGTGTGGTCACCTCTACATTCATTCTCCACTTGGTTGTAGTCATCATCTCACCAGGTGGGTCGGGGGATCCCCGTTCTCTATATAGGAGGTGGGACCCCCATACAGAAGACATATCTTTCAGGTGAGAAGAGTAAAATGAAGACATTCCCCCCCAGACAAAGAAGACCTGACTCCTGACACATGGCGGATACTGGGGAGACATTGCTGACATCTCACAAGACGTGGTGCACACTATGCAGTCAGTGTTTGATATGAACTGTGAGGTTCTGCAGCAGCTGAGGTGAGATATATATATATATATATATATATATATATATATATTATATATGGAACATGCAGTTTGATTTCATATTATAGCGCAGGTGGAGCGGAGCAGAGTGATACAAGTTTATACTGAATCTTCTCCCACAAAACAATGTTATCTTACTCATTTAACCCCTTCCTGCACAGGAAATTTACGATAATAGCGGGATGTAGTTTCTGCAGTGCCATAAATGTACGGGGGGCACAGGCTCTCGAGATGGTCACATGCTATAGGGAAGACCCGACACCTGCTGCAACGGTCAGGATTAGAGATAACTAGGATTCTGACCATTTAACCCCTTTTATGCCGTGGTCAGTGAAGAATGCGGCACATGGGTGGTAGGGAGGGGGCTCCTCTATAAGCCTATTGGTGCCCTCACTTTGAGATTGTGGTGTGCCAATGAGTTGCCAATTTTAATTGTGCACTGATAATGAAAAAGTTAAAACTTTACCTTAAAAAAAAAAATAAAAAAAAAAAAACTTTTTGTAAACTGTAAATTATCAGTATCACCACAAACAAAAACCCTGAGGCTACATTCACACAACAGGGAAAAATGGCAAGGTGACGGACATTTTTTTTTTTTCAACAGCCGTCACACGGACGTTTTCAGAACAATGAAGTTCTTTGGCAGTATTTACACAATCGTTTTCTTTTTTACGCCCGTCAAATAATAGAACATGTCCTATTTTTGGACAATTTCACGGCCTGACGGCCCCCATAGAACTCAACGGATCAGTATTAATGTCAATTTTTCAGGAATCAATCCTTGTGACGGCCGTTGAAATCTGATCCTGGCCCTCACAATAGGGCTCCTGGGCACAGCGCTACGTTAAGCCCTGAGCCCGGGGAAGCCGTTGACTTCAATGTCCATATATGGACAGTGATGTTATGGCCTCTTCCTGGAGCGGAATCCCCGGCCAGAGTGGTGCTGACGCTCTCGCCGGGAATTCCGCTGCTAGAGGAAGCCGCAATGGCGCTATCTACAGGGGGGTGCGTGGGGCTCTATCTACAGGATGGGGTGCTATCTACATTATTGGAATTTAAATAGTCATCAAAGATAGTAAATAATTAGTTGTGAATAATTATTACTCAACTGCGTGGCCATGATACATTTAAGTTAGAGAAAATATTCATTAAATACTACGATAAATACTTTGGCTTTTCAAATAGCTTCGGAAATGTATTGAATGATGGATTGGCTGAGGGGGTGATCACAAAAAAAACAATACGATTACCTAAAAGTAGATAATCCAGTTATTCAGATTTTACATTCCCTCCCAAAGTTACATGCGCCCCATAGTGTCAGGTATAGGGTCCCTGACAGAAAGACTGTCGGAGTGGCAGGATTCACTGCCGTTTGTCACAGCTGACATCCTGCTGTAATGGCCAGGACCATAGCTAGGCTCCGGTCCGGCCGATTAACCACTTAGATGCAGCGATCAAAAGCAAATCACTGCATCTAGGTGGTTAGATCTCACCCGATGGTTGTTAATGGCAACGATCGGCACCCATGGGGATGCCGATGGTTGCTATGGCAACTGGAGGCCTAACATTGGCCTCCTAGTATGGAAGCCTATTAGGCCCCGCCCGAGGTGAAGCCTAATTGGCTTGTTGTCAGTGAATAGCTGATAGCTCTAATACACTGCACGATCTAGGTAGTGCAGTGTATTAGAATAGCGATCAGGGCTTCATGCCTTCAAGTCCCATAGTGGGACCAAAAAAAAGGAAAGAAAAATAAGTTAATAAAAATGTTGTAAAAAAACTTAAGTTTTAAGTTAACAAAAACAAAATGGTACTAATGAAAACTACAGATTGTCCCGCAACAAATAAGCCCTCACACAGCTCCGGTGGAGAAAAAAAAAAAAAAAAAAACGTTCTGGCTCTCAGAATATGGAGATACAAAATGTGCAGAACGTTCCAAAAGCGGATAAGATCTGGCACCATTTATCAGTACAACACTGGCCACATATCTTCAGATTATTATTTATTTACCCCATTATTATGACCGGATGTACTCTGCCCAGCTTACATATACCCTGATGTACTCCGCACTGCTTACATATATCCTGATGTACTCCGCACAGATTACATATACCCTGATGTACTCCTCACATATTACATATACCCTGATGTACTCCTCACATATTACATATACCCTGATGTACTCCGCACATATTACATATACCCTGATGTACTCCGCACATATTACATATACCCTGATGTACTCCGCACACTTTACATATACCCTGATGTTCTCCTCACATCTTACATATACCCTGATGTACTCCTCACAGCTTACATATACCCTGATGTACTCCTCACAGCTTACATATACCCTGATGTACTCCTCACAGTTTACATATACCCTGATGTACTCCTCACAGATTACATATACCCTGATGTACTCCGCACAGATTACATATACCCTGATGTACTCCGCACAGATTACATATACCCTGATGTACTCCACAGAGCTTACATAGACCCTGATGTACTGCGCCCAGCTTACATATACTCTGATGTACTCCGCAGCTTACATATACCCTGATGTACTCCGCACAGCTTACATATACCCTGATGTACTGCACCCAGCTTACATATACCAATACGTACTCACAGCTTACATATACCAATACGTACTCACAGCTTACATATATCCTGATGTACTCCGCACAGCTTACATATACCCTGATGTACTCCTCACATATTACATATACCCTGATGTACTCCGCACAGGTTACATATACCCTGATGTAATGCGCCCAGCTTACATATACCAATATGTACTCACAACTTACATATATCCTGATGTACTCCGCACAGCTTACATATACCCTGATGTACTCCTCACATATTACATATATCCTGATGTACTCCTCACAGATTACATATACCCGGATGTACTCCCCACAGATTACATATACCCTGCTGTACTCCACAGAGCTTACATAGACCCTGACGTACTGCGCCCAGCTTACATATACCCTGATGTACTCCGCCCATCTTACATATACCCTGATTTACTCCGCCCATCTTACATATACCCTGATGTACTCGCCACAGCTTACATATACCCTGATGTACTCCGCACAGCTTACATATACCCTGATGTACTCCGCACAGCTTACATATACCCTGATGTACTCCGCACAGCTTACATATACCCTGATGTACTCCGCACAGCTTACAGATACCCTGATGTACTCCGCACAGCTTACAGATACCCTGATGTACTCCGCACAGCTTACATACACCCTGATGTACTCCGCACAGATTACATATACCCTGATGTGATTGAGGAAGGGAAAGGGGGAAGAAAGTATGTGATCTGTAATTAAGAGTTAACTTTTATTGGTATACATTAAATGAACAATTGAGCTAAAAGTCCAATGGTGCACCAAGGTATGTGTGAGTGACCCCCAAACTCACATACCTGTGGGCCATGTGTAGTAAAGTATGGTATATGGATAATAAATGGAATGTGTTGCTGTCAACAGTGCTTCAGTGAGGGGAACACTATTGCGCTACCATGCTTGAAGTCTAAGACTGCAGCTATGCTAAGATAAGGGCAATGGTGGCCGATAGCACTACCATGCGGCTGTGCTGCAGCACAGTGTGAATGTGACCTTGCTATATACGCCCCCAGGTAAAGATCTAGGTGAACCAAAACCTGAGCGTGTGGCACAGTGATGGCTGCAGAGCTGTCAATTGTATAGCAATGTGATCGCCATGCTGAATGACATAGGACTTAGAGAAGGTAGAATAAATTTTATTATGAGTCAAAAGCAGTATGTGCAGATGTAAGGCAGTAGGTTAATCGTGTTGTGTTTCACATCTGCAGGAACAGCCGGGGTTGCCTAGCTGTGGCCGCGCTCAGCGTCAGCTGAGAGGCGGTAACGCAAAGCTCTGCCAGAGTGTGACTCAACTGTCAGTGGAGTCAGACTTGGCAAGTGTAATGGTTCTCAGAACGGAGCGATGCCTCCAGTGCTGAGAGATCAAGGAGCCCCTCAGGATGAGCTGTCCTGCAAGGCAGCAGCCCTGATCCAGTGAGTGCACCAATGACAGGACCGCTCGGTGAATTCACCGGCGGTCAGAAAGAGCGTAGCGGCTGGTGAGAGTTCACACCCAGCCGCTCAAAAATGACAGCGGGGTATGCTTGTGCTGACAGCACGTTGGTGCTGTGAGCCCAATGACAAGACCGCACGGTGGGTTCACCAGCGGTCAAAAGGAACGTAGCGGCTGGTGGGAGCTGACACCCAGCTGCTCAGGAGTAACAGCAGGGTGTGCTGCGCTAATAGCACGCTCGTGCTGTAAGTTAAACAGCCGGCTGCTGTCAGCAATGCAGTGAAAGCAATCGGTAGCAAATGAGCCTAGATATGGCAACTATGGCCCTAAGTGCACCAGTGGACATTAAAATTATAGAGCACCCGACGCGCGTTTCGCCAGCATTCTGGCTTCTTCTAGGGGTGGGGGACCGCCATTGAACTGCCCTATAAATAGGGCAGAGAGTGATTGACATCCAGGCCAGCCAATCATAGGTCAGGAAGAGAATGCAGGTCAAATTGAATGAATGAACAATTGAGTAAAGAGCAAAAGGTTGTAACTGCTCATATCAGGTTAGACACTTGAAAAATTACCAAGTATCAAATTAAAGATCAACTGGATCTTAATGGGCCAGAACAATTCCAAAAGAAGAAATATAAAGTAAATAAATAAATGAATTGATGTATATAAGAATTTTTGAATTTTTAAAATGACCCACTCAATATGTACCACAAAAATATGTGTTATGATATCTGAATTATTAAATTTAAACCTAAACTTCAAAATATTTATGATAATTATTTTCCAAAAACTTTCCAAAATCACCTATCAAAAAAAATTTTGGTTTTATACAAATTTTAATTAATCAGAGGGTCCTACGCACATATGGAACTTGGTCAATTATCAGAGAAAACAACCGAACCCAAAGTTCTCATTCAGTCCAAATGGATTAACTGAATTGAAATTGAAGATCCATGCGCTTTTTGGGAAACAGAGTGTCTCTGGGATATAGAAAGGGCAAGACAATTTCGAACATGTTAGTACGGAGCCACTTCTCAAGATCTAACAGTACCAAGACCATCCCGAACCCTGGATTTTACCCCTGCAAAATGTGCAGGGCCTGTAGAATCTTGGTACAAAAAAGAGATTTCATAGATGCACATGGAACCCGGCATAGCATCAGGGACCACATCAGGTGTGACACACCAGGTGTGATCTATTGTCTTGAATGCCCTTGTGGCCTCAAATACATTGGCAAAACAGTGAGAGAATTACGCATCCGTATCAGGGAACACATCAACTCTATCATCAATTATGACAAGAATCTTACTGATTGTCAGTCGAGAAATAAACCATTCTGCCCTACCCCAATAGCCAGACACTTTAAAATTAAACATAATTTGAATTGGACCACTCTCAAAGGCTGGGCTATATGCCAAATACGGTTGGGCATTAGAAGGGGAGATTTAGATCTGGCACTGCTCAAAAAAGAAAGCGAATGGATCTTCAATTTCAATTCAGTTAATCCATTTGGACTGAATGAGAACTTTGGGTTCGGTTGTTTTCTCTGATAATTGACCAAGTTCCATATGTGCGTAGGACCCTCTGATTAATTAAAATTTGTATAAAACCAAAATTTTTTTTGAAAGGTGATTTTGGAAAGTTTTTGGAAAATAATTATCATAAATATTTTGAAGTTTAGGTTTAAATTTAATAATTCAGATATCATAACACATATTTTTGTGGTACATATTGAGTGGGTCATTTTCAAAATTCAAAAATTCTTATATACATCAATTCATTTATTTATTTACTTTATATTTCTTCTTTTGGAATTGTTCTGGCCCATTAAGATCCAGTTGATCTTTAATTTGATACTTGGTAATTTTTCAAGTGTCTAACCTGATATGAGCAGTTACAACCTTTTGCTCTTTACTCAATTGTTCATTCATTCAATTTGACCTGCATTCTCTTCCTGACCTATGATTGGCTGACCTGGATGTCAATCACTCTCTGCCCTATTTATAGGGCAGTTCAATGGCGGTCCCCCACCCCTAGAAGAAGCCAGAATGCTGGCGAAACGCGCGTCGGGTGCTCTATAATTTTAATGTCCACTGGTGCACTTAGGGCCATAGTTGCCATATCTAGGCTCATTTGCTACCGATTGCTTTCACTGCATTGCTGACAGCAGCCGGCTGTTTAACTTACAGCACGAGCGTGCTATTAGCGCAGCACACCCTGCTGTTACTCCTGAGCAGCTGGGTGTCAGCTCCCACCAGCCGCTACGTTCCTTTTGACCGCTGGTGAACCCACCGTGCGGTCTTGTCATTGGGCTCACAGCACCAACGTGCTGTCAGCACAAGCATACCCCGCTGTCATTTTTGAGCGGCTGGGTGTGAACTCTCACCAGCCGCTACGCTCTTTCTGACCGCCGGTGAATTCACCGAGCGGTCCTGTCATTGGTGCACTCACTGGATCAGGGCTGCTGCCTTGCAGGACAGCTCATCCTGAGGGGCTCCTTGATCTCTCAGCACTGGAGGCATCGCTCCGTTCTGAGAACCATTACACTTGCCAAGTCTGACTCCACTGACAGTTGAGTCACACTCTGGCAGAGCTTTGCGTTACCGCCTCTCAGCTGACGCTGAGCGCGGCCACAGCTAGGCAACCCCGGCTGTTCCTGCAGATGTGAAACACAACACGATTAACCTACTGCCTTACATCTGCACATACTGCTTTTGACTCATAATAAAATTTATTCTACCTTCTCTAAGTCCTATGTCATTCAGCATGGCGATCACATTGCTATACAATTGACAGCTCTGCAGCCATCACTGTGCCACACGCTCAGGTTTTGGTTCACCTAGATCTTTACCTGGGGGCGTATATAGCAAGGTCACATTCACACTGTGCTGCAGCACAGCCGCATGGTAGTGCTATCGGCCACCATTGCCCTTATCTTAGCATAGCTGCAGTCTTAGACTTCAAGCATGGTAGCGCAATAGTGTTCCCCTCACTGAAGCACTGTTGACAGCAACACATTCCATTTATTATCCATATACCATACTTTACTACACATGGCCCACAGGTATGTGAGTTTGGGGGTCACTCACACATACCTTGGTGCACCATTGGACTTTTAGCTCAATTGTTCATTTAATGTATACCAATAAAAGTTAACTCTTAATTACAGATCACATACTTTCTTCCCCCTTTCCCTTCCTCAATCATATGACTTTATTGGGTGGTGCACACCTATGTGATCTCTTGACAATCTTGTGTGATAGGTGGTCTTCCACACATTTCCATATACCCTGATGTACTCCCCTGATGTACTCCTCACATATTACATATAGCAATGTAGGAGAAAGAATGATCCAGCACTGATGGCAATTTAAAAGGGAAATGAGAGTCCCATGTTTATTTGAGAGGGATGTTAAAATCAGAAGGGAGACGCAGTCCCAAGATACAAGTAGTCAGGGTATATACACTCAAGCCTACGCATTTCGAACGCGATCTGCGTTCTTAATCATGGCAAAAAAGAACGCAGATCGCGTTCGAAACGCGTAGGCTTGGGTATATACCCTGACTACTTGTATATTGGGACTGCGTCTCCCTTCTGATTTTAACATCCTTCTCAAATAAACATGGGACTCTCATTTCCCTTTTAAATTACCATCAGCGCTGGATCATTCTCTCTCCTACATTGCTGTTCCATACCGCGGGCCGTAGCGGGGATCCGACTGACGCTGCTGGAGACGCAGACCGGTGAGCTGGAGGTTCTCTCCCTGTTTCTATTATCAACATATTACATATACCCTGATGTACTCCGCAAAGATTACATATACCCTGATGTACTCCGCACATATTACATATACCCTGATGTACTCTGCCCAGTTTACACATAGAAAAAATAGGAGGGTTCCTCCAGCTCACCTTGTTATGAATGTGTAGAGTCACTCACGCACGGTTCCCCGTGTCGGCACACGTACAAGCATAGGGGAAAGACAAAAAAATGGATCCAGCGTTGAGTTCTTTAGGTCTGTTTAAAATAGGAATCTTCTTCCAAGTTTTATTGGCAAAAGGATAAAAAACAAGTGCGGTGAAGTAAGAATAATTTTCAAGTACAATTAGAGGGATGATAGAGCAGTGTAAGCGGTGCCTACGCGTTTCTGACGCTAGCTGCGTCCTTAGTCATGCAGCAGCCATGACTAAGGACGCAGCTAGCGTCAGAAACGCGTAGGCACCGCTTACACTGCTCTATCATCCCTCTAATTGTACTTGAAAATTATTCTTACTTCACCGCACTTGTTTTTTATCCTTTTGCCAATAAAACTTGGAAGATTCCTATTTTAAACAGACCTAAAGAACTCAACGCTGGATCCATTTTCTGATGTACCCTGATGTACTCCCCACAGCTTACATATACCCTGATGTACTCCCCACAGCTTACATATACCCTGATGTACTCCGCACAGATTACATATACCCTGATGTACTCCGCACAGATTACATATACCCTGATGTACTCCGCACAGATTACATATACCCTGATGTACTCCGCACAGATTACATATACCCTGATGTACTCCGCACAGATTACATATACCCTGATGTACTCCGCACAGCTTACCTATACCCTGATGTACTCCGCACAGCTTACTTATAGCCTGATGCACTCCGCACAGATTACATATAACCTGATGTACTCCGCACAGTTTACATATATCCTGATGTACTCCGCAGATTACATATACCCTGATACACTCCTCACATCTTACATATACCCGGATGTACTCCCCACATATTACATATACCGATGTACTCCGCACAGCTTACATATACCCTGATGTACTCCGCACAGCTTACATATACCCTGATGTACGCCGCACAGCTTTCATATACCCTGATGTACTCCTCACAGATTAGATACCCTGATGTACTCCTCACAGATTAGATACCCTGATGTACTCCTCACAGATTACAGATACCCTGATGTACTGCGCCCAGTTTACATAGACCCTGATGTACTGCGCCCAGCTTACACATACCCTGATGTACTCCGCAAAGATTACATATACCCTGATGTACGCCGCACAGCTTACATATACCCGGATGTACTCCGCACAGCTTACATATACTCCTCACATATTACATATACCCCACGTTATAAACTGAAATACCAGTAAAACCCCAAACAGAACTACCACTAAGCAAAATCTGCGCTCCAAAACAAAAATGGCGCTCGCTCTGAGCCCTACAGCGTGTCCAAACGTCCACATATATGGCATCGCCATACCCGGGAGAAGCCGCTTAACAGCTTGAGGTTTTTGTCTTCAACGGCATGAACTGGGCACAACATATGCCATTTTAGTGCACAATACCAGTGGAAAATTGCAATTTTCACCATCCACTGAGCGTTCATTTCGAATACAAAAACCAAAAACCTGTGTGGTCAAAATGCTCACTACACCCCTTAAAAAAATGCCCTGAGGGGTCGAGTTTCCAAAATGGGGGTCACTACTTGGGGGTTTGTTTTACTATTTGACCCTAGAGCCCTGCCATTGTGGGCCAATGCTGCGAAAATCACCAAAATAGGCCTCACATGTACATTTGATCTTTCACTTATAATCCCTGTCATATGTCCAGGCAAATGATAAATGCCCTGAGGGGCGTAGTTTCCAAAATGGGGTCACCTCTCAGGGTTTTACACTCTACTCTGGTACCTAAGGGAGCTCTGCAAATGAGACATGGCCCCCGTACACCAGTCCAGCAAAATGGCGCTCTAAAACCCAAAAGGCGCTCCTTCCATTTTGAGCTCCGCCATGTGCCCAAACAGCAGTTTAGGGTCACACATGTGGTATTGCCGTACTCGGGAGAAATTGGGTAACAAATTGGTGTTTTTTCTCCTATTACCCCTTGCGAAAATAAAAAATTGGGAGCAAACTACATATTTTTGGAAACATTTTAATTTTTCATTTTTACTGTCTAATTCTAATAAAGTGAGGTAGAAAAAAAGAACACGGCGCCGCAAATCAGGATCTGATAAAATAGTAATAAAAATGGGTCGGTGAGACAATTCCGCTCACCTCGGGTGGTGGACACCAAGGAGGTGTCAACAAAGCTTGGGAAGCTGCAGCCAGGTCCACATCACAGCCAAACGAAGTTTGCTGTCGGTTTGTAGTAGTTTAGGAGTAGGAAAAACGGGACCACCGGCGCTGCTTAAATCTTTAGGCGATACACAATACACAACCAACGTAGTGGATTAAGTGTATAGAGTTTTATTGTTGATAGGCTACGCGTTTCGACGTCGAACTGACGTCTTCCTCAGGCCAATACAGACTGTGCGGTTCCTGCCTTATTTATACATCAGGGCGAGGAAAAAAGACCGCCAGATATAATGGGTCAAAGGTCACATGAAATACAAAAATATAAAAACCAGAAGGAAGAAGCAGTATTAGAAACAATTACGAGTGTCATAATACAATAAGAAAGAACGGAATTAACAACATGTTTAAAAGCTGTTTTAAAACTCTTAGTTACACTGACAGATCAGTACCGTGTCTTCAAAGAGAGATTTTTATGAAAGCCATAACCTCTATTTATGTATAGGACTGTGGGTGAATGAACGATCATATATTAAATATTTGATTTTGTCTGAGTTTTATTGTGTTTTGACTAATGTTAGCGGAAAAAGCAAATGTAGCCCAAGAACTGCCGAGTCAGAGCGTCCTTGGTTACTAGGAGTCAAAAAAACTCCGGGAGCCGTGGGGGAACAAAAAGGTTGCAGTGGACCGCATGTTTGGACCGCACAGAGATACAATAATGGTTGGGAGCGTCCTTGGTTACTGGTAGTCAAGAACACAAAAACGTCACGGGGGAAAGAAAGACTTACGCTGGATCGCACAATAAACTGCATAGGGTCACGGGACTCCGCGACAAGAAATCTAAAAGAGGCACCTGCATCGGAACTGGTGAGTGACAGAACGTCATGATAATGGGACATTGTTTATTTTGGATTACTATGGATCTCTTTCATGAATATCAAAGTAAGTAAATGGTTATTTCTTAAAAACAACCTAAAAAGTTAAAAAGTTAACAGATGGGCCTGGATTGATGTCGATCAAATTGATTTTGTATGCCGATAACATATATGTTTGTAACAGTTTGTAGAAGGACCGAAAAATTCTTTTTTTAAAAAAATAATAAGAAAACTTGTACATAAACTGGGGAACGGGGGTTCAAGCTCATTAATATTAGGGACTAGGGTTATTCTAATCGATATTGCTATCATGGATATCAAGGGTAGATAGTTAAAGGACCTTTTATAGTTGAGGCTATGTTTGCTGTTTGGTTATTTATTTATTTTTATTCTAAGGATGACTCAGTAAGGTCATTTAGACCATTTGGATGTAGGGTTTCCAATTTGAAAATCCAATAATTCTCCCTCTGCTTGAGCTTAATAAATCTATTGGGTAGGTCCACTGATATCTGTTCGATTGGGGTGACCTTAATCTCGGAAAAATTGCAATTATGTTTATACATACAGTGACGGGACACACTTTGTTTTAAAAAAACCCTCGTGACATTAAACCTGTGGTTATTAATCCGGTTCCTTAAGGTTTGTGTGGTTCGGCCCACATATTGAAGATTGCAAGCGCACTGAAGTAGGTAAATGACATAGGAGCTACCGCAATTTAAAAAATCTTTTATCATGAATTTTTCCCCTGTTTTTATGGAGTAATATTCCCTGCATTTGTTTGAAATATTATTACAGCATAGGCATCTGCTTTGGCCGCATCTAAAGGAACCTTTCAGATCTGGGAGTAAACAATGATTTATTCTTTTGACATTCCGCAGTTTGCTAGGGGCTATTAGGTTTTTTATTGTTTTAGCCCGTCTATATGTAATAATAGGTTTCGCTGGTATTAGGGGTTTTAAAAGAGGGTCGTTTGTTAAGATGTGCCAGTGTTTTTTAAAAACGGT
Source organism: Rhinoderma darwinii (assembly GCF_050947455.1). NCBI lineage: Eukaryota > Metazoa > Chordata > Amphibia > Anura > Rhinodermatidae > Rhinoderma > Rhinoderma darwinii. The sequence continues at coordinate 636,266,346 of NC_134687.1, forward strand.
GGCTATGGTATTACTCTCTTTGTTAAATGTAGTTATAAAATTGGTTTTAACCCTCTCACTATTTGATTTTGGCTTAGTGTTTGTAAGTTTCACTTCGATACATTCTTTTTGTGTTAGACTTTTGGCTTTTAATTCAGCACCTTCGATGAGACTTTTTGGGAAACCTTTTTCATGGAATCTCTGCTTTAAGATTGTGTTTTAACCCCCCAAATTTATCCTCCTTCCTTAAATTCAACCAGTAGTATCAACCCCCTCCCTCCTTTTTTAGACCGTCCTCTTGTCCCTACGATGCCTCCTATCATGTCCCCTCGCCAGTCCCAAGAGAAGCAACTCACTCCGTCCCAAACCATCAACTCTTATTTTCTACCTCTACAAAGAACACAATCCAAAAGAAAATTAGGGTTAGATATAGAGGGTGTAGAGGGGGTAGACACTACACCAAAAATCCCACCGCTATCACTAAAGAAAAAACACAAAATAATCTAACCAAAATTTTCAATCTATCTAAATTTGTCCCGAATATAGACGAAATCAGCCTATTATCCAAGGGACTTTCCTTCTGCCCCACCTCATCACATGACAGTTTTGATCTATTCATGGATCTAAATAAATTCATGAGGAAAATAACCCTACTGCGTCATTTTGCCATCACCCCATCAGGTTTCCCAAAAAGTCTCATCGAAGGTGCTGAATTAAAAGCCAAAAGTCTAACACAAAAAGAATGTATCGAAGTGAAACTTACAAACACTAAGCCAAAATCAAATAGTGAGAGGGTTAAAACCAATTTTATAACTACATTTAACAAAGAGAGTAATACCATAGCCACCGTTTTTAAAAAACACTGGCACATCTTAACAAACGACCCTCTTTTAAAACCCCTAATACCAGCGAAACCTATTATTACATATAGACGGGCTAAAACAATAAAAAACCTAATAGCCCCTAGCAAACTGCGGAATGCCAAAAGAATAAATCATTGTTTACTCCCAGATCTGAAAGGTTCCTTTAGATGCGGCCAAAGCAGATGCCTATGCTGTAATAATATTTCAAACAAATGCAGGGAATATTACTCCATAAAAACAGGGGAAAAATTCATGATAAAAGATTTTTTAAATTGCGGTAGCTCCTATGTCATTTACCTACTTCAGTGCACTTGCAATCTTCAATATGTGGGCCGAACCACACAAACCTTAAGGAACCGGATTAATAACCACAGGTTTAATGTCACGAGGGTTTTTTTAAAACAAAGTGTGTCCCGTCACTGTATGTATAAACATAATTGCAATTTTTCCGAGATTAAGGTCACCCCAATCGAACAGATATCAGTGGACCTACCCAATAGATTTATTAAGCTCAAGCAGAGGGAGAATTATTGGATTTTCAAATTGGAAACCCTACATCCAAATGGTCTAAATGACCTTACTGAGTCATCCTTAGAATAAAAATAAATAAATAACCAAACAGCAAACATAGCCTCAACTATAAAAGGTCCTTTAACTATCTACCCTTGATATCCATGATAGCAATATCGATTAGAATAACCCTAGTCCCTAATATTAATGAGCTTGAACCCCCGTTCCCCAGTTTATGTACAAGTTTTCTTATTATTTTTTTAAAAAAAGAATTTTTCGGTCCTTCTACAAACTGTTACAAACATATATGTTATCGGCATACAAAATCAATTTGATCGACATCAATCCAGGCCCATCTGTTAACTTTTTAACTTTTTAGGTTGTTTTTAAGAAATAACCATTTACTTACTTTGATATTCATGAAAGAGATCCATAGTAATCCAAAATAACCAATGTCCCATTATCATGACGTTCTGTCACTCACCAGTTCCGATGCAGGTGCCTCTTTTAGATTTCTTGTCGCGGAGTCCCGTGACCCTATGCAGTTTATTGTGCGATCCAGCGTAAGTCTTTCTTTCCCCCGTGACGTTTTTGTGTTCTTGACTACCAGTAACCAAGGACGCTCCCAACCATTATTGTATCTCTGTGCGGTCCAAACATGCGGTCCACTGCAACCTTTTTGTTCCCCCACGGCTCCCGGAGTTTTTTTGACTCCTAGTAACCAAGGACGCTCTGACTCAGCAGTTCTTGGGCTACATTTGCTTTTTCCGCTAACATTAGTCAAAACACAATAAAACTCAGACAAAATCAAATATTTAATATATGATCGTTCATTCACCCACAGTCCTATACATAAATAGAGGTTATGGCTCTCATAAAAATCTCTCTTTGAAGACACGGTACTGATCTGTCAGTGTAACTAAGAGTTTTAAAACAGCTTTTAAACATGTTGTTAATTCCGTTCTTTCTTATTGTATTATGACACTCGTAATTGTTTCTAATACTGCTTCTTCCTTCTGGTTTTTATATTTTTGTATTTCATGTGACCTTTGACCCATTATATCTGGCGGTCTTTTTTCCTCGCCCTGATGTATAAATAAGGCAGGAACCGCACAGTCTGTATTGGCCTGAGGAAGACGTCAGTTCGACGTCGAAACGCGTAGCCTATCAACAATAAAACTCTATACACTTAATCCACTACGTTGGTTGTGTATTGTGTATCGCCTAAAGATTTAAGCAGCGCCAGTGGTCCCGTTTTTCCTACTCCTAAACTACTAATTCTAATAAAGTATATGACACACCTGTGGGGTCAAAATGCTCAGTACACCCCTAGATGATTACTCTGAGGGGTATAGTTTCCAAAATGGAGTCACTTCTCAGGGGTTTCTACTGTACTGGTACCTCAGGGGCTCTGCAAAAGCGACATGGCGCCCAAAAAACAATCAAGCAAAATCTACATGCCAAGTAGCGCTCCTGCCATTCTGAACCCTGCCGTGTGTCCAAACAGAAGTTTATGACCACTTATGGGGTATTGCCGTACTCGGAAGAAATCGCTTTACAATTGTTCGGGTGTTTTTTCTTCTTTATTCCTTGTGAAAATGAAAAAAATTGGACATTTTAGTGGAAAGAACGTAGATTTTCGTTTTCACTGCCTAATTCCAATAAATTCAGCAAAAAAACAGTGGGGTTAAAATGCTCACTATACCCCTAGATAAATTCTATGAAGGGTGTCGTTTCCCAAATGGGGTCATGCCGTGTGTCCAAACAGCAGTTTATTACCACATATGGGGTATTGCTGTGCTCAAAAGAGTTTGTTTTACAAATGTTGGGGTGCTTTTTCTCCTTCATCTATTGTGAAAATGAAAAAATATGAGCTAAAACTAAATTTTATTGCAAAAAAAATATATTAGATTTTTAATTTCACTGACTAATTCCAATAAATTCTGCAAAAACCGTGTGGGGTCAAAATGCTAACTATACTCCTACAAATATTCCTTAAAGGGTGTAGTTTCCAAAATGGGGTCATTTTTGTGGGGTTTTCACTGTTCTGAAAACAATTCCAGCAAAATCTGTGCTCCAAAATCCAAATGGTGCTCCTTCCATTGTGAGCCTTGCCGTAGGTCCAAACAGCAGTTTATTACCACATATGGGGAATTGGCGTAATCGGCAGAAGATGCTTTACATATGATGGGGTGTTTTTTCACATTTATGCCTTGTAAAAATTAAAAATGTCTACGTTTTTATTTTTACAAACTAATTCCAATGAGTTTAGCAAAAAAACTGTGGGGTCAAAATGCTTACTATACCCCTAGATAAATTTCTTGATGGGTGTAGTTTGCAAAATGGGGTCACTTTTGGGGAGTTTCCACTGTTTTGGCACTACAAGACCTCTTCAAACCTGACATGGTGCCTAAAATATATTCTAAAAAACAGGAGGCCTGAAAATCCACTAGGTGCTCCTTTGCTTCTGAGGCCGGTATTTCAGTCCATTAGCACACTAGGGCCACATGTGGGATATTTCTAAAACTGCAGAACCTGGGCAATAAATATTGAGTTGCATTTCTCTGGTAAAATTTTCTGTGTTTAAGGAAAAATTTATTAGAAATGAATTTCGACAAAAAATTTTTTTTAAATTGTACATTTCACCTCTTCTTTGCTTTAATTCCTGTGAAACGCCTAAGGCTGGGTTCACACGACCTATTTTCAGACGTAAACGAGGCGTATTATGCCTCGTTTTACGTCTGAAAATAGGGCTACAATACGTCGGCAAACATCTGCCCATTTGTTTGACTGGGTTTGCCGCCGTCATGTAATTTATGCGTCGTCGTTTGACAGCTGTCACACGACGACACGTAAATTGACTTCCTCAGCAAAGAAGTGCAGGACACTTCTTTGCAACGTAATTTGAGCCGTTCTTCATTGAACTCAATGAAGAGCAGCTCAAGATTACAAACGTCAAAGACGCCTCGCATAATACGAGGAGCTTTTATGTCTGAAACGAGGCAGCTGGTTTCTCCTGAAAACAGTCTGTCTTTTCAGATGTAAAAGCCTCTCATCGTGTGCACATACCCTAAAGGGTTAAAACACTTTCTGAATGCTGTTTTGAATACTTTGAGGGGTGCAGTTTTAAAAATAGGGTGACTTATTGGGGGTTTCTAATATACAAGACCCTCAAAGCCACTTCAGAACTGAACTGGTCCGTGAAAAAATATCCTTTTGAAATGTTCTTTAAAAATGTGAGAAATTGCGGCTTAAGTTCTAAGCCTTGTAACGTCCTAGAAAAATAAAAGAATGTTCAAAAAACGATGCAAACATAAAGTAGACATATGGGTGATGTTAACTAGTAACTATTTTGTATAGTATTACTATCTCTTTTTCAAGCAGAAACATTTAAATTTAGAAAAAAAAAGCTAATTTTTGCAAATTCTCTCTGAATTTTTGGTGTTTTTCAGGAATAAAGACTGAATATATCGACCAAATTTTACCACTAACATAAAGTACAATGTGTCACGAGAAAACAAATCTCAGAATCGCTTGGATACAAAAGAATTCCAAAGTTATTACCACATCTGAAGTAACACATCAGATTTAAAAAAAATAAAAAATTAAAAAGTGTCCTTAACCCCTTCGCGCTCAGGTCACTACTATTACGTCCTGCTGAGCGCATCGTTCGCGCTCAGCTCAGTAATAGTACTGACCTGAGTTAACAAAACAGATAAAAACAAGGACATTTATGCAAAAACACCGAAAAGTTATTATTTCTTACTACACATCCCATGCACCACATACCACTCCCCTCAAGACTAGTGGGAGTGGCTATTATTATTTAAAGCACCTGCTCACTTGTCTTCATCAGCGTTTCTGACCTGGCTGTGTCCATTTGTAAGTATGGCCTTTTTCGGTGTTTTTGACCTGAGTTAACACGGCGCCATCTTTCCCCGGCGCGTGTTTGAGCTGTGATACCTGCTGTTTCCGACAGCAGGCTATCACAGCTTAGTGTGCAGGGACCGATCGCGGTGGTCCCCGCTGATTAACCCCTTAGAAGCCGCGTTCAATAGCGATCACGGCTTCTTAGGGGTTAAGCTGCCATCGCCGGCCTGCTACACGATAGCGGGCCGCGATGGCTACTATGGCAACCAGAATCCTAACAATGGACTCTGGCTACGCCATCGACGGAAGCCTAGTGGGTCCTGACAAAGTCAGGACCCACTATGCTTGCTGTCAGCGAATAACGGACAGCTCTAATACACTGCACTACGTATGTAGTGCAGTGTATTAGAATAGCGATCAGAGCCTCCTGTCCTCATGTCCTCTAGTGGGACAAAGTAAAAAAAGTGTAAAAAAGTAAAAAGAAGTTGTGTAAAAATAAGAAAATAAAAGTTTTAAAAGTGCTAAAAGTAAAAATCCCCCTTTTTCCCTTATCAGTCCTTTATTATTAATAAAAATATATAAACAAATAAACTATACATAATTGGTATCGCCGCGTCCGTAACGACCTGAACTACAAAACGATGTTGTTATTTATCCCGCGCGGTAAACACCGTAAAAGAAAATAATAATAAACCGTACCAGAATCACAATTGTTTGGTCACTTCATCTCCCAAAAAATGGAATAGAAAGAGATCAAAAAGTCGCATGTACCTAAAAATGGTCCTGATCGAAACTACAGTTCGTTACGCAAAAAATAAGTCCTCGCACGGCTTTCCTGATGGAAAAATAAAACAGTTATGGCTCTTAGAATAAGGTAACACAAAAAGTAAATTATACTTTACAAAACTTATTTTATTGTGCAAACGCCATAAGACATAAAATAAAACTATAAACATCTGGTATCGCCGTAATCGTATCGCCCCGCAGAATAAAGTGAATATGTCATTTATAACGCACGGTGAACGCTGTAAAAAAAATAGAATGAAAAACAATAGTAAAATTGCTGTTTTTTAGTCACCACGCCACCTAAAAATAGAATAAAAACTGATCAAAAAGTCGCATGCACCCCAAGAAAACTACAATGGATTCCTCAAGGGGTCTAGTTTCCAAAAAGGGGTCACTTTTGGGGGGTTTCCACTGTTTTAGTACCACAAGACCTCTTCAAACCGGACATGGTGCCGAATAAATTAAATTAAATTAATTAAATTTCACCTCTACTTTGCTCTAAATTTCTATGAAACACCTAAAGGGTTCATAAACTTTCTAAATGCTGTTGTGAATACTTTGAGGGGTCTAGTTTCTGAAATGGGGTGTTTGATAGGGGTTTCTAATATATAGGCCCCTCAAAGCAACTTCAGAACTGAGCTGGAAACTAAAAAATAAAATAAAAATGAGGCAATACTTTGCTTCTTACATTATACTGATAATGAGCCGTGCCCATCCCGAGATCACCCCAGTTTTGACCGTTTGTATAAACGGAGACCCCTATTAGACCGTTTCAGTGCCCGGTTTTCCCAAGCATACACCACAGAGAATTGTATTTCTATTGATGAGTCCTTGGTACATTTTAATGGGAGGGTTTAATTCTGCGAGTACCTGCCGGGTAGGAGGGCAAAGTATGGCGTGAAGATGTATAAGCTGTGCGAGAGTGCATCAGGGTATACCTACAAATTTAGGATATATGAAGGAAAGGACACCAGTATTCAGCCCCCAGAATGCCCCCCCCTTACTGGGAGTGAATACAAAAATTGTGTGGGATTTGGTGCACCCACTGCTGGACCAGGGTCACCACCTCTACCTGGATAATTTTTATACCAGCGTCCCACTCTTCAACTGCCTCGCTTCCAGAAGTCCTGCGGCATGCGGCACTGCTAGAAGAAGTCTGAGAGGCCTCCCTAAGACTCTGCTTGAGCAAACAAGAAGGGGTGAGAGCTGGGCACATTCTAGCAGCAACATTTTGTGTGTCACGTACAAGACGAGAGATGTCCCACCAGTACCCATGTACCTGTACGAGGTACCAGTACAGAGACCCCCAAACCAGACTGCATCCTGGGCTACAATAGGTACATGGGAGGGGTGGACTTGTCAGATCTAGTCCTGAAGCGCTACAGTACTTCTGGTAGCGGGGCCACACGCATCGTACCAGGGCAACATTTTTTAGGAGAAGTTCCCCAAACTGGCAAGAAGGGAAAAAGTCAAAAGAGGTGCAAAGTCTGCTATAAGAGGGGGATAAGGAAGGACACAATATATCAATGTGACGCGTGTCCCGAAAAACCAGAGCTCTGTATGAAAGAGTGTTTTAAAATTTATCATACATCCCTTTATTTTAATTTACTCCAGTTTTACTCACTCTGATGCACTTCGCACAGCTTACCCCTCCTCATCTTTCCCCTCTGAGCCCTGCTGTGTGCCCAGGCAGCTGATAACAGTCACATGTAGGGTATTGCCGTACCCGTGAGAACCAACATTACAGTTTATGAGGTGTATATCTCCGGTGGCGCATGCTGGGCACAATATATCGGACACTGACATGGCATATATATAGAAAATTGAAATCTCACTCTGCACCATCTGTTGCGCATTATCTTTTACACAATACCTGTGGGGTCAAAATGCTCACTACACCTCTAGATGAATTCCTTAAGGGGTGTCGTTTTTAAAACGGGGTCACTTCTCGGTAGTTTCAACTGTACTGATACCTCAGGGGCTTCTGCACACATGACTTAGCACCAGAAAATTCCCAGTAGGCCACATGGTGGTCCTTTCCTTCTGAGCCCTCCCATGGGCCCACACGGCAGTTTATCACCACAAATGGGGTATTGCCGCACTCAGGACCAATTGGGCAACAAATTGGGGTATTTTATTCCTTGTGAAAATAAGAAATTTTGAGCCAAAACTACCTCTTATTGGAAAAAGTGTCATTCTTTTAATTTCACAGCCCAATTCAAATATGCGCTGTGAAAAAACTACGGGGTCAAAATGGTAACAATAACCATAAATGAAATCCTTGAGGGGTGCAGTTTCCAAAATGGGGTCAGTTTTGGGGGATTCCTACTGTTTTGGCACCTCAACACCTCTCCAAACCTGGCATGCTACCTAAAATATATGCTAATAAAAAAGAAGCACCAAAATGCACTAGTTGCTTCCTTGCTTCTGGGGCTTGTGTTTTAGTCCACGAGCGCACTAGAGCCACATGTGGGACATTTCTAAAAACTGCAGAATCTGGACAATACATATTTAGTAGTGTTTCTCTGGTAAAACCTTCTGTGTTACAGAAAAAAAATTTAATAAAATTGAAATTCAGCAAGAAAAATGAAATTTGCAAATTTCACCTCCACTTTGCTTTAATTCCTGTGAAATGCCTGAAGGGTTAAAAAACTTTCTAAATGCTATATTTCAATACTTTGAGGGGTCTAGTTTTTAAAATGGGGTGTTTTATGGGGGTTTCTAACACATAGGCCTCTCAAAGCCCCTTCAGAACTGAAGAGGTACCTTAAAAACAAGGCTTTTGACATTTTCTTAAAAATATGAGAAATTGCAGTTTATGTTCTAAGCCTTGTAACGTCCAAGAAAAATAAAAAAATGCTCTAAAAACTATGCAGATCTAAAGTAGACATTTGGGAAATGTGAACTAGTAACTATTTTGGCTGGTATAACCATCTGTTTTACAAGCACATGCATTTAAGTTCGGAAAAATGCTATTTTTTCAAATTCTTCTCTAAATTTTGCAATTTTTCACAAATAAACACTGAATATATCGACCAAATTTTACCACTAACATAAAGCCCAATGTGTCACGATTAAACAATCTCAGAATCGCTTGGATAGGTTTAAGCATTCCGACGTTATTACCACATAAAGTGAAATATGTCAGATTTAAAAAATGGGCTTTGAGCCTTAAGGCCCAAACTAGGCTGCGTCCTTAAGGGGTTAAGGGGTTAAAGCACTGGACAAAAAGATTTTTTCCTTATCTTGTGATTCAATTGGGAGCCACAACGAGGATCCGTGCGCAACCCAGGATCGAACGCCAAGACCTGTGAGCTGGACGATCTCTCGGTTTTCCCAATAATCACCTATCCTGTGGATTCTGTGTAAACCGCTTTAACCCCATCACTGCCCTAGACCACCAGTGATACCAGCATTAACCCCTTCTTTATCCTAAACCACCAGTCATACTGGCATTAACCCCGTTCTCTATCCTAGACCATTAGTCTTACTGCCATTTACCACTTCTCTATCCTACCAAGTATACCATGACCCAGCCCCTTTTTTTTTTTACTAAACTCTGCCCACTTTTTAGGATGTAACGGCACAAAAGTCACAATTTTTCCGGCACAGTTGATAATCCCTGTGTGTACGACTTCTCTTTATTTCTTACGTCACTCCTAGAAACCAGGAGTCGCAGCGCTGACTTATCACCCCATCCTGCGGTGACCCTGGACTTGACGGGACCATAAGTGGGCGGGGTTAGAGGCAAGGCTAAATAAAAAAGGATTTGCTAGAGATGCCCATCCTTCTATTATGTGACAGATGGGAGGTTTTATTATAAGCTACCGGAAGATCCATTGTAACGTCTCCTACAGCGACCGACAGAATCAAGAAAATAGCAATTAGACCTACCGGTAATTGTATTTCCAGGAATCCATCATGACAGCACTACAGGAGGTTGCCCTATTGACCTCTGTAGGGACAGGAAGACAGAGAGGTTAAAAGGCCCCTCCCACCACCCACTTGCCAGTGTTTTTCAATTACTACACCAGGATGGATGCAACCCTATTTTATTTCTAGGGATAATAACTGACATGTTAATTGCACAAATCAGAATTCAATAAGGGAGGGAATGTAATGGTGCTGTCATGATGGATTCCTGGAAATACAATTACCGGTAGGTCTAATTCCTATTTTCCAGTACATCCCTCATGACAGCACTACAGGAGCAATACCAGATTATAATGCTCAGGGCGGGACTACGGATTGGAGGACTTTCCGTCCAAAACTTAAATCCGTATCGGACAGAACATCGAGCCTATAATGTTTGCAAAACGTATGATGGCTTGACCAAGTGGCAGCTCTGCAGATGTGGTCCATAGAGGCTTCTCTTCTTTCTGCCCAGGATGCCGAAACTGCCCTCGTTGAATGGGCTCTGATGCCTTGTGGGGCACATAGTCCTTGGGACTTGTAGGCTTCTTGTATGGTAGTTTTTACCCATCTCGCTAGAGAGCCTTTTGAGGCTTTCTTTCCTCTATTCTTTCCCCCAAACAGGACAAATAGATTTTTATCTTGTCTCCAGGAGGAGGTTCTATCCAGATACTGAAGAATTGTTCACCTGACATCCAGGCAATGGAATTTTTCTTCTTGTTGGTTTTTTGGATCTGGATAAAAGGAAGGTAGAATTATTTCTTGTTCTCTATGGAAAGCAGTAGATACCTTTGGAATAAAGGAAGGGTCCAGCTTTAGGATGATCTTATCCTCTTGTACTTTTAGGTACGGTTCTATGACTGACAGAGATTGGATTTCTCCAATCCTTCTTGCTGAAGTAATAGCGACTAAGAATGCAGCTTTTAGAGTTAAAAAAATGCATACTAATTGTGTCGAGCGGCTCAAAGGGGGGGATCACAAAGAGTCGTTAACACCACATTCAAATCCCAGGTAGGAACGGATTTCCTTAGGGTAGGTTTCAGTTTAGAGACCGCTTGAGTGAATCTTCTGATCCACCGATGTTCGGCCAGAGGAGTGTTAAAAAAAATTACCTAAGGCTGAAATCTGTACTTTTAAGGTACTAGGACTAAGCCCTTTCTTGAATCCCGATTGTAAAAAATCTATGATTTTTGCGATGTTGGGAGAAAAGGGGTCTGGTCCTGGGTCTACATACCAGGAACAGAATTTCTTCCAAATTTTTTGATAGATTTTTGAGGTAACTTCTTTATGACTTGATAAGATAGTTGAAATTATCTCATCTGACAGACCGTGGCTCCTCAAGATCTGCCTTTCAGGATCCAGGCTGACAATTTCAGAGTTTCTATTCCTTGAAAGAATAAGGGACCCTGGGAGAGAAGATGCTCCCTGACTGGGAGCATGATAGGGTCTTCCAACGCTAGGTATTTTACGATTGGAAACCAACTTCTTTTTGGCCAATAGGGAAGAATAATGATGAGCTTTGTCAAATCTTCCCGGATTTTTCTTAATACCATTGGTATTAGAGGAAACGGAGGAAAGGCATAGGCCAGATCCATGTCCCAGGGTTGGGACAATGCGTCTACTCCCAATGGGTTGTCTCTGAGATTTAGGGAGAAGAATGTCTCTACTTGAGAGTTTTTCCTCGTGGCAAACAGATCTATTTGTGGATAACCCCATTTTCGGGTTAAGGACAGAAAGACTTCCCTGTTTAGGGACCATTCTCCAGGGTCTACTTTTTCCCGACTCAGGAAATCTGCTGAGCCTTTTAGGTGGACTGCAGAGACTGATAGGACATTTTCTTCTGCCCAACTGAAAATTTGTGTAGAGAGGGCCTGAAGAAGAGTGTGTCTTGTTCCCCCTTGATGGCGAAGAAAGGACACCGCTGTCGTGTTGTCCGATAAAATTCTTATATGCTTCCCTTTTATGATGGGTGAGGCTCTTAGGGGATATACAGACGGACGTTGCGTTTTTGCGCGCGCAAACAACGCTGCGTTTTGCGCGCGCAAAAACCATTTGACAGCTGCGTGTGTCATCCGTGTCTGATGCGCGGCTGCGTGTTTTTGGCGCAGCCGCCATCATAGAGATGAGGCTAGTCGACGCCCGTCACTGTCCAAGGTGCTGAAAGAGCTAACTCTTTCAGCACCCTCGACAGTGAATGCCGAACACAATATCGAAAAACCTGTTGAAAAAAAAAGAAAAAGTTCGTTCGTACTTACCGAGAACTTCCCGGCCGTTGCCTTGGTGATGCGTCCTTGGTGACGCACCTCTCGACATCGGGCCCCACCTCCCTGGATGACGCGCCAGTCCATGTGACCGCTGCAGCCGGTGCTTGGCCTGTGATTGGCTGGAGCTGTCACTTGGACTGAATTGTCATCCCGGGAGGTCAGACTGGAGGAAGAAGCCGGGAGTTAACGGTAAGTCAGAACTTCGTTTTTTTTTCTACAGGTTCATGTATATTGGGATCGGAAGTCACTGTCCATGGTGCTGAAACAGTTTAACTCTTCAGCACCATGGACAGTGACTATCTCCTGACGTCACGTACCGATAATTTTTTTGTCGGGTTCGGCCAAAACGAGTTTCGCCGAACCCGGTGAAGTTCGGTTCGCTTGTCCGGCTTCGCTCATCGCAAAGACACTCCGTTTGGATGTTCGGAAACAGAAAAGCACGTGGTGCTTTTCTGTTTACATTCATCCTTTTGACAGCTGGTGCGCTGTTTCAGTCGGTTCGCACGGAAGTGCTTCCGTGCAACCTGTGTGGTTTTCACGCACCCATTGACTTCAATGGGTGCGTGATGCGCGAAATACGCAGAGTTATTGAACCTGTCGCACTTTTTGAACAGCAGACAAACGCTGCGCAAAAAGCACGGACTGTCTGTACTGCCCCATAGACTTGTATTGGTCCATGCGTGCCGCGTGAAAACCACGCGGCCCGCACGGACCGAATACACGCTCGTGTGAATCCACCCTTATAAGTGTCTCCCATACGGCTCTTAGATCTTTGAAGTTTGAGGACATCATCTTCATTTGAACAGGCCATGTGCCCTGAAAGTGCTGGTCTTGGATTACCGACCCCCAGCCGTGTTTGCTAGCATCTGTGGTAATCACTACATAAGGAGAAGTTTTCCAGGGGACTCCCTTGTCTATGTTGTTTGTGCAGAGCCACCACAGGAGGGATGATTTCACAGTCTCGGAAATTAGAATTTTTGAATTCAGGGAGTTCTGTTTTCGATCCCACTGGGACAAGATCAGATTCTGTAAGGGTCTGGAGTGAAATTGGCTCCATGGAATAGATTGGATGCAAGACGTCATCATTCCCAACATCCGCATACATTTCCTTATGGAACAGGCGTCTTTCCCCCAAAATTTCCTTACTTCTGCCAGTAGGACTATTTGTTTCTCTCTTGGGAGGAAGGAATGTTGAAGGGAGGAGTCTAGCGGTACTTCTGTTTTTGGGGAGGAAGACTCGACCTCTGAAAGTTGATTATCCATCCCAATTCCTGTAGTAGGGAAAGAACCTGTGACCGATGACTGTCTAAGATAGACGGAGTATCTGCCGTCAACAAGAAGTCGTCTAGATATGGGATAATTACTATGCCCTGACTTCTTACGAATGCCATGATCTCTGCCATAATTTTTGTAAAAATTCTGGGGGCGGAGGAAATGCCGAAAGGGAGGCAGACAAACTGGAAGTGGAGAATGGAAGGACCGTCCTGAATTGCGAATCTGAGGAATCTCTGGTACGCGGGGTGGATAGGAACGTGATAATACGCATCCTTTAAATCGATCGTACACATTGATGCCTCTTCCCTTATTAGAGGAATAGTCGATCTGATAGACTCCATCTTGAATTTTCGATATTTCACCCATTTGTTTAGGACCTTCAGGTTGATTATTGTCCTGTAGGAACCGTTTGTTTTTTTGACTAAGAAGATTTTTGAATAGTGGCCTTTGCATATTTCGTTGTGGGGAACTGGAGAAATGGCTCTCAATTTGAGTAGTTTCTGGACGTCCTGGATAAGGATCTGATGAAGGTCTTTTGCTTGGTACTGGGTTATTAGAAATTTTTCTGGAGGAATGGAGGAAAATTCTATTTTGTACCCTTCTTCTATGATCTTTAGAACCCAGGGGTTCTGGGTTATTCTCGACCATTTGGGATAAAATTGTAGGAGTCTTCCTCCTATGCTCTTGGCGTCATTGCTTTGAGGGCTGGAATGAATTACTTGGGTTAAGGAGATATCCTCGACCCCTTTTTCCTTTGGGGTAACTCCAGCGACCGGACTTCCCTTTCCCGCTGTAGTTCTGTAAGGTAGGATCCCTCTGTTGGCGAAATCTTCCAAACTGAGGGGGTTCTTTAGGTTTCTCTTCAGGAAACCCCTTTTTCTTATCTGCTGCACTCTCCAGCATGTTATCGAGGAGAGGACCGAACATTAGAGACCCTGTAAATGGGATAGAACACAGTTTGTTCTTGGACTTCGTATCTCCTGACCACATTTTGAGCCATAATGCTCTTCTAGCAGCATTTGAGAGAGCCCCATTCCTGGCAGCAAAGCTAATAGATTCCGCTGAAGCGTCTACCAAGAATCCGGTTGCCATTTTTAGTAAAGGTAGAGATTCTAATAGATCTTGTCATGATGTCTTCATCATCAAATGGGACTCCAGCTTGTTTAACCATATAAACATTGCTCTTGCTACTGATGTGGCCGCGATATTAGTCGAGATCAAAGCAGAGGAAGATTCCCACGTTTTTTTCAGTAGCCCGTCTGCCTTTCGGTCCATGGCGTCCCTCAACTGCTAGGAATCTTCAAATGGGATTGCGTTTTTTTTAGCAACCCTGGCTACTGGGACATCTACTTTTGGGATCTCATCCCAAGGTTTAGTGTCTTCTGGATCAAAGAGAAGTCTGTTTTTAAAATCTCTTGAAATGAAGAGCCTTTTTTCTGAATCTTCCCATTCAGTTGTCACCATTCTTTTGAGATTTTCGTTTACCGGAAAAACCTTTGTTTTCTTTTCCGTTAGACCTCCAAACATCTCATCCTGGATGGTATGTGGTTGGTCTTCTTCGGGAATATCCATGGTTTCCCGTATTGCTTGAATTAAGGTATCAGACATCTCGGAAGAGAAGAAATTTTTTTTCTCTTGAGTGGAAGAAGTTGAAGGCAAGAGTTCCTCTCCTTCTTCTAACTCACCCTCCGATAGGTAATAACACTCCTGCTCCAAGTCAGACCCCTGAGAGGGAGGACAATATTTTTGATTCACTTCCATCCATGGTCTTTCACTTCTTCACGAATCATAGCCCTAAGTTCAGACATGAACGTTGGTTGTTCCTCCTTTAGTATATTTGCAATACAATCCTGACAATTGTTTCCTATGGGACTCTGGCAATTTTTTTGCACAAGTTGCACATTTATTAACCTTCTTTTTATCGGTTTGTCTCTGAGAGGAATCTTTATCCTAGAGAAAACAGAAGGTAGGTAAAGTATGGTGTGCATACATAAGGGGTCATAACCCTTACCCCAAGGGTGAGACTCACGTGACCCTGGGACATATCTGGAGTTCCATCAGGACGAGGAAGTTCCATACCGCGACAGGTAACAGGCAATGCAATATGCAATCCACAAAAATAATCCAAGTTAGAGTTATCAGCTCTAACTACATACCTGTGCGTGTCCCTTTAAATGCGGGCGTTTTGAATTTCCCGCCTTCCAAGATGGCCGCGGAGCGGAAGTAGCCCGACGTCATTTCCGGTCGGCTATTCGTCTCCAGCATGTTTTCCTTTGGAGTTCAGCCGCCATAGCCAGCGACTGAGGCTTGCTATGCGGCGCAGCGAGGATCCCTGCTGGTGCGTCCACGTTTATGGAGCTGCCGGTCCCCGCCTGGTCCGCGGCCAGGCCGAAGCCTGCTTGGGAATCCCCAGCCCACACACACTACCCGAATCCTGCCTAGGATTCCTCCGGTAGGTGTCTCAGGGTAGGAGCTAAGGGACCCCTCGTTCGAGGGGTGTTAGCCTGGGCTTTAGGGGGAAGAGAAGGGGGTGTGCACGGACCCCCCGATCTTGCCCCCTGCCCGAGTTTCTTTTTCCTGCCGTAATAAAGGAGCGACGTCTCTCTGCTCCTGACCCTGTGGGGACAGGAAGAACACTGGCAAGTGGGTGGTGGGAGGGGCCTTTTAACCTCTCTGTCTTCCTGTCCCTACAGAGGTCAATAGGGCAACCTCCTGTATTGCTGTCATGAGGGATGTACTGGAAATACAAATTATGGAAAAACTGAAGGTTCACAGCAAAAAAACACTTCACTAAAAATACACAAATATAAAATAACCCAGCAACCAAATATCACATGTAACATGTCATCCCACCGGAAATCACCTCCTCATGGCTGATAACAGAGAGAACACCCGACCAGCGCTGCTCTATAATATACTAACCACTGGCTGATAGCAGAGAGAACACCCGACCAGCACTGCTCTATAATATACTAACCACTGGCTGATAACAGAGAACACCCAACCAGCGCTGCTCTATAATATACTTACCACTGGCTGATAACAGAGAGAACACCCGACCAGCACTGCTCTATAATATACTAACCACTGGCTGATAACAGAGAGAACACCCGACCAGCACTGCTCTATAATATACTATCCACTGGCTGATAACAGAGAGAACACCCGACCAGCACTGCTCTATAATATACTAACCACTGGCTGATAACAGAGAGAACACCCGACCAGCACTGCTCTATAATATACTAACCACTGGCTGATAACAGAGAACACCCAACCAGCGCTGCTCTATAATATACTTACCACTGGCTGATAACAGAGAACACCCGACCAGCACTGCTCTATAATATACTAACCACTGGCTGATAACAGAGAACACACGACCAGCGCTGCTCTATAATATACTAACCACTGGCTGATAACAGAGAACACCCGACCAGCACTGTTCTATAATATACTAACCACTGGCTGATAACAGAGAACACCCGACCAGCACTGTTCTATAATATACTAACCACTGGCTGATAAGAGAACACCCGACCAGCGCTGCTCTATAATACACTAACCACTGACAGATAACAGAGAGAACACCCGACCAGCGCTGCTCTATAATATACTAACCACTGGCTGATAACAGAGAGAACACCCGACCAGCGCTGCTCTATAATATACTAACCACTGGCTGATAACAGAGAACACCCGACCAGCACTGCTCTATAATATACTAACCACTGGCAGATAACAGAGAGCACACCCGACCAGCACTGCTCTATAATATACTAACCACTGGCAGATAACAGAGAGCACACCCGACCAGCGCTGCTCTATAATATACTAACCACTGGCTGATGACAGAGAACACCCGACCAGCGCTGCTCTATAATATACTAACCACTGGTTGATAACAGAGAACACCCGACCACCGCTGCTCTATAATACACTAACCACTGGCTGATAAACAGAGAACACCCGACCAGCGCTGCTCTATAATATACTAACCACTGGCTGATAACAGAGGGAACACCCGACCAGCCCTATAATATACTAACCACTGGCTGATAACAGAGAACACCCGACCAGCACTGCTCTATAATATACTAACCACTGGCTGATAACAGAGAGAACACCCGACCAGCACTGCTCTATAATATACTAACCACTGGCTGATAACAGAGAACACCCAACCAGCGCTGCTCTATAATATACTTACCACTGGCTGATAACAGAGAGAACACCCGACCAGCACTGCTCTATAATATACTAACCACTGGCTGATAACAGAGAACACCCGACCAGCACTGCTCTATAATATACTAACCACTGGCTGATAACAGAGAACACACGACCAGCACTGTTCTATAATATACTAACCACTGGCTGATAACAGAGAACACCTGACTAGCGCTGCTCTATAATATACTAACCACTGGCTGATAAACACCCGACCAGCACTGCTCTATAATATACTAACCACTGGCAGATAACAGAGAGCACACCCGACCAGCACTGCTCTATAATATACTAACCACTGGCAGATAACAGAGAGCACACCCGACCAGCGCTGCTCTATAATATACTAACCACTGGCTGATAACAGAGAGAACACCCGACCAGCACTGCTCTATAATATACTAACCACTGGCTGATAACAGAGAACACCCGACCAGCACTGCTCTATAATATACTAACCACTGGCTGATAACAGAGAGAACACCCGACCAGCGCTGCTCTATAATATACTAACCACTGGCAGATAACAGAGAGAGAACACACGACCAGCACTGCTCTATAATATACTAACCACTGGCTGATAACAGAGAGAACACCCGACCAGCACTGCTCTATAATATACTAACCACTGGCTGATAACAGAGAGAACAGCCGACCAGCGCTGCTCTATAATATACTAACCACTGGCTGATAACAGAGAACACCCGACCAGCGCTGCTCTATAATATACTAACCACTGGCTGATGACAGAGAACACACGACCAGCACTGCTCTATAATATACTAACCACTGGCTGATAACAGAGAACACCTGACCAGCACTGCTCTATAATATACTAACCACTGGCTGATAACAGAGAGAACACCCGACCAGCGCTGCTCTATAATATACTAACCACTGGCTGATAACAGAGAGAACACCCGACCAGCGCTGCTCTATAATATACTTACCACTGGCTGATAACAGAGGGAACACCCGACCAGCACTGCTCTATAATATACTAACCACTGGCTGATAACAGAGAACACACGACCAGCGCTGCTCTATAATATACTAACCACTGGCTGATAACAGAGAACACCCGACCAGCACTGTTCTATAATATACTAACCACTGGCTGATAACAGAGAACACCCGACCAGCGCTGCTCTATAATATACTAACCACTGGCTGATAACAGAGAGAACACCCGACCAGCGCTGCTCTATAATATACTAACCTCTGGCTGATAACAGAGAGAACACACGACCAGCACTGCTCTATAATATACTAACCACTGGCTGATAACAGAGAGAACACCCGACCAGCACTGCTCTATAATATACTAACGACTGGCTGATAACAGAGAGAACACCCGACCAGCACTGCTCTATAATATACTAACCACTGGCTGATAACAGAGAACACCCAACCAGCGCTGCTCTATAATATACTTACCTCTGGCTGATAACAGAGAGAACACCCGACCAGCACTGCTCTATAATATACTAACCACTGGCTGATAACAGAGAACACCCGACCAGCACTGCTCTATAATATACTAACCACTGGCTGATAACAGAGAACACCTGACCAGCGCTGCTCTATAATATACTAACCACTGGCTGATAACAGAGAGAACACACAACCAGCGCTGCTCTATAATATACTTACCACTGGCTGATAAACACCCGACCAGCACTGCTCTATATTATACTAACCACTGGCTGACAACAGAGAGAACACCCGACCAGCGCTGCTCTATAATATACTAACCACTGGCTGATAACAGAGAACACCCGACCAGCACTGCTCTATAATATACTAACCACTGGCTGATAACAGAGAGAACACCCGACCAGCACTGCTCTATAATATACTAACCACTGGCTGATAACAGAGAGAGAACACCCGACCAGCGCTGCTCTATAATATACTAACCACTGGCTGATAACAGAGAACACCCGACCAGCACTGCTCTATAATATACTAACCACTGGCTGATAACAGAGAACACACGACCAGCGCTGCTCTATAATATACTAACCACTGGCTGATAACAGAGAACACCCGACCAGCACTGCTCTATAATATACTAACCACTGGCTGATAACAGAGAACACCTGACCAGCGCTGCTCTATAATATACTAACCACTGGCTGATAACAGAGAGAACACACGACCAGCGCTGCTCTATAATATACTAACCTCTGGCTGATGACAGAGAGAACACACGACCAGCACTGCTCTATAATATACTAACCACTGGTTGATAACAGAGAACACCCGACCACCGCTGCTCTATAATATACTAACCACTGGCTGATAACAGAGAGAACACCCGACCCGCGCTGCACTATAATATACTAACCACTGGCTGATAACAGAGAGAACACACGACCAGCACTGCTCTATAATATACTAACCACTGGCTGATAACAGAGAGAACACCCGACCAGCGCTGCTCTATAAAATACTTACCACTGGCTGATAACAGAGAACACCCAACCAGCGCTGCTCTATAATATACTTACCACTGGCTGATAACAGA
The DNA here is from genome assembly GCF_050947455.1 of Rhinoderma darwinii. Lineage (NCBI taxonomy): Eukaryota > Metazoa > Chordata > Amphibia > Anura > Rhinodermatidae > Rhinoderma > Rhinoderma darwinii. The sequence goes on from NC_134687.1 coordinate 636,286,565, forward strand.
GAGAACACCCGACCAGCACTGCTCTATAATATACTAACCACTGGCTGATAACAGAGAACACCCGACCAGCACTGCTCTATAATATACTAACCACTGGCTGATAACAGAGAACACCCGACTAGCACTGCTCTATAATATACTAACCACTGGCTGATAACAGAGAGAACACCCGACCAGCGCTGCTCTATAATATACTAACCACTGGCTGATAACAGAGAACACCCGACCAGCGCTGCTCTATAATATACTAACCACTGGCTGATAACAGAGAGAACACCCGACCAGCACTGCTCTATAATATACTAACCACTGGCTGATAACAGAGAACACCCGACCAGCACTGCTCTATAATATACTAACCACTGGCTGATAACAGAGAGAACACCCGACCAGCACTGCTCTATAATATACTAACCACTGGCTGATAACAGAGAACACCCGACCAGCGCTGCTCTATAATATACTAACCACTGGCTGATAACAGAGAACACCCGACCAGCACTGCTCTATAATATACTAACCACTGGCTGATAACAGAGAGAACACCCGACCAGCGCTGCTCTATAATATACTAACCACTGGCTGATAACAGAGAACACCCGACCAGCGCTGCTCTATAATATACTAACCACTGGCTGATAACAGAGAGAACACCCGACCAGCGCTGCTCTATAATATACTAACCACTGGCTGATAACAGAGAACACCCGACCAGCGCTGCTCTATAATATACTAACCAGTGGCTGATAACAGAGGGAACACCCGACCAGCACTGCTCTATAATATACTAACCACTGGCTGATAACAGAGAGAACACCCGACCAGCGCTGCTCTATAATATACTAACCACTGGCTGATAACAGAGAACACACGACCAGCACTGCTCTATAATATACTAACCACTGGCTGATAACAGAGAACACCCGACCAGCACTGCTCTATAATATACTAACCACTGGCTGATAACAGAGAGCACACCCGACCAGCACTGCTCTATAATATACTAACCACTGGCAGATAACAGAGAACACCCGACCAGCACTGCTCTATAATATACTAACCACTGGCTGATAACAGAGAACACCCGACCAGCGCTGCTCTATAATATACTAACCACTGGCTGATAACAGAGAACACCCGACCAGCCCTGCTCTATAATATACTAACCACTGGCTGATAACAGAGAGAACACCCGACCAGCGCTGCTCTATAATATACTAACCACTGGCTGATAACAGAACACCCGACCAGCACTGCTCTATAATATACTAACCACTGGCTGATAACAGAGAGAACACCCGACCAGCACTGCTCTATAATATACTAACCACTGGCTGATAAACACCCGACCAGCACTGCTCTATAATATACTAACCACTGGCTGATAACAGAGAGAACACCCGACCAGCACTGCTCTATAATATACTAACCACTGGCTGATAACAGAGAGAACAGCCGACCAGCGCTGCTCTATAATATACTAACCACTGGCTGATAACAGAGAACACCCGACCAGCGCTGCTCTATAATATACTAACCACTGGCTGATGACAGAGAACACACGACCAGCACTGCTCTATAATATACTAACCACTGGCTGATAACAGAGAACACCTGACCAGCACTGCTCTATAATATACTAACCACTGGCTGATAACAGAGAGAACACCCGACCAGCGCTGCTCTATAATATACTAACCACTGGCTGATAACAGAGAGAACACCCGACCAGCGCTGCTCTATAATATACTTACCACTGGCTGATAACAGAGGGAACACCCGACCAGCACTGCTCTATAATATACTAACCACTGGCTGATAACAGAGAACACACGACCAGCGCTGCTCTATAATATACTAACCACTGGCTGATAACAGAGAACACCCGACCAGCACTGTTCTATAATATACTAACCACTGGCTGATAACAGAGAACACCCGACCAGCGCTGCTCTATAATATACTAACCACTGGCTGATAACAGAGAGAACACCCGACCAGCGCTGCTCTATAATATACTAACCTCTGGCTGATAACAGAGAGAACACACGACCAGCACTGCTCTATAATATACTAACCACTGGCTGATAACAGAGAGAACACCCGACCAGCACTGCTCTATAATATACTAACGACTGGCTGATAACAGAGAGAACACCCGACCAGCACTGCTCTATAATATACTAACCACTGGCTGATAACAGAGAACACCCAACCAGCGCTGCTCTATAATATACTTACCTCTGGCTGATAACAGAGAGAACACCCGACCAGCACTGCTCTATAATATACTAACCACTGGCTGATAACAGAGAACACCCGACCAGCACTGCTCTATAATATACTAACCACTGGCTGATAACAGAGAACACCTGACCAGCGCTGCTCTATAATATACTAACCACTGGCTGATAACAGAGAGAACACACAACCAGCGCTGCTCTATAATATACTTACCACTGGCTGATAAACACCCGACCAGCACTGCTCTATATTATACTAACCACTGGCTGACAACAGAGAGAACACCCGACCAGCGCTGCTCTATAATATACTAACCACTGGCTGATAACAGAGAACACCCGACCAGCACTGCTCTATAATATACTAACCACTGGCTGATAACAGAGAGAACACCCGACCAGCACTGCTCTATAATATACTAACCACTGGCTGATAACAGAGAGAGAACACCCGACCAGCGCTGCTCTATAATATACTAACCACTGGCTGATAACAGAGAACACCCGACCAGCACTGCTCTATAATATACTAACCACTGGCTGATAACAGAGAACACACGACCAGCGCTGCTCTATAATATACTAACCACTGGCTGATAACAGAGAACACCCGACCAGCACTGCTCTATAATATACTAACCACTGGCTGATAACAGAGAACACCTGACCAGCGCTGCTCTATAATATACTAACCACTGGCTGATAACAGAGAGAACACACGACCAGCGCTGCTCTATAATATACTAACCTCTGGCTGATGACAGAGAGAACACACGACCAGCACTGCTCTATAATATACTAACCACTGGTTGATAACAGAGAACACCCGACCACCGCTGCTCTATAATATACTAACCACTGGCTGATAACAGAGAGAACACCCGACCCGCGCTGCACTATAATATACTAACCACTGGCTGATAACAGAGAGAACACACGACCAGCACTGCTCTATAATATACTAACCACTGGCTGATAACAGAGAGAACACCCGACCAGCGCTGCTCTATAAAATACTTACCACTGGCTGATAACAGAGAACACCCAACCAGCGCTGCTCTATAATATACTTACCACTGGCTGATAACAGAGAGAACACCCGACCAGCACTGCTCTATAATATACTAACCACTGGCTGATAACAGAGAACACCCGACCAGCACTGCTCTATAATATACTAACCACTGGCTGATAACAGAGAACACCCGACTAGCACTGCTCTATAATATACTAACCACTGGCTGATAACAGAGAGAACACCCGACCAGCGCTGCTCTATAATATACTAACCACTGGCTGATAACAGAGAACACCCGACCAGCGCTGCTCTATAATATACTAACCACTGGCTGATAACAGAGAGAACACCCGACCAGCACTGCTCTATAATATACTAACCACTGGCTGATAACAGAGAACACCCGACCAGCACTGCTCTATAATATACTAACCACTGGCTGATAACAGAGAGAACACCCGACCAGCACTGCTCTATAATATACTAACCACTGGCTGATAACAGAGAACACCCGACCAGCGCTGCTCTATAATATACTAACCACTGGCTGATAACAGAGAACACCCGACCAGCACTGCTCTATAATATACTAACCACTGGCTGATAACAGAGAGAACACCCGACCAGCGCTGCTCTATAATATACTAACCACTGGCTGATAACAGAGAACACCCGACCAGCGCTGCTCTATAATATACTAACCACTGGCTGATAACAGAGAGAACACCCGACCAGCGCTGCTCTATAATATACTAACCACTGGCTGATAACAGAGAACACCCGACCAGCGCTGCTCTATAATATACTAACCAGTGGCTGATAACAGAGGGAACACCCGACCAGCACTGCTCTATAATATACTAACCACTGGCTGATAACAGAGAGAACACCCGACCAGCGCTGCTCTATAATATACTAACCACTGGCTGATAACAGAGAACACACGACCAGCACTGCTCTATAATATACTAACCACTGGCTGATAACAGAGAACACCCGACCAGCACTGCTCTATAATATACTAACCACTGGCTGATAACAGAGAGCACACCCGACCAGCACTGCTCTATAATATACTAACCACTGGCAGATAACAGAGAACACCCGACCAGCACTGCTCTATAATATACTAACCACTGGCTGATAACAGAGAACACCCGACCAGCGCTGCTCTATAATATACTAACCACTGGCTGATAACAGAGAACACCCGACCAGCCCTGCTCTATAATATACTAACCACTGGCTGATAACAGAGAGAACACCCGACCAGCGCTGCTCTATAATATACTAACCACTGGCTGATAACAGAACACCCGACCAGCACTGCTCTATAATATACTAACCACTGGCTGATAACAGAGAGAACACCCGACCAGCACTGCTCTATAATATACTAACCACTGGCTGATAAACACCCGACCAGCGCTGCTCTATAATATACTAACCACTGGCTGATAACAGAGAACACACGACCAGCGCTGCTCTATAATATACTAACCACTGGCTGATAACAGAGAACACCCGACCAGCGCTGCTCTATAATATACTAACCACTGGCTGATAACAGAGAACACCCGACCAGCGCTGCTCTATAATATACTAACCACTGGCTGATAACAGAGAACACCCGACCAGCACTGCTCTATAATATACTAACCACTGGCTGATAACAGAGAGAACACCCGACCAGCACTGCTCTATAATATACTGACCACTGGCTGATAACAGAGAACACCCGACCAGCACTGCTCTATAATATACTAACCACTGGCTGATAACAGAGAACACACGACCAGCACTGCTCTATAATATACTAACCACTGGCTGATGACAGAGAGAACACCCGACCAGCGCTGCTCTATAATATACTAACCACTGGCTGATAACAGAGAGAACACCCGACCAGCGCTGCTCTATAATATACTTACCACTGGCTGATAACAGAGGGAACACCCGACCAGCGCTGCTCTATAATATACTAACCACTGTCTGATAACAGAGAACACCCGACCAGCACTGCTCTATAATATACTAACCACTGGCTGATAACAGAGAACACCCGACCAGCGCTGCTCTATAATATACTAACCACTGGCTGATAACAGAGAGAACACCCGACCAGCGCTGCTCTATAATATACTAACCACTGGCTGATAACAGAGAACACCCGACCAGCACTGCTCTTTACCTCATACACGGCAATAGCGGAAGGACCTGTGTTGACGTCAACGCCACGTGACCAGGGCAGAAAGGGCGGAGCTTATAAGTGGAGAGGAGTGGTGGATGAAGGAACTGTGATGAGGGGCGAAACTCTGCGGGGGGGGGGGGGCGCGAGGTTTCTGTCCTGTGTGGAGCAGTGATGATGATAACGTGACATGCGGGCGGGGCTATGTGAGGGGCGGAGCTATGTGAGAGGGCGGGGCTCATGTGCGTCTGGAAAAAAAAATGATGCATTGAGTGTTTTCTTTAGGTTGTCTGCAGTTTTATGAGAGCTGCAGCCAGGGGAATGCTGGGAGATGTAGTCTTCTCTTATACTCCTCCCTGTAATGTCCTCTGAGGTCCCATAATAACAGCCTGGACATGCTGGGAGTTGTAGTTCTCTCCTCTTATACCACCACCCTGTAATGTCCTCTAATATCACATAATAACAGACTGGACGTGCTGGGAGTTGTAGTTCACTCTTAGCCCAGAGTGTAACAATGGTTGCGGGAGGACTGGGTGCTGCTTAGTTTACTATGGTGGAGTAGTGATCTTTTGTACCCCTCCCCCACCAGTAACTCTGGTGAGGCACAGGCTGTTTTAGGTCTGTGGTCTACTAGAGGTTCCTGAGGATGTCCTGGCGCATTCGATGTGATGACGTCACCAGGTCGGGCATCAGGCAGAAGACGTTGTAGCGGGTTTGGTTTAACTATTTTATGGGGACATAAAAGAGAAGTATACGGGGTCTCCTTTGTACTACAACCACTATCCTCCTAAGATGGGAGAGCTGTCACCTCATACCTCTCTATTGGGGCTGTTAGAGTCATTAAATGGACCTCGTAGTCTCTTATCTGCTTTCAAATATGTGGGAGAGCTTGTCGACGAGAGAAACTACACACCATATAGTAAGTGTAATCTGATTCTCTGGTTTATTAGCGAACAATACATAGATTATAGATCATTAACCCCTTCCCGCTGTGGCCACTTTTGACGAAGCCTCATTTCTCAAATCTGACGTTTCACTTTATGTGGTAATAACGTCGGAATGCTTTCACCTATCCAAGCGATTCTGAGATTGTTTTCTCGTGACACATTGGACTTTATGTTATTGGCTAAATTTGCTTGATACGTTCAGTATTTAATTGTGAAAAACACCAAAACTTAGCGAAAAATTGCAAAAATTTGCGTTTTTCTAAATTTAAATGTATCTGCTTGTAAGACAGGCAGTTATAACACAAAAATAGTTACTAGTTAACATCCGCCATATGTCTACTTTAGATTGGCATAGTTTTTTGAACATCCTTTTATTTTTCTAGGACGTTACAAGACTTAGAACTTTACCAGCAATTTCTCACATTTTCAAGAAAATTTCAAAAGGCCATTTTTACAGGGGCCAGTTCAGTTGTGAAGTGGCTTTGAGGGCCTTCTATATTAGAAACCCCAAAAAAGTCACCCCATTTTAAAAACTGCACCCCTCAAAGTATTCAAAACAGCAATTAGAAAGTTTCTTAACCCTTTATGCGTTTCACAGGAATTAAAGCAAAGTAGAGGTGAAAAATTATTGAAGGTAGGCCGTGAAAATGGAAATCTACATTTTTTCAAAGAAAATGTAGGTTTAGGTATTTTTTTTTTTATTTCCACAAGGACTAAAGGGGAAAAACCACCACAATATTTGTAAAGCAATTTCTCCCGAGTAAAACAATACCCCACATGTGGTCATAAACGGCTGTTTGTACACGGCAGGGCTGAGAAGGGAAAGAGCGCTATTTGGCTTTTGGAGATCACATTTAGCAGGAATGGTTTGCAGAGTTTACAGAGCCCCTGAGGGGACAAAACAGTGAAAACGCCCAAAAAGTGACTCTATTTAGGAAACTACACCCCTTGAAGAATTCATCTAGGGGTGTAGTGAGCATTTTGACCCCACAGGTGTTTCATAGAATTTATTAGAATTGGGCAGTGAAAATAAAAACAATCCTTTTTCTTCAATAAGACCTACCTTTAGCTGAAAATTTTTCATTTTCTCAGCAAATAAAGGAAAAAAAGAACCCCAACGTTTGGAAAGCAACTTCTCTGGAGTACGGCAATACCCCATATGTGGTCATAAACTGCTGTTTGGGCACACAGTAGGGCTCAGAAGGGAAGGAGCGCCATTTGGCTTTTGGAGCACAGATTTTGCAGGATTGGTTCTTTGACACCAAGCCCCTAAGGTACCAGTACAGTGGAAACTACCCAAAAGGGACTCCATTTGGGATACTACACCCCTTGAGGATGTGAGTGCAATTCTAGCATACACTACGCCTTGAGTTCCATCCAGCTCCAAATTAGCTTTTAAAAATCATCCTATGAATACGAGCAGCTCGGAGTAGCAAAAACACACAGACACGTTACTGTATGAAAATGCTTCTACTTTATTCTTATCAGCACGGATATTTATAACAAAATTTCAACAACAAATGAGTCAGAAAGTTTAGATAAAGTTCCACAACTTAATTGGCTCTTAGGGGGGCCGTTCCCTCATCTTCCCAATTATTGCTGCGTAGCTTTGCACACAGCACTGATTCTCCATTTTAATTCTTATTATTGCTGCGTAGTGTTTTGCACACGCACTATGATTCTCCATTTTAATTATTATTATTGCTGCGTAGTGTTTTGCACACGGCACTACTCCTTAAAGTCCCAGAGCATCTACCTTCTAATATAACTAACTTGTACAAGTATATAAGGATATAAGTATATAAGATATACATTAAGTCTAAAACACTTTGGAAAATATTTTTGCTTTCACAAGGACACCCCTTGAGGAATTAATCTAGGGGTGTAGTAAGCATTTTGACCCCACTGGTGTTTCATAGATTTTATTAGAATTGGGCAGTGAAAATAAAAATGTTAATTTTTTCCAATAAGACGTAGCTTTAGCGCAAAATTTTTTATTTTCTCAAAAAATAAAGGAGAAAAAGAACCCCAACATTTGTAAAGCAATTTCTCCCGAGAGTATGGCAATACCCGATACGTGGTCATAAACTGATTTTTGGGCACACGGCAGGGCTCAGAAGGCAAGGACCGCCATTTGGCTTTTGGAATGCAGATTTTGCTGGATTGGTTTCTGGGCGCCTGTGGGACCAAAACAGTGGAAATCCCCCAGAAGTGACCCCATTTTGGAAACTACACCCCTCAATGCATTCACCTAGGGGTGTGGTGGGCATGTTAACCCCGCAGGTGTTTTTCAGAAATTAGTGTGCACTCGATATTGCAGAGTGAAAATGGGATTTTTTTCATAGATATGCCAATATGTGGTGCTCAGCTTGTGCCACCATAAGACAGCTCTCTAATTATTATGTTGTGTTACCCGGTTTTAGAAACACCTTACATGTGGCCCTAATCTTTTGCCTGGACATTCGACAGGGCTCAGGAGTGAAAGAGTACTGTGTGAAATTGAGGCCTAATTTGGCGATTTACAAAGTATTGGTTCACAATTGCAGAGGCTCAAATGTTAAATACTAAAAGAAACCCCTGAGAAGTGACCCCATTTTAGAAACTGCACCCCTCAAGGCATTTATTAAGGGGTATAGTGAACATTTTCACCCCACAGGTCTTTTCCATAAATTAATGTGCTGCGGATGGTACATTGAGTGGCAAATATGTAATGCGCAGCTTATGCAACTGGAGAGACACACCCCAAAAATTGTTAAAAGGGTTCTCCCGGGTATGGCAATGCCATATATGTGGAAGTAAACTGCTGTTTGGGCACGCTGTAGGGTTCAGAAGGGAGGGAGCGCCATTTGGCTTTTGGAGCGTGGATTTGCTTGGTAGTGGTTTTGTTTGGAGTCTTACTTGGGTTTCTGTTTATAATGTGGGGGTACATGTAAGCTGGGCATAGTCAGGTGGTATAATAATGGGGTAAACAATAAAATAATCAATAAATATTTTTTACGCTGCAACACAATCCTTTCTGCACAGGCCGGTGTCGCACTGATAATTGGTGTCCTTCCTTATCCCCCTTTTGGTCCACACTCCGCACCTTTGCAGTTTGGGGAATTTTGCTGGGAAGTGTTGTCCTGGTATAATACGGGCACCCTCGCTTCCAGCAGATATGTTTGGGCCCTCCCCTTCCTGGTTCCCTAATTTTAGGGCCCCGCTAAATCGTCTCTTGAATCAGAAGAAATGTTCCCCTTGGGCCGGCACAACTGCATATTTTTATTTCCTGACTTATTGGACCCTTAAAGAGGCTCTATCACCACATTACAAGTGCCCTATCTCCTACATAAGGAGATCGGCGCTATAATGTAGGTGACAGCAGTGCTTTTTATTTAAATAAACTATCTATTTTTACCACTTTATTAGCGATTTTAGATTTATGATAATGAGTGTCTTAATGCCCAACTGGGCGTATTTTTACTTTAGACCAAGTGGGCGTTGTACAGGGGAGTGTATAACGCTGACTTGACAAAGACCCCACACTCACTATGGGTCGAAACGTTGCCTGTTTGTCGTGGATGTTTTGACAATAAAACCACTTTGTTCATCTGGAGACGTGTGCTGTTGTTCGACTATTTTACTTGGAATTCTACAACATGCCGGAGTGGGTTTGCCTGGCTTGACAGCGTGCACCGCGCCAGACTCGGGATTTGTGCTGCTTCAAAACCTTTCATTGTATAACCTTATGTCACATTGTATAACATTATGTCACATTGTATCACAGTATATCACATTATATCGCATTATATCACATTATGTCACATTGTATCTCATTATATCGCATTATATCACATTATGTAACATTGTATCACATTATATCACATTGTATCACATTATATCACATTATGTCACAGTATATCACATTGTATCACATTAGATCACATTATGTCACAGTATATCACATTATATCACATTATATCGCATTATATCACATTATGTCACATTGTATCTCATTGTATCACATTATATCGCATTATATCACATTATGTCACCTTGTATCATATTATATCACATTATATCGCATTATATCACATTATGTAACATTGTATCACATTATATCGCATTATATCACATTATATCGCATTATATCACATTATGTAACATTGTATCACATTATATCAGATTATGTAACATTATGTCACCTTGTATCATATTATATCATATTATATCGCATTATATCACATTATGTAACATTGTATCACATTATATCATATTATATCGCATTATATCACATTATGTCACATTGTATCACATTATATCAGATTATGTAACATTATGTCACCTTGTATCATATTATATCATATTATATCGCATTATATCACATTATGTAACATTGTATCACATTATATCACATTATATCGCATTATATCACATTATGTCACATTGTATCTCATTGTATCACATTATATCACATTATGTCACCTTGTATCATATTATATCACATTATATCGCATTATATCACATTATGTAACATTGTATCACATTATATCGCATTATATCGCATTATATCACATTATGTAACATTGTATCACATTATATCGCATTATATCACATTATATCGCATTATATCACATTATGTAACATTGTATCACATTATATCAGATTATGTAACATTATGTCACCTTGTATCATATTATATCACATTATATCGCATTATATCACATTATGTCACATTGTATCACATTATATCGCATTATATCACATTATGTCACATTATATCGCATTATATCACATTATGTCACATTGTATCTCATTGTATCACATTATATCACATTGTATCGCATTATATCGCATTATATCACATTATGTAACATTGTATCACATTATATCACATTATATCACATTATATCACATTATATCGCATTATATCACATTATGTAACATTGTATCACATTATATCAGATTATGTAACATTATGTCACATTATATCACATTATGTCACCTTGTATCATATTATATCACATGGATAAACAAATATATCTAGCAGCACCGGTGTATCGTGGGTGCAAATCCTCAGGAACAGACCACGCTCCAAACTTGATAATATTCAAAAAATAGGCAGCACTCCGCAGTAAATGTGAAAATAGGGTACTTTTATTGCCCCCTGTGCAACGTTTCAGCTCTGTCCTCTAGAGCCTTTCTCAAGCAAATAACATGTGATAGATTCCAAGTATATACATACGAAAAAACGCTATTGCGCATGCGTTGGAATATTGCCATGTTCTAAATATTGCGGATATCCGGTATGCATTCGCGCATGCGCAATGAAGCGCAGACGCGATGCAGACATCTTTAAATAGGGAAAAGTCCCATTTGTTTAGGGTTATATCAAAAGGTATGTCAGGGGCGGACATACCGCATGTGCAGCCGGTGCAGCTGCACAAGGGCCCCGCGTGGGAAGGGGGCCCGTTCCTCTGCTGGCCGACTCAGTTCTCAGCTGCGCGATGCTGAGGACTGAGACAGAGGCCCGTGGACCACTGGCGTAGCTATAGGGGTCGCAGCGGTCGCAATTGCGACCGGGCCCCGAAGCCAGGGGGGCCCACGGCCCCCCGCACCACATCAATAAAAAGTTACTATAGTAACTCGGGCCGCGGGCCCCTGTTACTATAGTAACATACTTTACTTACCTTCCTGGTTCCGGATCGCAGCGGAGGTCCTGACGTCAGGCGCTGTGCGCAGCACATGACGTCACAGCGCTATGCGCCGCGCACAGCATCGAGACGACAGAACTCCCGCCGCGGCCGAAGAGGAAGGTAAGATAGCCCTGACTGGCGGGGTCCGACTCCTGGGACCCGCCAATCAGCTGTTTTGAAGGGGCCGCAGCACTCGTACGAGAGCTGCTCCCCTTCATTCCTGTCACTTCATTCCGGTCACACTGTGAATCGGTTTCGGCGATTCACAGTGTGGGCGAGTAGTGAAATGAAGGGGAAGCAGCTCTCGTACGAGTGCTGCGGCCCCTTCAAAACAGCTGATTTGCGGGTCCCGGGCGACACATCAGCTATTGATGGCCTATCCTGAGGATAGGCCATCAATGTTTAGGGACTGCACAACCCCTAAGCCTACGATGTAGCAGGCTTAGGGGGCCCATGAGACAGGATCACAGATTGTGTGATGCTGTCTGCTGGGCCCTGTATCTAAGCCAATCACATGGTAGGCTTAGATACATGGCCCATGCGTGATCCTGTCTGCTGGGCCCTGTATCTAAGCCTACCACACTGTAGGTTTAGATACAGGGCCCCAGCACACAGTAATCTTATACTGTATAAGATTACTGTCTGCTGGACCCTGTATCTAAGCCTACCTTGTGGTAGGCTTAGATACAGGGTCCCACAGACAGTATCACACATGGGCCCTGTATCTAAGCCTTAGGGTATGTGCACAGACACTAATTACGTCCGTAAGTGACGGATGTATTTCGGCCGCAAGTACCGGACCGAACACACTGCAGGGAGCCGGGCTCCTAGCGTCGTACTTATGTACGACGCTAGGAGTCCCTGCCTCGCTGTGGGACAACTGTCCTGTACTGTAATCATGTTTTCAGTACCGGACAGTTGTCCGGCAGCGAGGCAGGGACTCCTAGCGTCGTACATAACTATGATGCTAGGAGCCCGGCTCCCTGCAGTGTGTTCGGTCCGGTACTTGCGGCCGAAATACGTCCGTCAATTCCGGACGTAATTAGTGTGTGTGCACATACCCTAACACATGTGTTACTAATCATTTTTTGTGTGTTTTCTTACAGGTTCGGTCGTTGGACTACGGCGGATTCCAGGACTACTTCGATGACAGCTTTTTTTTTTATTAATAAAATGGTTAATGAGGGTTGTGTTTTTTTTTTTTATTTCAATAAAATATTTTTTCTATGTCTTTGTGGTTTTTTTTAAACTATATTACTACCGCCTTAGTAATGGCCGCCGGCTGATTGACAGCATCCATTGCTAAGGCAGGGCTTAGTGTTAGCCGGTGCAGAGGCTAACACTAACCCCCTTTATTACCCCGGTACCCACCGCCACCAGGGGTGCTGGGAAGAGCCGGGTACGATCCAGTACCTGACCATCTGTAGTGATGGTCGGCCACTGGGGTGGCCGCAGGCTGGTATTATCAGGAGGGGAAAGGCCAGATACAGTGGCCCTTCCTACCCTGGTGATGCTAGGCTGCTGCTGCTTTATTGTATCTGGCTGGTTATGAAAATGGGGGGGACGCCACGTCATTTAAAAAATAATTGGAAAGAACGATGTCGGGTCCCCCCCAATTTTCATAACCAGCCAGATACAACACAGCAGCAGCAGGCAGCATTACAAGGGTGGGAAGGGCCACTGTTTTTGGCCTTCCCCAGCCTAATACTACCAGCCTGCGGCCACCCCGGTGCCTGCCCGTCACTACAGCTGGTCGGGTACTGGTTTGTACCCGGCTCTTCCCAGTACCCCTGGTGGCGGTGGGTACCGGGGTAATAATGGGGGTTAGTGTAGACTCTGCACCGGCTAACATTAAGCCTCGCCTTAGTAATGGAGGTTGTCAATCAGCCAGCGGCCATTACTAAGGCGGTGATAATAAAGTTTAAAAAGATACAAGCACATAGAAATTTTTTTTATTGAAATAAAAACACAACCCTCATTAACCATTTTATTGAGAATAAAAAAAACGCCGTCATTGAAGTCCTCGTATCCGAAGTCCAACAACCGAACCTGTAAAAAAAACACAAACACACAAAAATAATCAGTAACACATAAAGAAGCAAAATTATTATTCTTACCTTTCCTGGGTCCAGCGCTGGAGCCGCAATGTCAGCGAGCTGGGCCCTGTATCTAATCCTATCATGTGTGATACAGTCTGCTGAGCTGTGTATCTAATCCAATCATGTATGATACTGTGCTGGGCCCTATATCTAATCCGATCATGTGTGATACTGTCTGCTGAGCCACTGTATCTAATCCTATCATGTGTGATACTGTCTGCTGAGCCACTGTATCTAATCCTATAATGTGTGGTACTGTCTGCTGAGCCACTGTATCTAATCCTATCATGTGTGATACTGTCTGCTGAGCCACTGTATCTAATCCTATCATGTGTGGTACTGTCTGCTGAGCCACTGTATCTAATCCTATCATGTGTGGTACTGTCTGCTGAGCCACTGTATCTAATCCTATCATGTGTGATACTGTCTGCTGGGCCACTGTATCTAATCCTATCATGTGTGATACTGTCTGCTGAGCTGTGTATCTAATCCTATCATGTGTGATACTGCCTTCTGAGCCACTGTATCTAATCCTATCATGTGTGATACTGTCTGCTCAGCCACTGTATCTAATCCTATCCATAGTTTATAGGGTCGTAGTGCTATAGATATGCTATGCTGTCTCCTATACACACACTTTTTTTTGGGGCGGACACATATGTATTGGGGCTATTTCCCGGACATTTTAAGCCCTGAGGGTATGTTCACACGGCAGCGTCTGTTACGGCTGAAATTACTGTGCTGTTTTCAGGAGAAAACAGCACCGTAATTTCAGCCGTAATGGCATGTGCAGGCGTCTTTTGCTGCGTCCACTACGGAAGTAATTGAAGCTGGTTTTCCATGGAGTCCATGGAAAACGGCTCCATTTACATCTGAAGAAGTGACAGGCAGTTTTTTACGCGCCGCCTTTCGACAGCGGCGCGTAAAAAAAAATGACCATCGGCACAGAACATCGTAAGACCCATTCAAATGAATGGGCAGATGTTTTCCGACGCTTTTGAGCCGCATTTTCGGATGTAATTCAATGCTAAAACGCCCAAATTACGTCCGTAAATAGTGTGTGTGTGAACCCAGCCTTAGTGACGCCCCGGCTGCTAGTGCTGCATTGTTGGGTCACTTAGGAGACCCAGCGATGCAGCTGAAAGCGGACCGTCGGCCATGAGAAGTTTGCGGGGTGGGGGGGGGGGGCCCTGGCACATTATCTGCACAGGGGCCTTTTGCAGTCTGTGTCCGCCACTGAGGTATGTGTATATATATATCTCAAATAACCGAATCTTACCATAATGGGGACTATATAGCTCCCAATCTAAGATAAAGCTTTATCAATAGAGAGTGTGGATACATTCAAATGAATGTCCCAACAGGGCATCCAAAGAGGAGAGAGGCATAAACGCAGCGGTACAGCCCTGTTCACACCAGAGTTTTAAGTATTGTTGTTAGAAATGGAGTTCAAGGGGTGGACGGTGGCCATTCTATAAATGCCCATCCCCACCTCACTAGTGGGTAAAACAAATGCAATGCAGACATGTCATATGTCCCCTTGCCGTATTGTTTCCCGTAACTCCTATATTTGTTCTTTGAGAAGTCAAAGTAAATACCGCATCTACGTCTGAACCTCTCAATCCTATAGGTTCTATTGATATGTATATAATACACCCTCTAGAGATATAATGGCATACTACATATACTGATATATATTTTTATAGAATATTATAATATGATATCCGTAAAAAATAAAAATTGCAAAAATTCCATGAAAAATATAATAATTTTTAATAATATTAGATAATAATTATACACAGAAAAATCCGTGATATTCTTCGTCTGTCGAGGTAATCTTCAAACAAGTTCAAAAGAACGCTCTAAAGAAAAATAGAGAAAAGTAAATATCAATATTTCAAACAGGTAATAAAACCAATAAGTATACATGTTAATAATTACTGATAATAACATCAAGTGTATCAACATATTGGGGCATGATGGAAAGAGGAAGGAAAATCTCTCACATTACTCCACTAAACGCATAATCGACATTGAGCCCATTTGGTTTCAGGGTGTTGAGCCTATTGATCCATTGCAACTCCCTAGTTTTTAATAGTCTAGTCCTATTGCCACCTCGTCTCAGGGGGGGGTATGTGATCCAAGATCCAAAATTTTAGTTGCTGTTCTGTATGGCCCATCTCCGAAAAATGTTTCGAAACAGGTAAATCCAAACGCTTTTTTCTAATCGTATACCTATGTTGGTTTAATCTGATTTTTAACTCGAGTGTGGTTTCTCCCACATATAGTAGATGACAGGGGCATTGTAGAACATAAACAACAAAATCTGTGTTGCACGTTAGAAAATGTCTAATTTGGAAGATTCTTTGCGTGATGGGGTGTGTAAAAGTGGGGCCTTTTTGTATAAGCTTACAATTTATACAATTTAAGCAGGGGAAACAGCCAACCCTGGGTTTAGCCAGATATGTCTGTCCAGTGGATTTAAGGGACCCAACATCGGTTTTCACCAATCTGTCCCTAAGGCTTTTGGATCTGCGATAAGAGAGCAGCGGATATTTAGAGAATTCAGGAATATGTGTCAAACAATTGTTTAACATGGGCCAGTGCCGTCTGATAATGTCTGTAATAGCCTTACTCTGGTCTGTAAATGTTGAAATAAATGGAATACGATCCATTTTTGATTTAGTTTCCTTAGGTCTAAGAAGTGTGTCCCTATCCATTAGAGCTACTTTTGACCTATGCTTATTCAATATTCTTGCTGGATAACCCCGAGTACGGAATCGATTGATCATGTTTCCGAGAGTAACGGTGGCGGTGTCTGTGTCACTGACTATCCTTTTGACCCTCATCAGTTGGCTAGTTGGTAAATTCTCAACCATACTACGTGGGTGGTTGCTGCTATATAGAAGTAGATTGTTGCAATCTGTAGGTTTTGTGTAGAGCTCAGTACTGAAGGTGTTGTTATTGATCTTAACCAGGACATCTAGAAACTGAATCTCAGTATCTGACTGTACCAATGTAAATTTGACCTTATCATCATGCATGTTAATGCATGAAAAGAAGTCCAAGAGAGTATCACTATCCCCTGACCAAATCATGAAAATATCGTCTATGTAACGCCACCACTTAATAACATGTTTAAAGTGGTGGGATCCATAGACAAAGGCCTCCTCAAATGATCGCATAAATATATTGGCGTAAGTGGGGGCAATATTTGACCCCATCGCCGTTCCTTGCAGCTGGAGATAAAAATTGTCACCAAATAGAAAGTAATTCATACTTAGAATAATCTCCAATAATTGCAAAAGGAAGGTGCAGCAGTCAGGTGTATAATCCGATGAATTGAGGAAATTATTGACCGCCTGTATACCCCTGGTATGGTCTATCACAGTGTATAAATTAACCACATCGAACGATACTAATGTGACTTTCGTATCCACAGGTAGAACTACTTCATTAAGTTTGTTTATGAAATCAGATGTATCCCTAATATAAGAGGTCGCCCCGATGGCATATGTTCTTAAAATCTTATCCAAAAAAATGGCAATGTGGCAGAAAATAGAATCAACCCCTGACACAATGGGTCGACCCGGAGGGTCAACTAGGGACTTATGTATTTTTGGAAGTATGTATAAAATAGGGGTTCTAGGTTGTGTGATATATAGATACTCTGCCAAATTCTCATCTATAATCCCACCCGTCTTAGCTTCATCTAATATATTTCTAATCCTCCTACCAATTTCAAATTTGGGATCATATGGGATTTGTTTATATACTGTATTGTCATTAAGCTGTCTCATGATTTCTCTAAGATACATAGTAGTATCCATTATCACTACTGCCCCACCTTTATCAGCTGGTTTTATAGTGATGTCAGTGTCACTAGCCAATTCCTCTAATGCTTTGGACTCCTCACTGGTTAAATTAGGATGAGTAAATTTAAATACATTAGTACATTGTGTTTTAAGATTCTCAATTTCACCTTTTACAGCTGCAACAAATGCATCAACAACCGGTAAATTAATTGGTGGCATAAAATTGCTCTCTTTGTAAAGACCAAATTTTCTAAGATTTAATTCAGAATCAGTATCAACATTTAGATCAGATATAGGTCTACCAGAGAACCAGCATTTCAATTTGATAGCTCTAAAGAATTTAAACAGATCAGCTTCAACCTGGAACCAATCTGTCAGAGATGAGGGGCAAAAAGAAAGCCCCTTATCTAAAAGCCTTTGTTGTGGTTCAGACAGTACCTTGGAAGATATGTTTACAACTAACGTTTCCGTAATGCCATCGCTCCCCTTTTCATCATCTGTCTCGGTCTGCTGCCTCTGTAGTTTACGTCGCCAGTGTTGCCTTGTTCCCCCACGTCTGGTACGCTTCCTGCTGGTGTGGAAGTCGCCGGGGTCTCCCCCAAAAAAGACGGGGAATCAGTCGTGATAAGTCCACCTGGACTTATCACGACTGATTCCCCGTCTTTTTTGGGGGAGACTTATCACGACTGATTCCCCGTCTTTTTTGGGGGAGACCCCGGCGACTTCCACACCAGCGGGAAGCGTACCAGACGTGGGGGAACAAGGCAACACTGGCGACGTAAACTACAGAGGCAGCAGACCGAGACAGATGATGAAAAGGGGAGCGATGGCATTACGGAAACGTTAGTTGTAAACATATCTTCCAAGGTACTGTCTGAACCACAACAAAGGCTTTTAGATAAGGGGCTTTCTTTTTGCCCCTCATCTCTGACAGATTGGTTCCAGGTTGAAGCTGATCTGTTTAAATTCTTTAGAGCTATCAAATTGAAATGCTGGTTCTCTGGTAGACCTATATCTGATCTAAATGTTGATACTGATTCTGAATTAAATCTTAGAAAATTTGGTCTTTACAAAGAGAGCAATTTTATGCCACCAATTAATTTACCGGTTGTTGATGCATTTGTTGCAGCTGTAAAAGGTGAAATTGAGAATCTTAAAACACAATGTACTAATGTATTTAAATTTACTCATCCTAATTTAACCAGTGAGGAGTCCAAAGCATTAGAGGAATTGGCTAGTGACACTGATATCACTATAAAACCAGCTGATAAAGGTGGGGCAGTAGTGATAATGGATACTACTATGTACCTTAGAGAAATCATGAGACAGCTTAATGATAATACAGTGTATAAACAAATCCCATATGATCCCAAATTTGAAATTGGTAGGAGGATTAGAAATATATTAGATGAAGCTAAGACGGGTGGGATTATAGATGAGAATTTGGCAGAGTATCTATATATCACACAACCTAGAACCCCTATTTTATACATACTTCCAAAAATACATAAGTCCCTAGTTGACCCTCCGGGTCGACCCATTGTGTCAGGGGTTGATTCTATTTTCTGCCACATTGCCATTTTTTTGGATAAGATTTTAAGAACATATGCCATCGGGGCTACCTCTTATATTAGGGATACATCTGATTTCATAAACAAACTTAATGAAGTAGTTCTACCTGTGGATACGAAAGTCACATTAGTATCGTTCGATGTGGTTAATTTATACACTGTGATAGACCATACCAGGGGTATACAGGCGGTCAATAATTTCCTCAATTCATCGGATTATACACCTGACTGCTGCACCTTCCTTTTGCAATTATTGGAGATTATTCTAAGTATGAATTACTTTCTATTTGGTGACAATTTTTATCTCCAGCTGCAAGGAACGGCGACGGGGGCAAATATTGCCCCCACTTACGCCAATATATTTATGCGATCATTTGAGGAGGCCTTTGTCTATGGATCCCACCACTTTAAACATGTTATTAAGTGGTGGCGTTACATAGACGATATTTTCATGATTTGGTCAGGGGATAGTGATACTCTCTTGGACTTCTTTTCATGCATTAACATGCATGATGATAAGGTCAAATTTACATTGGTACAGTCAGATACTGAGATTCAGTTTCTAGATGTCCTGGTTAAGATCAATAACAACACCTTCAGTACTGAGCTCTACACAAAACCTACAGATTGCAACAATCTACTTCTATATAGCAGCAACCACCCACGTAGTATGGTTGAGAATTTACCAACTAGCCAACTGATGAGGGTCAAAAGGATAGTCAGTGACACAGACACCGCCACCGTTACTCTCGGAAACATGATCAATCGATTCCGTACTCGGGGTTATCCAGCAAGAATATTGAATAAGCATAGGTCAAAAGTAGCTCTAATGGATAGGCACACACTTCTTAGACCTAAGGAAACTAAATCAAAAATGGATCGTATTCCATTTATTTCAACATTTACAGACCAGAGTAAGGCTATTACAGACATTATCAGACGGCACTGGCCCATGTTAAACAATTGTTTGACACATATTCCTGAATTCTCGAAATATCCGCTGCTCTCTTATCGCAGATCCAAAAGCCTTGGGGACAGATTGGTGAAAACCGATGTTGGGTCCCTTAAATCCACTGGACAGACATATCTGGCTAAACCCAGGGTTGGCTGTTTCCCCTGCTTAAATTGTATAAATTGTAAGCTTATACAAAAAGGCCCCACTTTTACACACCCCATCACGCAAAGAATCTTCCAAATTAGACATTTTCTAACGTGCAACACAGATTTTGTTGTTTATGTTCTACAATGCCCCTGTCATCTACTATATGTGGGAGAAACCACACTCGAGTTAAAAATCAGATTAAACCAACATAGGTATACGATTAGAAAAAAGCGTTTGGATTTACCTGTTTCGAAACATTTTTCGGAGATGGGCCATACAGAACAACAACTAAAATTTTGGATCTTGGATCACATACCCCCCCTGAGACGAGGTGGGAATAGGACTATACTATTAAAAACTAGGGAGTTGCAATGGATCAATAGGCTCAACACCCTGAAACCAAATGGGCTCAATGTCGATTATGCGTTTAGTGGAGTAATGTGAGAGATTTTCCTTCCTCTTTCCATCATGCCCCAATATGTTGATACACTTGATGTTATTATCAGTAATTATTAACATGTATACTTATTGGTTTTATTACCTGTTTGAAATATTGATATTTACTTTTCTCTATTTTTCTTTAGAGCGTTCTTTTGAACTTGTTTGAAGATTACCTCGACAGACGAAGAATATCACGGATTTTTCTGTGTATAATTATTATCTAATATTATTAAAAATTATTATATTTTTCATGGAATTTTTGCAATTTTTATTTTTTACGGATATCATATTATAATATTCTATAAAAATATATATCAGTATATGTAGTATGCCATTATATCTCTAGAGGGTGTATTATATACATATCAATAGAACCTATAGGATTGAGAGGTTCAGACGTAGATGCGGTATTTACTTTGACTTCTCAAAGAACAAATATAGGAGTTACGGGAAACAATACGGCAAGGGGACATATGACATGTCTGCATTGCATTTGTTTTACCCACTAGTGAGGTGGGGATGGGCATTTATAGAATGGCCACCGTCCACCCCTTGAACTCCATTTCTAACAACAGTACTTAAAACTCTGGTGTGAACAGGGCTGTACCGCTGCGTTTATGCCTCTCTCCTCTTTGGATGCCCTGTTGGGACATTCATTTGAATGTATCCACACTCTCTATTGATAAAGCTTTATCTTAGATTGGGAGCTATATAGTCCCCATTATGGTATGATTCGGTTATTTAAGATATATATACACATACCTTTTGATATAACCCTAAACAAATGGGACTTTTCCCTATTTAAAGATGTCTGCATCGCGTCTGCGCTTCATTGCGCATGCGCGAATGCATACCGGATATCCGCAATATTTAGAACATGGCAATATTCCAACGCATGCGCAATAGCGTTTTTTCGCTTACCGCTATGGCGGCGCCGTGATAGCACGTCCTATGAGGTGATTTTTAATTTGTTTTTATGTTTCACACATGATTCACACACGTGAATATTACTCTTAATTGGATACTTTAACTGTATTGTGAGTTATATGCACATTAACTGTTGCTTATCCATCTTACTTTGACACTATATGTTTAATTCTGATGTGTCACTTTTTACTATATATTTATTACGCTATTTTTGTGATGCTGTTATATACTTTTTCTTTGATTATGTTTGATTCACACACTTGATTGTCACTATGTTATATACTTGGAATCTATCACATGTTATTTGCTTGAGAAAGGCTCTAGAGGACAGAGCTGAAACGTTGCACAGGGGGCAATAAAAGTACCCTATTTTCACATTTACTGCGGAGTGCTGCCTATTTTTTGAATAATATTATATCACATTATATCGCATTATATCACATTATGTAACATTGTATCACATTATATCGCATTATATCACATTATGTAACATTGTATCACATTATATCACATTGTATCACATTATATCACATTATGTCACATTAGATCACATTGTATCACATTAGATCACATGTTTTGTTATAATTGTAATCATATATTTTAGCTACGTGCTCAGACTCATGATATTTTTAGCTATGCAGCAGATTCATAGTCTGTCTAAGGCCTCATTTACACGAGCGTGTGCGTTTTGCGCGCGCAAAAAACGCTGCGTTTTGCGCGCGCAAAAGGCACTTGGCAGCTCCGTGTGTCATCCGTGTATGATGCGCGGCTGCGTGATTTTCGCGCAGCCGCCATCATAGAGATGAGGCTAGTCGACGCCCGTCACTGTCCAAGGTGCTGAAAGAGCTAACTGATCGGCAGTAACTCTTTCAGCACCCTCGACAGTGAATGCCGAACACAATATACACCAACCTGTGAATAAAAAAAGACTTTCATACTTACCAAGAACTTCCTGCTTCCCCCAGTCCGGGCTCCCGGCCGTTGCCTTGGTGACGCGTCCCTCTCTTGTCATCCGGCCCCACCTCCCAGGATGACGCCGCAGTCCATGAGACCGCTGCAGCCTGTGATTGGCTGCAGCCTGTGCTTGGCCTGTGATTGGCTGCAGCTGTCACTTTGACTGAACTGTCATCCCGGGAGGTCGGACCGGAGTTATCGGTAAGTCAGAACGTCTTTTTTTTTTTACAGGTTCATGGATTTTCGGAGCGGAAGTCACTGTCCATGGTGCTGAACCAGTTTAACGCTTTCAGCACCGTGGACAGTGACTGTCTCCTGACGTCGCGTACCCGAACATTTTTTACCGGTTTCGGTCAAAACGAGTTTGGCCGAACCCGGTGAAGTTCGGTGCGCTCATCTCGAATTTGACACTCCGTTTGGATGTTTGTAAACAGAAAAGCACGTGGTGCTTTTCTGTTTACATTCAGGAGTTTGACAGCTCTTGCGCGAATCACGCAGTTCGCACGGAAGTGCTTCCGTGCGGCATGCGTGGTTTTCACGCACCCATTGACTTCAATGGGTGCGTGAGTGCGCGAAAAACGCACGATTATAGAACATGTCGTGAGTTTTTTTCTGCGCACACGCGCTGAGCGCAATTCACGCATCGTCTAAACTGCCCCATTGACTAATATAGGTGCGTACGACATGCGTGCAAAGCACGCGCGTATAATACGTTCGTGTAAATGAGGCCTAAGAAAGAGGACGTATCTTTTTAGCTTCCGGTGAGACATCTCATAAGAACAAAAGTTAAAGTGTTACATAAGTCAGTAGCAAAAACGTCAATAGATTTTAAGACTTAAAGACTAATATATAAAATGGATAATAAAGTCCAGGCTTCCATCTCAGACCCTCCCTTTTCTCATTCTTAAAACCTAGTCACTAATCCCCAAGCTACTATCCTCACCACCCACTAGACCGGGTGAGGGGGACTTCATTACTGCTTCTGCCCATCCACCTAGGGCTCGGTGACAGGCTGCGTTCTCATAGGATATTGATCATGGAAGGGTCTGGGTTTCAGCCTATGATGTGTCACCTTATTAGTTCTCTTACATAAAAATGTCATTAGCCATATTAACAAACGAAACCCTATATAGCCAAGAATACAAAATAAAATAATTTGCAACACAGTTTGAAGTATACCCATCAGCCACCCTGCTATTCCCTTAAACTAATTGGCTGGGTTTAAGAAAGAAAAGATATTATCCAATCAGGAGTCTTTGTTAACCTCATGTTCTTATAGCCACTTTTTTCTGAAATCAGCATTTTTGTTAGACTTGCTTTGACAGGGAGGTTGCCCACAGGATCAATATAATGGCAAGAGGTGGGGCCCACAATCTGGCACATTCCTCCGAGAGGCAGTTAAGTAATCAAGTACTATAGTGTGTTGGTTAGCTACCACAATCAATTGCCTTTGTATTATATTGGTGGTGTGAAGGATGGTTTATTTTCTTATATTCTCTGTATGAAATTACATTATGAATAATCTAGCAGGATGCCGAATTACTAAGATATGTATTATGTGAAAGTGATTATAATAATGCTTACATGATTTAGTTTCGTGCAGCAGCCATCTTGTCTGGAGTTCCCATCTTCGTTCTTTTGTAGTGAATAAGAAAGTCATTGTTCCTTTAATACAAGTAATGTTGATTTCGTATGTATTATCTTTGACCTTGGCTCCCATACGAAGCTTGCAGAGAAGACACAGGGAGTGAGATGGGAGGGTGGCAAATATGCGTGTGGGAGAACCATCTTATGGGAACATTCTGCCCAAGATAGATAAGGCCACCTGCAAACCTGATGTGTTAAGGATCTGCCAGGCACAGCTTCTGTATCCACGCCCATAGGTAATCAGTCTGCACCTGCTTCTATGTCTGTGAGACTGACTCCATCTTCCACCACTCAGGATGGCAGGCTTAGGAGTGGGAGAGCCTATCACAGCCTGGCCAGATGGAGCTAGCTCCCGCCCTCTGTCTATTTATATCCTGCCTTTCCTGTTCCTCCTTTGCTTGTGATTCTTCTCGTGTGGTTTCCTGGCCCAGCTACAGCTCCTTACTATTTGATCCTGCTCCATACTGACCCTGGCTTACTGACTACTCTCCTGCTCTGCGTTTGGTACCTCGTACACTCCTGGTTTGACTCGGCTCGTTCACCACTCTTGTTGCTCACGGTGTTGCCGTGGGCAACTGCCCCATTTCCCTTAGCTTTGTGTACCCTTGTCTGTTTGTCTCGTGCACTTACTGAGCGTAGGGACCGCCGCCCAGTTGTACCCCGTCGCCTAGGGCGGGTCGTTGCAAGTAGGCAGGGACAGAGTGTCGGGTAGATTAGGGCTCACTTGTCCGTTTCCCTACCCCCATCATTACACATACTTGTGTTTTCCAAGGACTGGTCCTCCCACATTGAGCATGTCAGGAAGGTGCTCCAGGTCCTTCGGGAAAACAAACTGTTTGCGAAGACTGAAAAATGTGTGTTTGGGGTGCAGGAGATACCATTTTTGGGTCAAATCCTCACTCCTCATGAATTCCGCATGGACCCTGCCAAGGTCCAGGCTGTGGCAGAATGAGTCCAACCTGCCTCCCTGAAGGCGTTACAGTGCTTCTTGGGGTTCGCTAATTATTACAGGAGATTTATTGCTAACTTCTCGGTCATCGCTAAGCCTCTTACGGACCTCACTCGCAAGGGTGCTGATCTCATCCACTGGCCTCCTGAGGCTGTCCAGGCTTTTGAGGCCCTTAAGAAGTGCTTTATCTCGGCCCCGGTTTTGGTTCAGCCCAACCAAATGGAGCCATTTATCGTGGAGGTTGACGCGTCCGAGGTGGGAGTGGGGGCTGTCTTGTCCCAGGGTACCAGGTCCCTCACCCATCGCCGTCCCTGTGCCTACTTCTCCAGGAAGTTTTAGCCCACTGAGAGTAACTATGATATTGACAACTGCGAACTCTTAGCCATTAAATGGGCATTTGAAGAGTGGCGCCACTACCTGGAGGGGGCTAGGTACCAGGTAACTGTCCTTTCCGACCACAAGAATCTGGTTTTCCTAGAATCTGCCCGGAGGCTAAACCCGAGACAAGCTCGATGGGCGTTATTTTTTACCAGATTAAATTTTGGTTACCTATAGGGCTGGGTCTAAAAATATTAAGGCTGATGCACTGTCGCGTAGCTTCATGGCCAGCCCTCCTTCGGAGGAAGATCCTGCTTGTATTTTGCCTCCAGGTATAATCATTTCCTCTATTGATTCTGATTTAGTCTCTGAAATTGCTGCTGATCAAGGTTCAGCTCCCGGGAACCTTCCTGAGAACAAGCTATTTGTTCCCCTGCAATTCCGGCTAAGGGTACTTAGGGAAAATCATGACTCCGCAGTATCTGGTCATCCAGACATCCTGGGTACCAAGCACCTCATTGCCCGAAACTATTGGTGGCATGGGTTGCCTAAAGACGTTAAGGCCTACGTCGCCGCTTGTGAGGTTTGTGCTAGGTCCAAGACTCCCAGGTCCCGACCAGCGGGCTTACTACTTTCTTTGCCCATTCCCCAGAGACCTTGGACCCATATCTCCATGGATTTTATCACCGATTTGCCTCCATCTCAAGGCAAGTCGGTGGTGTGGGTTGTAGTAGACCGCTTCAGTAAGATGTGCCACTTTGTGCCTCTCAAAAAACTACCCAATGCTAAGATGTTAGCTACCTTGTTTGTCAAACACATCCTGCATCTCCATGGGGTCCCTGTCAATATTGTTTCTGACAGAGGGGTACAATTTGTTTCTTTGTTTTGGAGAGCCTTCTGTAAAAAGTTGGAGATTGATCTGTCCTTCTCCTCTGCCTTCCATCCTGAAACTAATGGCCAAACCCAGAGGACTAATCAGTCTCTAGAACAATATTTAACCCCTTCCCGCTCCTTGACGTACTATTACGTCATGGCAGCTGTATCGTTCGCGCTCCATGCCGTAATAGTACGTCTCGGGAGTAACGGCCGTTTCGGCCGTCCTCCCGACACATACAGGAGCTGTGACGCTGCTGTCTTGTTCAGCAGCTGTCACAGCTCCTACAGCGGGGACCGATCGCTGTGTCCCCGCTGATTAACCCCTTAAAAGCCGCGTTCTATAGAGATCGCGGCTTTTTAGGGGTTAAGCTGCCATCGCCGGCCTGCTACGCGATAGCGGCCGGCGATGGTGACTATGGCAACCGGACACCAAACAATGGCGTCCGGCTATGCCATAGACGGAAGCCTAGTGGGTCCTGACAACGTCAGGACCCACTATGCTTGCTGTCAGTGAGTAGCTGACAGTTCTAATACACTGCACTACGCATGTAGTGCAGTGTATTAGAATAGCGATCAGGGCCTCCTGCCCTCAAGTCCCCTAGTGGGACAAAGTAATAAAGTAAAAAAAAAGTTAAAAAAAGATGTGTAAAAATAAGAAAATAAAAGTTTTAAAAGTAATAAAAGTAAAAGTCCCACTTTTTCCCTTATCAGTCCTTTATTATTAATAAAAATATATAAACAAACAAATAAACTATACATAATTGGTATCGCCGCGTCCGTAACGGCCTGAACTACAAAATTATTTTGTTATTTATCCCGCACGGTGAACGCCGTAAAAAAAAATATTAATAAACCGTACCACAATCACAATTGTTTGGTCACTTCACCTCCCAAAAAATGGAATAAAAAGAGATCAAAAAGTCGCATGTACCTAAAAATGGTACTGATGGAAAATACAGTTCGTTACGCAAAAAATAAGTCCTCGCACGGCTTTATTGATTGAAAAATAAAAACGTTCTGGCTCTTAGAATAAGGTAACACAAAAAGTGAATGATTGTTTACAAAACGTATTTTATTGTGCAAACGCCATAAGACATAAAAAAAAACTATAAACATCTGGTATCGCCGTGATCGTATCGCCCCGCAGAATAAAGTTAATATATCATTTATAGCGCACGGTGAACGCTGTAAAAAAAAAAGTATACAAAAACAATAGTAGAATTGCTGTTTATTAGTCACCACGCCACCTAAAAATGGAATAAAAACTGATCAAAAAGCCGCATGCACCCCATGAAAACTACAATGGATTCCTCAAGGGGTCTAGTTTCCAAATTGGGGTCACTTTTGGGGGGTTTCCAATGTTTTGGCACCACAAGACCTCTTCAAACCGGACATGGTGCCTAATAAAAAAGAGGGCTCAAAATCCGCTAGGTGCTCCTTTGCTTCGGAGGCCGGTGCTTCAGTCCATTACCGCCCGAGGGCCACATGTGGGATATTTCTCAAAACTGCAGAATCTGGGCAATAAGTATTGAGTTGCGTTTCTCTGATAAATCCTTTTGTGTTATAAAAAAAATGGTATAAAAAGAGTAAATTTCACCTCTACTTTGCTCTAAATTTCAGTGAAACACCTAAAGGGTTCATAAACTTTCTAAATGCTGTTGTGAATACTTTGAGGGGTCTAGTTTCTAAAATGGGGTGTTTGATAGGGGTTTCTAATATATGGGCCCCTCAAAGCAACTTCTGAACTGAACTGGAACCTAAAAAAATAAATAAATGAGGCAATACTTCGCTTCTTACATTATACTGATAATGAGCCGTGCCCACTCCGAGATGACCCCAGTTTTGACCGTTTGTATAAACGGAGACCCCTATTAGACCGTTCCAGTGCCCGGTTTTCCCAAGCATACACCCCCGAGAAGTGTTTTTCTATTGATGAGTCCCTGGTACATTTTAAAGGGAGGGTTCAATTCCGCCAGTACCTGCCAGGTAAGAGGGCAAGGTATGGCGTGAAGATGTATAAGCTGTGCGAGAGTGCATCAGGGTATACCTACAGGTTTAGGATATATGAAGGAAAGGCCACCCCCAAACCAGACTGCATCCTGGACTACAATAGGTACATGGGAGGGATGGACTTGTCAAATCAAGTCCTGAAGCCCTACAGCGCCATGCGGTGTGGTATAAGAAGCTGGCCGGGCACATCATACAGAGGGCTTTGTACAATGCGTATGTGCTACGTCGATGTGCAGGCCAGAGGGGAACTTTCCTGGAATTTCAAGATCTAATCTTTAGGGACCAGGAAGGGGGGGCACCCAGTACTTCTGGAAGCGAGGCCACACGCATCGTACCAGGGCAACACTTTCCAGGAGAAGGTCCCCAAACCGGTGGAAAGGGAAAGAGTCAAAAGAGGTGCAGAGTCTGCTATAAGAGGGGGATAAGGAAGAACACAATATACCAATGTGACACGTGTCCCGAAAAACCAGGGCTCTGTATAAAAGATTGTTTTAAAATGTATCATACATCCCTTGATTTTTAATTTACCCTGATGCACTCCGCACAGCTTACCCCCCTCATCTTTCCCTTCTGAGCCCTGCCGTATGCCCAGGCAGCTGATAACAGCCACATGTAGGGTATTGTCGTACCCAGGAGAACCCACATTACAATTTAAGGGGTGTATATCTCCGGTGGCGCATGCTGGGCACACTATATTGGACACTGAAATGGCATATACATATATAAAATTGCAAATCTCACACTGCACCATCTGCTGCGCATTATCTTTTACACAGTACCTGTGGGGTCAAAATGCTCACTACACCTCTAGATGAATGTCTTAAGGGGTGTAGTTTTTAAAATGGGGTCACTTCTCGGGGGTTTCAACTGTACTGGTACCTCAGGGGCTTCTGCACACATGACTTAGCACCAGAAAAGCTCCAGTAGGCCAAATGGTGGTCCTTTCCTTCTGAGCCCTCCCATGGGCCCAAAGGGCAGTTTATCACCACAAATGGGGTATTGCCGCACTAAGGACAAATTGGGCAACAAAATGGGGTATGTTGTTCCCTGTGAAAATAAGAAAATTTGATCAAAAATGACATTTTATTGGAAAAAATATCATTTTTTTCATTTCACAGCCCAATTCAAATAGGTGCTGTGAAAAAACTGTGCGGTCAAAATGATAACAAAAACCATAAATGAATTCCTTGAGGGGTGTAGTTTCCAAAATGGGGTCACTTCTGGTGGGTTTCCATTGCTTTGATACCTCTGGGGCTCTGCAAATGCAACATGGCACCCGAAAACCAATCCAGCAAAATCTGGACTCCAACAAACACATAGCGCTCCTTTCCGTCTGAGCCCTCCCATGGGCCCAAACGGCAGTTTATCACCACAAATGGGGTATTGCCGCACTAAGGACAAATTGGGCAACAAAATGGGGTATGTTGTTCCCTGTGAAAATAAGAAATTTTGATCAAAAATGACATCTTATTGGAAAAAATATAATTTTTTTCATTTCACAGCCCAATTCAAATAGGTGCTGTGAAAAACCTGTGCGGTCAAAATGATAACAAAAACCATAAATGAATTCCTTGAGGGGTGTAGTTTCCAAAATGGGGTCACTTCTGGTGGGTTTCCATTGCTTTGATACCTCTGGGGCTCTGCAAATGCGACATGGCACCCGAAAACCAATCCAGCAAAATCTGGACTCCAACAAACACATAGCGCTCCTTTCCTTCTGAGCCCTCCCATGGGCCCAAACGGCAGTTTATCACCACAAATGGGGTATTGCCGCACTAATGACAAATTGGGCAACAAAATGGGGTATGTTGTTCCCTGTGAAAATAAGAAAATTTGATCAAAAATGACATTTTATTGGAAAAAATATCATTTTTTTCATTTCACAGCCCAATTCAAATAGGTGCTGTGAAAAAACTGTGCGGTCAAAATGATAACAAAAACCATAAATGAATTCCTTGAGGGGTGTAATTTCCAAAATGGGGTCACTTCTGGTGGGTTTCCATTGTTTTGATACCTCAACGCCTCTTCAAACCTGGCATGCTGCCTAAAATATATTCTAATAAAAAAGAGGCCTCAAAATGCACTAGGTGCTTCTTTGCTTCTAGGGCTTGTGTTTTAGTCCACGAGCGCAGTAGGGCCACATGTGGGACATTTCTAAAAACTGAAGAATCTGGACAATACATATTTAGTAGTGTTTCTCTGGTAAAACCTTCTCTGTTACTAAAAAAAAATTGAATAAAATTGAAATTCAGCAGAAAAAATGAAATTTGCAAATTTCATTTCCACTTTGCTTTAATTCCTGTGAAATGCCTGAAGGGTTAAAAAACTTTCTATATGCTGTTTTGAATACTTTGAGGGGTCTAGTTTTTAAAATGGGGTGTTTTATGGGGGTTTCTAATACATAGGCCCCTCAAATCCACTTCAGAACTGAACTGGCACCTTCAAAAAAAGGCTTTTGAAATTTTCTTAAGAATATGAGAAATTGCTGTTTATGTTCTAAACCTTGTAACGTCCAAGAAAAATAAAATAATGTTCAAAAAACGATGCCAATCTAAAGTAGACATATGGGAAATGTGAACTAGTAACTATTTTGGGTGGTATAACCGTCTGTTTTTCAAGCAGATGCATTTAAATTCTGAAAAATGCTATTTTTTGTAAATTTTCTCTAAATTTTGCAATTTTTCACAAATAAAGACTGAATATATCGACCAAATTTTACCACGAACATGAAGCCCAAAGTGTCACGAGAAAACAATCTCAGAATCGCTTGGATAGGTTTAAGCATTCCGACGTTATTACCACATAAAGTGAAATATGTCAGATTTGAAAAATGGGCTCTGAGCCTTAAGGCCCAAACTAGGCTGCGTCCTTAAGGGGTTAAGGTGTTTTATCTCTGACTGTCAATATGATTGGGTCTCATTCATTCCCCTCGCCGAATTTTCCCTTAATAACCGGGTCAGTAACTCGTCAGGGGTCTCCCTTTTTTTCTGTAATTTTGAGTTTAATCCACGGTTCTCCTCCGTTTCACCTGGTAGTTCCAACAATCCCGAGGTAGAGGTCGTTCATCGGGAACTGTGCACAGTCTGGGCCCAAGTTCAGAAGAACCTAGAGGCATCCCAGAGCATACAAAAA
This sequence comes from Rhinoderma darwinii, assembly GCF_050947455.1. Taxonomy (NCBI): domain Eukaryota; kingdom Metazoa; phylum Chordata; class Amphibia; order Anura; family Rhinodermatidae; genus Rhinoderma; species Rhinoderma darwinii. The sequence continues at coordinate 636,318,477 of NC_134687.1, forward strand.
ACTCAGGCAGATAGAAGACGTTCTGCTAACCCCTTGTTTATGGTCGGGGATCTGGTGTGGCTATCGTCAAAGAACTTGCGCCTTAAAGTCCCGTCCAAGAAGTTTGCTCCCCGGTTTATAGGGCCGTACAAGGTCATTGAAGTCCTCAATCCTGTCTCCTTCTGACTGGAGTTGCCATCTTTTCGAGTACACGACGTGTTTCATGCCTCCCTTCTTAAAAGCTTAGGAGTGGGAGAGCCTATCGCAGCCTGGCCAGACGGAGCTAGCTCCCGCCCTCTGTCTATTTATACCTGCCTTTCCTGTTCCTCCTTTGCTTGTGATTCTTCTCGTGTGGTTTCCTGGCCCAGCTACAGCTTCTGACTATTTGATCCTGCTCCATACTGACCCCGGCTTACTGACTACTCTCCTGCTCTGCGTTTGGTACCTCGTGCACTCCTGGTTTGACTCGCCTCGTTCACCACTCTTGTTGCTCACGGTGTTGCCGTGGGCAACTGCCCCATTTCCCTTAGCTTTGTGCACCCTATTCTGTTTGTCTCGTACACTTACTGAGCGTAGGGACCGCCGCCCAGTTGTACCCCGTCGCCTAGGACGGGTTGTTGCAAGTAGGCAGGGACAGAGTGGCTTCGTGTTTCGTATTGACCCTGGCTTACTGACTACTCTTCTGCTCTGCGTTTGGTACCTCGTACACTCCTGGTTTGACTCGGCTTGTTCACTACTCTCCTGCTCTGCGTTTGGCACCTCATACTCTCCTGGTTTGACTCGGCTCGTTTACAACTCTTGTTGCTCATGGTGTTGCCGTGGGCAACTGCCCCGTTTCCCTTTGTTCTGTGTTTCCTTGTCTGGTTTTCTGTCATGCACTTACTGAGTGTAGGGACCGTCGCCCATTTGTACTCCTTCGCCTAGGGCGGGTCGTTGCAAGTAGGCAGGGACTGAGTGGCGGGTAGATTAGGGCTCACTTGTCTGTTTCCCTATCCCTGTCATTACAGATGTGTGAAGAATTATAATGATGTATCTGGGATGTATATTATGGTCTGCTATTGGCTGAATAACAAATATTAACAAAACAGATAAAAACAAGGGGACATATAACACAAAAACACAGAAAAAAGGCCATACTTACAAATGGACACAGCCAGGTCAGAAACGCTGATGAAGGAGAGTGAGCAGGTGCTTTAAATAATAATAGCCACTCCCACTAATCTTGAGGGGAGTGGTGTGTGGTGCATGGGACGTGTAGTAAAAAATAATAAATGAATAGTGTATGTGCAAGTGATAATAATAAGGGTGAAATATAGGGGGCAATAATGAGTAAAGTGCATAAATAAAAATAAATGAATAATGGGGTGCCAGTGTGTGAAACATGGAGGGATAGTGTGTACGTCATGAGGCACAACGTGTATATCCAGGTAGAAGCTTATTTGTGACGACTTGATAATTTATAGAGCGGGCTACCCTGCTTACTATGCCAAACAACAGCACACCATACTCTCCCAGCATCAAAGACCCGGCTGTGTCCAAAAGAAGCAAATATAAGTAAGAATGAAAAATACCTGGGGTATTAGTAATAATTTTGGCCAAAAGGACGCAAGCTCGCAATCCACGACAAGGATCCCCAGTCTTGCGAGTCCCTAACTCCCTAAATGGAACTAAATGTTCCTGATACACAAACAAAACAGATAAAAACAAGGGGACATATAAAACAAAAACACAGAAAAAAGGCCATACTTACAAATGGACAGAGACAGGTCAGAAACGCTGATGAAGGAGAGTGAGCAGGTGCTTTAAATAATAATAACCAATCCCACTAGTCTTGAGGGGAGTGGCATGTGGTGCATGGGATGTGTAGTAAAAAAATAATAAATTCACCCCTATTATCACTTGCACATACACTATTCATTTATTATTTCTTACTACACATCCTATGCACCACACTCCACTCCCCTCAAGACTAGTGGGAGTGGCTATTATTATTTAAAGCACCTGCTCACTCTCCTTCATCAGCGTTTCTGACCTGTCTGTGTCCATTTGTAAGTATGGCCTTTTTCGGTGTTTTTGTATATGTCCCCTTGTTTTTATCTGTTTTGTCTGTGCATCAGGAGCTTTTCGTTCCAGTTAGGGAGTTAGGGACTCGCAAGTCTGGGGATCCTTGTCGTGGATTGCGAGCTTGCATCCTTTTGGCTAAAATGATTACTAATACCCCAGATACTTTTCATTCTTACTTATATTTGCTTCTTTTGGACACAGCCGGGTCTTTGATGCTGGGAGAGTATGGTGTGTTATTGTTTGGCATAGCAAGCAGGGTAGCCCGCTCTACGCATTATCAAGGCGTCACAAATAAGCTTCTACCTGGCTATACACGTTGCGCCTCATGACTTACACACTATCCCTCCATGTTTCACACACTTGCACCCCATTATTCATTTATTTTTATTGAGGCACTTTATTCATTACTGCCCCCTATATTTCACTTATATTTATTATCACTTGCACATACACTACTATTCATTTATTATTTATTACTACACATCCCATGCACCACACACCACTCCCCTCAAGATTAGTGGGAGTGGCTATTACTATTTAAAGCACCTGCTCAGTGTTTTTGAATAACAAATATTGTCACATTGTCTCTGATTGGTTAACCTCAAGTCTACACCCCATTTGAATGATATTATTATAGTGGAGTTTGGTAATAAACCTCCAGAGGAGTATTTTGAGCATAATAGCAGCGTCTGTGTGTTTTTTTTCTCCTCTCTCGATATATATCGGTATGAAATATCCTGATTAGGATGCTGGATAAAGTTCCTGGCATGAGTGTCTGTTGGAACACTCATCTAAATTTCAGTCAAATAGATTTTGAGCCATTGACTTCCACGACAGTGGCATTAGATAAACTAAGTACCTCAAATATTTGTTGATCCAAATAGTCTGTAGCCTCTACTAGTTTATCCCACATCTGCATTATCATAGGGTAGATAAATAGCGCCACTGGCGTAGCTATAGGGGTCGCAGCGGTCGCAATTGCGACCGGGCCCCGAAGCCAGGGGGGCCCACGGCCCCCTGCACCACATCGATAAAAAGTTACTATAGTAACTCGGGCCGCGGGCCCCTGTTACTATAGTAACAGACTTTACTTACCTTCCTGGTTCCGGATCGCAGCGGAGGTCCTGACGTCAAGCGCTGTGCACAGCGCATGACGTCACAGCGCTATGCGCCGCGCACAGCATCGAGACGACAGAACTCCCGCCGCGGCCGAAGAGGAAGGTAAGGTTAGCCCTGACTGGCGGGGTCCGACTCCCGGGACCCGCCAATCAGCTGTTTTGAAGGGGCCGCAGCACTCGTACGAGAGCTGCTCCCCTTCATTCCTGTCACTTCATTCCGGTCACACTGTGAATCCGTGTCAGCGATTCACAGTGTGAGCAAGTAGTGAAATGAAGGGGAAGCAGCTCTCGTACGAGTGCTGCGGCCCCTTCAAAACAGCTGATTTGCGGGTCCCGGGCGACACATCAGCTATTGATGGCTTATCCTGTGGATAGGCCATCAATGTTTAGGGACTGCACAACCCCTAAGCCTACGATGTATCAGGCTTAGGGGGCCCATGAGACAGGATCACAGATTCTGTGATCCTGTCTGCTGGGCCCTGTATCTAAGCCTATCACACTGTAGGTTTAGATACAGGGCCCCAGCACACAGTAATCTTATACTGTATAAGATTACTGTTTGCTGGACCCTGTACCTAAGCCTACGTTGTGGTAGGCTTAGATACAGGGTCCCACAGACAGTATCACACATGGGCCCTGTATCTAAGCCTAAGGGTATGTGCACACACACTAATTACGTCCGTAATTGACGGACGTATTTCGGCCGCAAGTACCGGACCGGACACAGTGCAGGGAGCCGGGCTCCTAGCATCATACTTATGTACGACGCTAGGAGTCCCTGCCTCGCTGCCGGACAACTATCTCGTACTGAAAACATGATTACGATACGGGACAGTTGTCCTGCAGTGAGGCAGGGACTCCTAGCATCGTACATAATGTTATGGAATAAATATATGTATAATGTATCTGAGACCTGAAAGAGTGCAATGCTGAAGAGAAAACATGTATTAGAATATATTCTGGGAAAGGTAATGGAATAGATTTGCAGACATTCTGTAGATAGTAGAAATTGGGGCCCTACAAGGACTTACCAGACACAAAGGAGTCTGTTTGATGTTTGATCTTTGATCTTTGATCTTTGATCTTTGATCTTTGATCTTTGAGTTCTGTGCATACAGCCAAGATAAGATAAGGACCAGACACCAGATTAACAACTAGAGATAAGAACAATGTACATTGTGACATAAATCACAAGGGAAGAAACCACAAGAATGTAAATGATTAATGTGTGTCTGCACGTAGTCATGTGATATTTTTACTATATAAACTCTGTGTCTCTGCAAATAAAGTCAGAAGGATTTTTACCTTGAGAAACGTCTCAGTGTATCTGTTGCTTCTCCGAGCTCGCACCCCCCCCCCCCCACCTGATTTGAACCTGCATGGAGATCAAGGCGTAAAGTGACCTCATTGCGATCACAGAAATTGGCGCCCGAACCAGGGACTTGACCAGAAGGACGGCACCCCACCTAGGGGATCTCCCGGGACTTGAATGGCGACCTCCCGGACGAAGGAACGTGCAGACCACTGCTGCAGCAAGGTAAGAAGACTTAATTCTTACAAACTCTGCTCTGCACCTTCCTGTCTGGTAGGTCACCTTCCCGGTAGTACTCCTGAGGAATAGAGGGGCCACATGAGGGTATTTTTAGTGTAAAAATCTGGTCAAGTCTATATGTAATCCTACCCTCAGGATAAAGTGCCTGATCTCCATGACAGTATTTGTATGAATGTTGTAGGAACCCAGTTTTGTGTCACAAATGCATTTTAGAATAAGGAAATTGTTTTTGGAAAAAACTTCCGATAATCCGGCAAATTACCAGAAACATGTGTACATGCTTCAGGTGACTACGGGGATTATGATAGGCTAAATTTTAGCCCGAAAATCGAAAATTTTGTGCAATCTGATAATCTGGCAAAATACCGAAAATGTGTGTACAGCATTGAGGTACTTGCGGGGATTATCATGCACTGATTTTCAGCTCAAAATTCCAGAATTTTCTGCAATCCGATAATCCGGCATGTCAAATGAACAGCTTGATTTTACGTTTTCCTTATTATTTGGATCAGGAATATTTGTCATATTACTGTTATGGTGTGGAGGATATCTCCTTGAGTGGTGTTTAAAGTGAATAAGAAGAAAGTAAGCTAGTTATAAAAGGAATTTAATTCTCTGGCCAGAGTAGAAGAAGGTTTAAAAGGGTTTTGAGGGGATAAGTAACTGTATAAAATAGGTGAGAAAGGTAGTGTGGGACTTTCCCTAACAGCCAATAGCCATAGTGTTTGTTAGTGAAGATAAAAACTGAGAGAGAAGGGTAAGAGTCCCCTCCATCATAGCAGGGCTATGGGAAACAGTCACGGCAAACGAGAGTTTGAGGTATGGCATATGGGTGAGCAAGCACCTGTTAAAAGGGTGTAAGCTTACTAGGGGATCGTAAATCCAGAAATTCACCTATCAGGAAAACTACCCCCTACATAACTTAGGGTCTGCCTATAGGCGACCACTTATAACTAGACAATGGGGAACTGGTGTCCCTATTAAGTACGGAGACTAGAAACTGTCTAAAACAGATGAGAATGGAATTCGTCTGTCAGCTAGAATCTGTAATAAGAGTAAGTACGGAAGCTAGAAACTGTCTAAAATAGATGAGAATGGAATTCATCTATCAGTAGCTAAAATCTGTAACAGGAGTAAGTACGGAAGCTAGAAACTGTATAAAACAGATGAGAATGGAATTCATCTGTCAGTAGCTAGAATCTGTAACAAGAGTATGAGATGAGCACCCCAAAGGACAAACCGCCAAACAGGTAGTAGCAGAAAGAGAAGGTAAAAAGGCAACGCAGGGAACAAAAAAAAAAAAAACAAAAAAAAAAAAAAAAAAAATTAATGAAAGCATGGGGTCTAGAATCCCATGGACGGTTAGACGCAGAAAAATGGAATGAATGTTGTGACACAAAACGTGGATGGCTGAAAGATGAAAAGTGTCAGAAGAAGTAGTACGAGGAGGTTTCAGGGAAACAGAATGTAAAGATAAGTTTTACTACACTTGTTATAATGAAGGTGGTAAACAAGGAAACGGAATAGCAAGTAGCCCACCGGGGTATGGGGTAGTCACGATGCAGGGACCAGGGGGATGGACGTGTGGAGTGTGTGGTCAGCAGAATCAAGCATGGAGGGATACTTGTTTTGCATGTGGGGCAGCAAGAACAGGAGGGCAAAATCCCCTAGGGATATATCCAGTGGTACCAAGAATGAGTAGCACAAACCCCTTTGCCCCCTCACCTCAACAAGTACCAGAACCATATAAACAAACAATAGGGTTGGCCCCTGTAGTGTTGGCAGGAATAACCCCAGTAACAGGAGGAGCCGAGGGCTCAACGGATGAAAGAGTAGAAACTAGAGCGTATAAAGAGGAAAGGGAAAGACATCAGCGTAATATGAATCAGGCAGAAGCAGCAATGAAGCTTCCCGAGTCAAAAGATACGACGCAAGCATTAGAAAACGTGGGAAAAAGGTTACAAGTATTGACAGACCTATTTGCGACTGAAGCTGACAAAAATTTCAATAAAGGTAGAGAACATAAATATAAGCCATGGAACCCTAGGGATGCGTTGACTTTAGTTCAGAAAGCCCCTGACCCGGAGACAGAGCCTGTCCCTTTTTGGAGATATATAGAAGTAGTAGCTGTTTTAATGTTGCAAATGACCTTATAGTAAATTCCCATATGGTATAATTTAGAATCAACTAGTGTGATAAGAGAAGGGGGAGGTGGAGAACAGCTGCTGGTGAGATAAGAAATGTAATCTTGTTCTTGAAATGAATGGACACAACATTAAATGCTGATATAGATATTTTGTATGACTTTGTGTCATTTTGTATGTATTAGAAAACAGGACCAGCCGACGCCCGGTAATGGCGTCCGTACCTCATGTTGAGTGTGTCCTCATTGTTGGTGGGAAACCCCCTGCGCACTGTTTCCAATGGGAGAGGCTGCCCCCCCCCCCTGCCCCTGATGTGGCCACGCCCGGCCCATCCAAATCAGTATGAAATAATCACCTTGTTAATTTTGTTATTTGTAGTGTTTTTTCTATTTTACAGAAGTTCCAGTCTAGTTCACTGATGAAACAACACGTCATCATAATATAGAGATGGTGGCCGTCAGATTGTACGGTTAAACATTAACGTAGATAATTCCTATACAATGGTGTGATAAATGATTGCAGATACGTATGTTGTTTTGCCGGCATTGAAAGTGTTAAGTTGTGAGAAGTTGTGAGAAGTTGTGAGAAGCTTTGAGTGTGTGACCCCCCTCCCTCCCCTCTAAAGTGTGCTGTGTTTGGGAGGAGGAGGAGGGGGGCTGACTGGGTGCAGTCTGCAGGGCTGATGAGACAAAGGGATCTCAATATGCACTGCTGAGATATATATATATCAGTAATGTCTACAAACCGAAATAAATTTCTTCTCTTTTGCGCAAGCGCTGTTGGTTATAAAAGTTACGATAATTATGTGTTATGATGTGATCAGATTTCATGTGTTTTGATAATTCAGATGTATTAAACTACAGATACTGTGAGACACGGGGTATTGAAAATGTATGTGCCCCCCACCGTTATACTGTTTATTGGTTTGCAGTAATTAATGTTATCAGAGATAATATTTTCTGTTTTATTGAATAACTAACTACAATTGTTTTGTTTTTGATTTCACACATGAGTTATGTCATTGTAAAGATAACATGTTTGTCAGGAAAAAGTCATTTTTGTTTCAGGCTGTTGTACATTACAAGGGGTTAAATTAGTGTTATGTTGAGATGTAGTTTTGAACTCTGCTACATCACTCTCGCAGAGTCCACAAAGGGGGGAAGGGTGAAGGAACTGATTAGGTACAATTTTGGTTTATGTGTAAGAGACCATCCCCCTCCAGCAAAGTTACACAGGAGGCGATGTGACATCACTCACACGAGTTTTTATGGATTTAGATGAGGGAGAAGGCAAAACAAAACTTGTATATTACTGCTATTCTAACTCAAGTACAACCTAAGCATTTGTCAACTGCAAGACATTTGAGATTAACCTGTGCTCTTCTTCTTCCTGAGCAGGTTACTTTACGCCGCTGTACTACATTGAACCCAGCTACCTTACTGCCTTTGGAGCAAGGGGGAGAAGACGTAGGTAAAGTATGGTCACAATTTTTGCCTGAAACTGATGAACATGATTGTATGGCCCTTATGGCCCAGGAAACAGTGGGGTTCGCACATGTAAAAGATACCCCACTCCAAAACCCAGACCCAATACTCTTTGTGGATGGTTCAAGGTATTGTGTAGAAGGATCTTTTCTTACAGGATATGCAGTAACCACCGAAGATGTAGTCCTAGAAGCAGCCTCCTTACCAGCGTCCCGCTCAGCACAAGAAGTGGAGCTTAAGGCCCTGGCAGTAGCATGCCAACATGCAGAAGGAAAGACAGCAAATATATACACTGACTCTCGATATGCTTTTGGGATTGCACACGATTATGGCCCCATATGGAGGGCAAGACAGTTTTTGACCTCTGCAGGTACACCTGAAAAGAATGCAGACTTTGTAAAATACTTGATGGAGACCCTGATGTTACCCACAGAAGTAGCAGTAGTAAAAATTAAAGCTCACACTAAGGTGAGTTCACCAGAGACAAAAGGGGAAATGCCCTGGCAGACGAAGCGGCAAAGCAAGCAGCACAGAAGCTACCCGTGTTAGCAGCCGTATGTCAGATAAAAGATCCAGAGGAAACAAGACCAGCTGTAAGCCCGGAACTACTGCAAAAACTTCAAGGACAAGCAACAGAAGAAGAAAAAGACAAGTGGACGGCCCAAGGAGCAACGCTACGAAAAGATGGCCTCTGGCAGTGCCAGAATAAACTGTGCCTGCCTAAGACAATGTTCCCAATGATGGCCCAGATAACACATGGAGAGACACACCAGTCAAAAACGGCAATGATGGACTTGGTAAACAAGGTGTGGTATGCCCCAGGGTTTAGTGTGATGGCCAGCAGTTTTACACAAGGATGCATGATCTGTGCAACACATAATATTGGAAGAACTGTAAAAGTACCACAGAAGCACACACCCAGACCTATATATCCGTTCCAGAGACTGCAGATAGACTATATTCAATTACCCAAAGTTGGTACCTATGAGTATGTGCTTGTTTGTATTGATCTTTTTTCAGGATGGCCAGAAGCTTTTCCAGTAACCAAAGCTACAGCCGTAGCCCAGCAAAGAAACTGATCAACGAGGTGGTGTGCAGATATGGAGTTCCAGAGATGATCGAGAGCGACAGAGGAACTCATTTTACGGGTGAAATCATGAACTATGTGTTGTCAGCTCTAGGCATAAGTCAAGCCCTACATACACCATACCATCCACAAAGTAGTGGGAAGGTTGAGAGACTAAATGGGACTCTCAAATTGAAAATCCAAAAAGTAATGGTAGAAACCGGGAAACCATGGACCGAGTGTCTACCATTAGCCTTGTTCTCAGTAAGATACACGCCCACAAAAAGAACAGGTCTCAGCCCATATGAGATCTTATTTGGGTCGGCTCCCAGATTAGGATGTTATTTTCCACAGGTGCTCCAAATGCAGTATGGTAGACTAACAGATTATGTATCAACGCTGAACAAACAATTGACCAAGGTGTATGCACAAGTCTTTGCTTCCATTCCAGGTCCTGATTCAGTTGACGTATAAGCTAGAACCAGGAGATTGGGTCGTTGTCAAAAGACACGTGAGGAAGAGCCTTGAACCAAGATTTGATGGTCCTTTTCAAGTCCTACTCGTTACAAGCACCTCTGTAAAGCTCGAAGGAAAGACAAGCTGGATTCACGCCAGTCATTGTAAAAAGGTTCTTCAGCCAGAAGAATGAAGATCTTTGCGGTTGTTGCGGCGGTTGTTGCGTGTGCTCTTATACAAAAAGGCAGAACTGCTACTCCTGTACACGTAATCAGTACAGAATCACTGGAACAGTTCAGGACAGGGTGGGCGAATGCCACAGTGGATAGAAAGCAGGGTAACTACACCTGTAAGGCCAATGACCCGTGTTATACTACAAATGTGACTACAACCGAAGGGACTTGGAGAAAAGGACCACATGGAGGGACTGTGTACCTTCACATAGACAAAACAGCCAACATTAGCATACAAGAAGAGACGGCTGTTGTTTTGTTGTTATGAACCAGATTTACAGTATCGACAGAAATATACAACCAGTAAAAATAGAAATGAAATGATAAATAAGATTTATGAAAGATGCAACAAGGAGAGGCTCAACTCTACGATTGTAATAAAAGAAACTGATGGGATGATATTATGTATGAATAATAGCCAAATAAGAAATAGAAGATATTTTGTATTCTTGATAACAATTTTAAGAGATAGTTTTAAGCCACATATAACAGTACAAAGTCTGGAAAGAATCCCACACACTTGTAAGAGCGCTGTAACCCAACAGCAGAAAGAGAATGTACACTTCAATATTTCCTTCCCTGAATCCCCCAGCTGTCATAGACAAAAAAGAGAATGGTATGACCCGCTATTAGGAGGGGCAGGAACGGGATTAGGAGTATTGAATGGGATACAGTTAGAAACAGTTATGAACAAATTAAACTCAGTGGGAGACGACACATGTACTGCATTAAGGATAGGGGCGTCATGGTTACCTACTACCTTTGCCATACAACAGAAAGGGTTAACTATAGATGAACTGTTTCTAAATGTTTTCAATGAAAGTATGCTAACCGAATATAGAACATTACAGAATGTATCAACTTTTGTAAATTGGACAGTATGTACGCTTAAAACGATGTGGCAACAAGAACAGATGAATAATTGTAAGAATAAATTGTTTAGTAGTCATGTTAGGCAATGGACAGACATTCTGCCCGTAGGAGAGAGAAATGATACGTGGTTATTGTTCCAGCCTGAGTATACTGAGTGTACACTTAGATGGTGCGCAGGAAGACTAATAGCATTCAATGTGAAAAATCCTACTCTATTATGCAAATTTATTGTTATGCCAATGGTAATGATTGATCCGGTGACATTATTAGGACAATATTGGATGCCAGAAATGAAAGGAACACACATAGATTCTCAAAATAAGACAAGGAATATAGATTTGTGCCAATTAACAGAGCAAGGATATGTATGTAATCAACAGTCAGGGATATATGAACCCTGTCTGATGCAGCACCAGGATAATGTATGCGCACTCACTATAATCCCAGAAGCTAACCTACAGGTATATATTGAAGTAGGTCCACAGCATGTATGTTTAATAACTAACAACAAGCAGACCCTTAGCCAGTTTAATCTCATGGGACCATTTTCAGGATGTCTATACAATGTGACGCATTTGACTTGGGGGAACCAAACTATAGTGTTCCTGCCTACTTTAGAAGAAATAATGTCCACTGTATGGGTACCTGAACCTTTGCCCTATGGAAATTTTAGTTTGCCACTGGAAGAGTTAAAACAAGTGTTACAAAAGTCTAAAGACGTAAAGAAATTGATAGCAGCCCATAATGTAACTCTAAGTAAAGTGAAAGTATTGGCTACAATAGCAGCTAAGGAAGTGATAAATTTATCGTCAGCAATAAAAGATGCCAGTGCCCATCACTGGTATGACATATTTACAGGATTTTCCCCCACTGCCACTAAGATACTGCATGTGTTGTTCCAACCCTTGATATGTTTCATAATATTATTTGTATTGCTTACATGTTTCAATTGTTATGCATTTTGCAAAATAAGGGAAGCATTCAAACAGAGGCCTATACATTATGATGAAAGAATGTTGTGAGATTACCCCACCTACATACCTGTGTGAATCAAGTGAAGAAATGGATCGAAGCCTTGCTATCAGGAGATAGAAGTAGCATTGGAATTTAGGTGTTGGTAAAATCACAAAAGGAGGGATTGTTATGGAATAAATATATGTATAATGTATCTGAGACCTGAAAGAGTGCAATGCTGAAGAGAAAACATGTATTAGAATATATTCTGGGAAAGGTAATGGAATAGATTTGCAGACATTCTGTAGATAGTAGAAATTGGGGCCCTACAAGGACTTACCAGACACAAAGGAGTCTGTTTGATGTTTGATCTTTGATCTTTGATCTTTGATCTTTGATCTTTGAGTTCTGTGCATACAGCCAAGATAAGATAAGGACCAGACACCAGATTAACAACTAGAGATAAGAACAATGTACATTGTGACATAAATCACAAGGGAAGAAACCACAAGAATGTAAATGATTAATGTGTGTCTGCACGTAGTCATGTGATATTTTTACTATATAAACTCTGTGTCTCTGCAAATAAAGTCAGAAGGATTTTTACCTTGAGAAACGTCTCAGTGTATCTGTTGCTTCTCCGAGCTCGCACCCCCCCCCCCACCTGATTTGAACCTGCATGGAGATCAAGGCGTAAAGTGACCTCATTGCGATCACAATAACTATGATGCTAGGAGCCTGGCTCCCTGCACTGTGTTCGGTCCGGTACTTGCGGCCGAAATACGTCCATCGATTACGGACGTAATTAGTGTGTGTGCACATATCCTAACACATGTGTTACTAATCATTTTTTGTGTGTTTTCTTACAGGTTCGGTCGTTGGACTACGGCGGATTCCAGGACTACTTCGATGACAGCTTTTTTTTTATTATCAATAAAATGGTTAACGAGGGCTGTGTGTTTTTTTTTTTTTATTTCAATAAAATATTTTTTCTATGTCTTTGTGTTTTTTTTTTAAACTATATTACTACCGCCTTAGTAATGGCCGCCGGCTGATTGACAGCATCCATTGCTAAGGCGGGGCTTAGTGTTAGCCAGTGCAGAGGCTAACACTAACCCCTATTATTACCCCGGTACCCACCGCCACCAGGGTTGCTGGGAAGAGCCGGGTACGATCCAGTACCTGACCATCTGTAGTGATGGTCGGCCACTGGGGTGGCCGCAGGCTGGTATTATCAGGAGGGGAAAGGCCAAAAACAGTGGCCCTTCCTACCCTGGTGATGCTAGGCTGCTGCTGCTTTATTGTATCTGGCTGGTTATGAAAAATGGGGGGGAGCCCACGTCATTTAAAAAAAAAAAAATAATTGGAAAGAACGATGTCGGGTCCCACCCCCAATTTTCATAACCAGCCAGATACAACACAGCAGCAGCAGGCAGCATTACCAGGGTGGGAAGGGCCACTGTTTTTGGCCTTCCCTAGCCTAATACTACCAGCTTGCGGCCACCCCGGTGCCTGCCCGTCACTACAGATGGTCGGGTACTGGTTCGTACCCGGCTCTTCCCAGTACTCCTGGTGGCGGTGGGTACCGGGGTAATAATGGGGGTTAGTGTGGCCTCTGCACCTGCTAACATTAAGCCCCGCCTTAGTAATGGAGGTTGTCAATCAGCCAGCGGCCATTACTAAGGCGGTGATAATAAAGTTTAAAAAGATACAAGCACATAGAAAAAATATTTTATTGAAATAAAAAAACACAACCCCCATTAACCATTTTATTGAGAATAAAAAAAACGCCGTCATTGAAGTCCTCGAATCCGAAGTCCAACAACCGAACCTGTAAAAAAAACACAAACACACAAAAATAATCAGTAACACATAAAGAAGCAAAATTATTATTCTTACCTATCCTGGGTCCAGCGCTGGAGCCGCAATGTCAGCGAGCTGGGCCCTGTATCTAATCCAATCATGTGTGATACTGTCTGCTGAGCTGTGTATCTAATCCAATCATGTGTGATACTGTCTGCTGGGCCCTGTATCTAATCGTATCTTGTGTGATACTGTCTGCTGGGCCCTATATCTAATCCGATCATGTGTGATACTGTCTGCTGAGCCACTGTATCTAATCCTATCATGTGTGATACTGTCTGCTGAGCTGTGTATCTAATCCAATCATGTGTGATACTGTCTGCTGGGCCCTGTATCTAATCGTATCTTGTGTGATACTGTCTGCTGGGCCCTATATCTAATCCGATCATGTGTGATACTGTCTGCTGAGCCACTGTATCTAATCCTATCATGTGTGATACTGTCTGCTGAGCTGTGTATCTAATCCAATCATGTGTGATACTGTCTGCTGGGCCCTGTATCTAATCGTATCTTGTGTGATACTGTCTGCTGGGCCCTATATCTAATCCGATCATGTGTGATACTGTCTGCTGATCCACTGTATCTAATCCTATCATGTGTGATACTGCCTTCTGAGCCACTGTTTCTAATCCTATCATGTGTGGTACTGTCTGCTGAGCCACTGTATCTAATCCTATCATGTGTGGTACTGTCTGCTGAGGCCACTGTATCTAATCCTATCATGTGTGGTACTGTCTGCTGAGCCACTTTATCTAATCCTATCATGTGTGATACTGCCTTCTGAGCCACTGTATCTAATCCTATCCATAGTTTATAGGGTTGTAGTGCTATAGATATGCTGTCTCATATACACACTTTTTTTTTGGGCGGACACATATGTATTGGGGCTATTTCCCCTGACATTTTAAGCCCTGAGGGTATGTTCCCACGGCAGCGTCCGTTACGGCTGAAATTACGGTGCTCTTTTCAGGAGAAAACAGCTCTGTAATTTCAGCGGTAAAGGCAAGTGCAGGTATCTTTCGCTGCGTCCATTACGGACGTAATTGGAGCTGTTTTTCCATGGAGTCCATGGAAAACGGCTCCATTTACGTCTGAAGAAGTGACAGGCACTTCTTTGACGACGCGGGCGTCTTTTACGCGCCGCCTTTCGACAGCGGCGCGTAAAAAAAAATGACCGTCGGCACAGAACATCGTAAGACCAATTCAAATGAATGGGCAGATGTTTGCCAACGCTTTTGAGCCGCATTTTCGGACGTAATTCAATGCTAAAACGCCCGAATTACGTCCGTAAATAGGGTGTGTGAACCCAGCCTTAGTGACGCCCCCGGCTGCTAGTGCTGCATTGTTGGATCACTTAGGAGACCCAGCGATGCAGCTGAAAGCTGCGGACCGTCGGCCATGAGAAGTTTGAGGAGGGGGGGGGGCCCAGTAAGAATTTTTGCATCGGGGCCCATGAGCCTTTAGCTACGCCCCTGAATAGCGCACTTATGACTGCGTTACCACTTCCCATACGTACAATATATGGTCGCCCATCTGCCCTTCTTTTATACAATGTATGTCTGGGCACGGCGTTAACATATACATTCTCAGTGGTATAATAAAAGTTGCAGGTGTTAGATAGGCTAATGTACATGTACCTGTGAAGTTACTTGGCAGCCATTTATACACCTGATGTTCACATACAATAGACATATTTTTCGGTACCCCTATGACTGACCCCTTAAACAAACTGGTCACCCATTTAGCCATCATATTACCTTCTAATACGGAGGAGGAATCTGTGATGTCAGTGTTATTTCTAACATATAATCGCAAGGCCTCCCCAAGTAATCGTACAGTAGTATTTACGCAGGGGCGCATCTGACCTAAAGTAGCATCAATTCCCACACACTGAGTATCGATGGAACTTGTTCCGTTGCACTCTGTGTAATTCATTAATAAGAGGGATATTCCTTTAGATTTAATCTGAATGCAGCTGCAGGATGAGAAGCTAGGATAACAGGCAAGGTCCACTCGAGCAGAAGCCCAAGATGTCTGTGCAAATTTGAGGGGTGGGCCGCTCCTGTTAAATAACATCCAAGGCTCTTCCATCTATGCAGCTATGGGCAATGGTACATTTTTATTCTTGTTTTTCCCTGTCAGGGTGGTATTTGAAGTATTGTTGTACAGTTCCTTTATTTCATTTAAAAAACCTGGTGATGTTTGATAAACTTATTTTCCCAATCGTCCTTGAGTACATCATTGAGGGTGCCCGCCAGTGGCAACATCGTTAAGAGCGGCATCTTTGACTTCCTGGTTTACAATCTTTTTGCAGTGGCTGGCGTGGATCCAGGTGTCTTTGCCTTCGAACTTGACTGAAGTTGCAGTGACCAGTTGCACTTGGTACGGTTCAGTATATCTGGGCTCCAAAGCCTTCTTTGTGTGTCTTTTCAGGACTACCCAATTACTGGGCAGCAGTTGATGGGCACCTTCTAAGGAATTGGGGTCTGGAATAGAAGAATACACTTGTTTATGCAATTCAGTTAAATGCCTGTGTAGTTGGATAACATCGGCTGTTAGTCCGTCAAATTGTTGTTGCAACTGTTGTGGGAAGTAAAAACCCGTCTTTGGGACTGACCCAAACAGTACTTCATAGGGGCTGTGTTTCAATGGCCCCCTAGGAGTGGTTGTAACAGAGTACAATGCCAAGGCATTCAGTCCATGGCAAACCTGAGGACTCCATGGCTTTCTGTATTTATAACTTCAGGGTTCCATTTAGTCTTTCTACCTTACCGCTACTTTGAGGGTGATATGGTGTATGGAATGCCTGTGTGATGCCTAGGCTAGTATGTATATGTCCTAGTACTACTCCTGTGAAGTGGGTTCCTCTGTCATTCTCAATTACTCCAGGGACCCAATATCGGCATTCTACTTCACTGAGTATTTCCCTAGCAGTGTTTTTAGCTATGTTTTTGGTTACTGGCCATGCCTCAGGCCAATTTGAAAACACGTCAGTACATACGAGGACATATTCATATACACTCACCTTGGGTTGCTGTACGTAGTCCACCTGCAGTCGCTGGAAGGAGTAATCAGGGTGAGGTGTGTGCTTACTGGGTGTTTTTGTCATTTTACCGGGGTTGTGTCTGGCGCATGTCAGGCAACCCTCTACATGTCGAGCAGCTGCGTTCTGGAATCCAGGGGCAAACCAGTGTTGTAACACTTTGCTACTCATGGCTCCTTTTGAGTTGTAGGCTGGGGAATGCGCTAGGGCACACATCATTGGGAAAAGACTACGTGGTAAGCACATTTTACCCTTTACACGCCATGGCTCTCCTTCGCCTCTGACAGCTCCGGCCTCCTGCCACAACTTCTGTTCAAGGGCCGGTGCTTGGGTCTGGAAAGCACACAGCAATTCCTCCGTCACTGGGCCCACTTGTTGGACTACCAACACGGGGAGCGTGGCAGCTGCTTTTGCTGCTTGGTCAGCCCGTGCATTCCCTTTTGCTTCAGGGGTGTCTAGTCTTGTGTGCTCTTGCACTTTAATTATGGCTAGCTATGTGTAGGTAATGCTAGAGCCTCAAGCAGTTGTTGTACTGCATCTGCATTTTTTGTTTGTTTGCCTGCTGAAATCAGAAAGCCTCTCGCTCAGCATATTGTGCCATAATCATGTGCGACTCCAAAGACGTATCTTGAGTCTGTATAGTCGTTCACCCTTTTACCAGTGCCCAACTTACATGCTTCTGCGAGTGCCATGAGTTCTGCCTCTGTGACAGAGCTGCTGGAGGCAGTGACTTCTGCAGCAGTGTCTTACCTTTCTGGACTACTGCATACCCGGTGGTGAAATGTCCTGTCTGCTCATTCCATTCACTACAACCATAGGCATTAGAGTAGCAGGGTTGAGCGTAGTACATATTTTCAGAGTGCAACTGCGTGTGGGACATGAAGCACTAAATCATGTTGTAAAATAATGTCTGCAGTTTTGTCAAGGAGGAGGGTGGCTGCTGCAATAGCCCTGATGCAATGGGATCGAGGCCAGCGGAGTAATATCCGATGGGGCGCATATGACCACCATGGTCTTGTGTGAGCACACCTGAAACATGACCACCTTGTTCGTGACAATAAAGGTGAAAAGGCTTAAGGTAGCTAGGGATGCCCAGAGCTGGGACTGAGACTAAAGACTGCTTGAGGGTGTAAAATGCATCTAGAGGTTGGACGAAAGTTGGAAGGGGTCAGTTTGCAGGCAATCATACAGCTGCTGCATTGATATGGACGCATTTTTAATCCATGGTCTACAATAACCCACTAATCCCAGGAAGGCTCTGAGAGAGTGATGGTTGTGTGGGACTGGGTGGTCTTGGATAGCAGTAAGGCTGGGTTCACATGAGCATGTTGCGTCCGTAAAGGACGGAACGTATTTCGGCCGCAAGTCCCGGACCGAACACACTGCAGGGAGCCGTGCTCCTAGCATCATAGTTATGTACGACGCTAGGAGTCCCTGCCTCGCTGCAGGACAACTGTCCCGTACTGTAATCATGTTTTCAGTACGGGACAGTAGTTCCACGGAGAGGCAGGGACTCCTAGCATCGTACACAACTATGATGCTAGGAGCCCGGCTCCCTGCAGTGTGTTCGGTCCGGGACCTGCGGCCGAAATAAGTTCCGTCCTTTATGGACGTAACATGCTCGTGTGAACCCAGCCTAAGCCTGGAGGGAGTCAGGTGCAATACACCAGCAGAGAGGCAATGTCCAAGGAAAACAACAGGGGGATACAAAGTTGTAATTTGTTCGTGGACACTTTGCAACCTATCTGGGACAGATACAACAATAATGAGACTGTTTCCTGAGTGCATATGTGAACAGAGACACAACACAAAAGCAAATTATCAACATATTGCAATAGACTAGTGGTGGAGTGTTTGGGGGACCACTATCCAACAGCTTTTTAATTGTACGGGTGACAATATCAGGGGAATTTGCTCCACCCTGGGGAAGCACCATCCAGGCATACTGTTTGCCACTGTGTATTGGTAACAATCTGGAGACACAGGGATAGAGAAAAAAATACATAATTATCAGTTTCCTTTCTAATAAATTAGCAATGTCATTTATGCAGACTGTGCTTGTAATATTTCACTTGAGGGAGAGAGCATCAATTTACTTCCTTCTAACATTCTCACACACTGCCCCCCCCCCTTTCACAACTTCCCTTTTCTTGTAGAACTAGAAGCACCAGCAAGCCAAAATGCTGAAAGGAAACTGAGTAGCACACAATAATAGTTTTTACACAATATTTTTAAATATAATAACAATTATTTTAAGTTCCATAAATTCAGTCCTTAATCAGGATTGAGAAAAACATCTCACATCAAACAGTACACATTTTCATTTGCTCCAGTCACTCCTCAGACTAGTCCGCGACACACACACTGTATACATGTCTATATCATACTTCTCGTCATTATCCACATTACTCACTGCAATGTAACTAGCTGTATTATTTTTCATCATCACTAGTACAGTCAGTCTTATCAAAATCTATGCTTTTATACACATACTATTCATATCAACATCATTGACATACTCTTCTATAGTTCTGCTTTTCCTATCCGTTAGTCTTACATATTGAACTATGTAAATAACCTCCTTTTATCTAACGTACCATTACTTCCTATCCTTATTTGTTTACATTTTTTTTTACAGTTTTTGACTGCTTCTTCACCTTTCAATCGTTCAACTATATCAACTGCTGACACCCATGATTCCTCACACCCACTGTCGGGTTCACGGTCTCCGGACCCCATGTCGGGAGTTTATAAGGAGGTTCCCAGGTCAGCTGTATCAGACCTCGAAGGACTACTCTCCTTTGTCCGACTGTGTCAAACCTTTCTATGTCCAAACAATCAGGATATAGTGATATACCGTCCCCAGGCCTACAGCACTCGAAAGGAATTGGTATATCGTCACCCTCTGTTGAAATCTGACTATATCAGATTCAATTATTTCCTTACAATTAGTACACAATCAGTGGCGTAACTACCGCCGTAGCGGCTGCTACGGGGCCCGCGGCATGAGGGGGCCCGTGTCGCCTGCCAGCGCGGGCCCCCACCATGGCTGGAGGCTCCGCTAGCAGCCGCTATGGCTGCTACAGCGCGACGTCACTAAACACTACGGCAGTGCAGGGAGGTATCTCCCCGCTCTGCCATTAAAGGGGTTGTTCCTACAAAAGACATGTATCCCCTATCCACAGGATAGGGGATACATGTGTGATCGCTGGCAGCGATAGGGAGAATGGGGGACCGAAAGTCCCCTGAAGTTCTCCATCACAAACCTCGGACTTCCGGGGTCTGTGTCGGCAGCTCCGTAGAAATGAATGGAGCGCCGGACGCGCTTGTGCACATGCGTGACCAGCGCTCCTTTCATTTTTATTGAGCTGCGCAGACGCCGGAAGTCTGAGGTTAGTCATGGAGAACTTCGGGGGATTTACTGTCCCCCGTTTTCCCTATCAGTGCCAGCGATCACACATGTATCCCCTATCCTGTGGATAGGGGATACATGTCTTTTGTAGGACACACTATAGGTCGGCTTTTTTTTGGGGGTTGCATGGCGTTACCTACAGGGGGGGTTTAGGGCTGCATGGCGTTACCTACTGGGGGGCTGTATGGCGTTACCTACAGGGGGGCTGTATAGCGTTACCTACAGGGGGCTGTATGGCGTTAACTACAGGGGGGCTGTATAGCGTTCTCTACAGGGGGCTGTATGGCGTGCTCTACAGGGGGGGCTGTATGGCGTTATCTACAGGGGGGGCTGTATGGCGTTATCTACAGGGGGGCTGTATGGCGTTATCTACAGGGGGGCTGTATGGCGTTCTCTACAGTGGGGGCTGTATGGCGTTCTCTTCAGAGGGGGCTGTATGGCGCTATCTACAGGGGGGCTGTATGGCGCTATCTACAGGGGGCTGTATGGCGCTATCTACAGGGCGCTGTATGGCGCTATCTACAGGGGGCTGTATGGCGTTATCTACAAAGGGGGCTGTATGGCGTTCTCTACAGTGGGGGCTGTATGGCATTCTCTACAGTGGGGGCCGTATGGCGTTATCTACAGTGGGGGCCGTATGGCGTTATCTACAGTGGGGGCCGTATGGCGTTATCTACAGTGGGGGCCGTATGGCGCTATCTACAGGGGGCTGTATGGCGCTATCTACAGGGGGCTGTATGGCGCTATCTACAAAGGGGGCTGTATGGCGTTATCTACAGGGGGGGCTGTATGGCGTTATCTACAGGGGGGCTGTATGGCGCGATCTACAGGGGGGCTGTATGGCGCTATCTACAGGGGGGGCTGTAAAAAAGGCACTATCTACAAGGGGGGGTTGTGTGACACCCAGGGGATGGGGGGCCCCAGTCAAAAATTTGCTATGGGGCCCAGTCTTTCCTAGTTACGCCCCTGGACACAATGATATATTTTCCCCAGGCCTATAGCACTCGAAAGGTATATATATCTTTTACACTATACTAGGTGTGTGGTGGGGTTTCCGTTAAAGGAACAGTGTCACCCCAAAAAAATTTTTTATATCAGTTTGATGTTAGTGTTTTATTAAAAACGTTTGTATTAATTTGTGTGTTTGTGTGTTACTTTTTTTTATTTTTACACTTTTACTTCTCTATGGGGGCTGCCATTTTTTTTTCCATTTCTGTATATGTCGATTAACGACACATACAGACATGGAATACGGCAGCTCCAGTCCATAGGTGTCAATGAACGGGACCCGTCCCATTGACTTTGCACTATGGCTCTGTCCTGCGCAGACGCAGGTCAGAGTCAGACAGAGCAGAGCAGCTGTTTGCAGGGAGAGAGCAGCCATCTTGAAGACCAGCTGCACTGCAGGTAAGATGTGTGTCTCTGCATGTCCCACTCTCTACCTCACAGACCCCCGCTCTCGTGACCCCCGACGGGCCCCCCCACCCGACACCCCCCCTCCCCCGAAATGCCCCCCCCCCCCCCGACTGCCCCCCCCCGAAGCGACCCCCCCTCCTCCCCCCTCCCTTGTGTGAAGGACACACGATGAAACTGTACTGGGAAAGCCCTGAACGGTAAATCTCTCTAGTTGTGCTGAGACTGTTTGGGGATGTGACTAATGGACCTCTCAGTCTCAGCACAATTAGAGAGATTTACCGTTCAGGGGTCTGGGAAAGCTGGGTGACCACCATTACCCCTCCTACTGGAGTGTGATATTCATTAGTCACATCCCCAAACACACTCCACTAGGAGGGGTAATGGTGGTCACCCAGCTTTCCCAGACCCCTGAATGATAAATCTCTCTAGTTGTGCTGAGACTGAGAGGTTCATTAGTCACATCCCCAAACAGTCTCAGGACAACTAGAGAAATTTACCGTTCAGGGGTCTGGGAAAGCTGGGTGACCACCATTACCCCTCCTACTGGAGTGTGAGAGGTTCATTAGTCACATCCCTAAACACTCCAGTATGAGGGGTAATGGTGGTCACCCAGCTTTCCCAGACGCAGATATAACCAGGAAAGGGCTGGATGGACGGGCTGAGGGTGCACAGGGTTTTTGGTGACCCCCTCTGTCATGTGATCGGACCTAAGTTACCGGTTCATCAGACGGGGTTCATGTGACTATAACTCTGTCCATAACAAGAGACCGTGCACTCAGGACAAGTCCTGCCCTCATGCCATAGTTGTGTGGTTCTGTCTGCGGTGATGGCGGTGGGTGGCTCTGAAACCCGCCTCCCCCCGTCGGGTCATCTCAGGACAGAAGGGGTGTCCGGATTGGAGACACAGCGCCGCACCTGTCCTCAGGTTGTGTCTGGTATTGCAGTTCACCTCCATTGAAGTGAATAGGACAGAGCTGTAATACCACACACGACCTGAGGACAGGTGCGGCGCCATGTTTTCCTGGACGACCCCTTTAAGACTTTTCCCGTGTGTGTGTGTGTGTGTGTGTGGCAGAGTGGAGTGTGCACGGGCGCCGCTGATACTTCATAGCCGCTTATCAGCTGTTTTGAAGAATCAGCGGCGAGAACACACACACACACACACACACACATCCCCCAAACACACAAAATCAAGTGTAATCAAGCGTTTTTTATGTGTTTTTTTTGCACGTAAAAAAAAAAAACATGTCAAATACACGGTGTGTGAACCGGTCAACTGAAAAGTCATTCACTTCACTTTCATCATTCTAAGGCTGGGTTCACACGACCTATTTTCAGGCGTAAACTAGGCGTTTTACGCCTCAATTTACGCCTGAAAAGACGGCTCCAATACGTCGGCAAACATCTGCCCATTCATTTGAATGGGTTTGCCGACGTACTGTGCCGACGACCTGTAATTTTACGCGTCGCTGTCAAAAGACGGCACGTAAAATAACAGCCTCGGCAAAGAAGTGCAGGACACTTATATACATTATATGCAGGACACTTCTTGGGACGTAATTTGAGCCGCTTTTCATTGAATTCAATGAAGAACAGCTCCAAATTACGGCCGTAATTGACGCCTCGCAAAACGCGAGTACGAGCAATTAGGTCTGAAATGACGGAGCTGTTTTCTCCTGAAAACAGCTCCGTCATTTCAGACGTAAATGCAGTTAGTGTGTGCACATACCCTAGGGGTATGTTCACACACAATGTTTTCAGCTGAAAAATCGGAAGCAGAACGCCTACAAGCATCTGCCTATTGGTTTCAATGGGAAATACGGCGTTCTGTTCCGACAGGGCGTTTTTTACGTGGTAGTTTTCCAAAAACGGCACGTAAAAAGACGCCCGACCAAAATGAAGTGCACATCACTTCTTGGGACGTTTTTGGAGCCGTTTTTCATTGACTTTATAGAAAAACAGCTCCAAAAACGTCCGTTAAAAAACGCGAGTTTGATTAAAAAATGGCTGAAAATCAGGAGCTGTTTTCCCTTTTGGTGTGTCCTATAACTTCTTCCAGCTGCAGAATCACACCCAATATGGCTGCCAGACACTGCTTAGCAATTTCAAGACACCTTTACCTGGCTTGTGAGAGGGGGGGGGGTGAGGTTCCCTCCCACATTTACAGCAGCTGTGAGTCAGGTTGCTTTGCCTTATTCACCTTGCTGTAATTCTGGGAAGTGCTCCCCCTGGTGGCCAACATTGGAAAACATGTCAAATTATTATTTAATTTTTAATACTCTCCACCATAAAAAAAATAAAATACAGCAAAAAACGTAAAAAATATAATAGAAATAAGTAACGACACTTAAAAAAAAAGGTTTAATTTGCGACACATTCCCTTTAAGTTGATCCTTTACTATCTTAACTATTAACCATATAATGATTACATACAGTAAAACACAAACAATAGTAGTTGGTATTTCGATCAATATCTGTTACTGTCATTTCAAGTTACATATGTCTATAGAGTCTCAGCTCTATTGTAGACCTTACATTCAAACAATCATACAAACACAGATAGAGACATTTGTTCGGGATGGAAATATAAGAGACACTGAATGACCTGAGACAGAATCGGGAGTGGAGTGGCAATTTTTAAGTAACTAACAGTGTTACTCACTGCGGTTTTATGTCAGTGACTCCTCCCGAATCCGTCCACTGTGTTCAGTCCGTTACTCGTTGTCTTTCATCCCAGGTTTCAGCACCAATTGTTAGGTCATCAATTTAGGCAGGTCATCACCTGGACCTCGTTGTCTCTTATCTGGTTTCAAATGGTGGGAGATCTTGACGATGCATCAGAGAGAAATTAACAGACTTGACACATTTTGTAAGTGTAATCTGATTCTCTAGTTTATTAGCAAACAATACGTAGATTATATATCATTAAAAGGAGTGTTGGCTATGTCTTTTCCAATCACATAAGAGGGGCCATGGCCTTCAGTCTATCCAATCAATGTTGACCATGTCTCCTCCTTCTCTAAATCACAAGGGATTTTGACCTGGAGTCTTCAGAAAAGAACATGTATACATTATATCACAACGTATCACATTATATCACATGTTTTGTTATAATTGTAATCATCATATATTTTAGCTACGTGCTCAGACTCATCATATTTTTAGCTATGCAGCAGATTCATAGTCTGTCTAAGAAAGAGGACGTATCTTTTTAGCTTGCGGTGAGACATTTCAAAAGAAGAACATAAGTTAAAGTGTTACATAAGTCAGTAACAAAAACGTCAATAGATTTTAAGACTTCGAGAATAATATATAAGATGGAAGATAAAGTCTAGGCTTCCATCTCAGGGCAGTATCTTCATCTTAGGAGAAATGATCCCCCCTAAGTACCTATAAATGTCAGTCCCCCGATCTACGACATAGACATAAAAACAAGGTTATCGGAGGCTGTTCTTAAGGATTCTTATAACGGCGCGTTGCGTAGCAACAGTTTTGTACTGGTATCTGAGCCTGAACAGGAACATTGATGCCCCACCTCTCATCAAGAGGTTCCTCTTACGCTCTGGACCTAAGTAGAGGGGGAATAATGGGGGGTACTGTTGTGCCCGCGGTCGCTGACCGCCTCCACAGCCTACTTACCAGCAGCTGCAATCGCAGTACACTCTCTTCATGCCGGCGTCTCCATCTCCAGAGTCACCGGCACGTGCGGCTGCAGCTCCCCTCTGATTCCTGTAGGGCCTTAAAGGGCCAGCATGCTGTTGCGGACATTAGTGTAGGCAGGTCATCAACTGGACCTCGTTGTAGTCTCTTTCTGGTTTCAAATGGTGGGAGAGCATGTAATAGGTACGATGAATCGGAGGAATTAGCACAGACTAACACAATATGTGAGTGTATCAGATTCTCTGGATTATTAGGAAATGGTACATAAATTATATATCATTAAAAGAGGTGTTGGTCATGTCTTCCTCTCCAATCACATAAGGGGGGCCATGGCCTTACGTCTATCTAATCAATATTGACCATGTCTCCTTCTCCAATCACATAAGAGGGGGCCATGGCCTTAGGTCTATCCAATCAATGTTGAGAACATGTATACATTGTCACATGATGTATTATAAATTCAGTCATCATATTCTTAGCCACGTGGTCAGAGTTTGTAATATGTTATTTCTAGAAAAGAAGAAGTATTTGTCTGTTTGTTGTCAGCCATTTACGAGAAAGGAAGTAACTTTTTCAGTTGGTGGCGAGAGAAAGGGTAACAAAAGTAGAGGCAGTTATTATGCAACTTAAACATGTTTTTGCTTTTGTAAGGAATAGTTTTTTCTAGACAGGAGAAATAAATTGAATCTTGTTTTATAAGAACTTGATTATTAATTAAATGATAAAGCACATGCTTCCATCTCAGTGCGCACCAGTGTAAAGTTCTCTAACCAATCCTTATGCACCCTGGACTTTAAAAAGGACCCTGTCCCTCCTCTCCTTGCCCGAGTGTTGTTGTGTCTGCCTATGTTCATCATTGCAAATAGTCCCTTAGTTGTATCCTGGTCCCAGTGTTCCCTTTTCCTGTGCCCCGTATACCATAACCAGTAATTGTGTTTTTTTCCAGTGCAAAGTCTAGTGTTGGAGTCTAGAGTGTCATCTCTGCCAAACTTCTGTTAGATCAAACGACTGCTACATCAAACCTCTCCTACGCCAGCTGTCTGCATTTGAGACAATGGACATGTCTTAATTCCCTTCTACCACCAAGAAAAGTAGAGGAAGGTAAAGACTATCATACCTCTGAAGTTGTAAATGGCAGGGACAGATTCCTCCTTAGGGTCTGTTCTTCTGCTAACCAGGGAAAGTAGTGAAGTCACCTTGGTAATAGGACATTGGTCATGATGGACAATGATCCCCTTTCTTCCCTGCTTCAGAGACCCTTTAGATTCAGGGTCTAAGAAGATCGATAGGAGGAAAAAAATGGAATAAAAAGAGACTTTTTATTTGTCAATTCAAGCCAGTCATGACAATTTTTATCTTATGTTTTTTGTTTTCCACCCATATCAAGGCCAAGGGGGTTCTCTGTAAGTAGCAACAGGAAAAGGGAAACTGTAGAAGTAACGTCGTATAGAAAAGTTTCACTCCTCACGTACAAGGCTTAAAGTGTTGCTAAACGTTTGACAAACTTCTGGCATGTCATAGTGACTTGTCAGAAGTTTGGATTGGTGGGGGTTCGAGCACTGAGACCCCCACCAATTGCTAGAACGAAGCAGCTGAAGTGCTCGTGTGAGCGCTTAGCCGCTTCGTGTCTGTTCGGCTATTTCTGGACATAAATATATCGGTGTACAGACTCAGTAGAAAGTCTATGAGTGCATACACCGATACATCGGCTTTCTGGAAAAAGCCGAACAGACGCAAAGCAGCTGAGCACTCACACGAGCACTTCAGCTGCTTCGTTCTAGCGATTGGTGGGGTCTCAGTGCTCAGACCCCCACCAATCCAAACTTCTGACATGTCAAACTTCTGTTTGTCAAATGTTTAGCTACACTTTAAAAATACAAAAAGAAATAGCCTAACAGTAGACAACTAGTGCAGCACCACTCCCAGAGGAGGGATAGTGGTGGGAGGCGCTACACCCATCCTGATAAATGATAGGTAGGTTTCTAGCACAAATAAATTGGTGTGGATTTACATATACATCAATGGTAGATAATATAGAGCTATATTTAGCAAGTGAAGAAAAAGTACATCCTATAAAAATAGTGTCATTTCATAGATCACATCTATAGGAAGAGGGGTGGAGTGTAATAGGACGGGTTTGTTTGACAAATTTTTACGTGATATGAAGGGGCTAAATTCCCTTTCTAGACAGCAATGAGTTAAATCGAAGAGACTCCTTACATTTCTTTGATATGTGTGTGTGTGTGTGTGTGTGTGTGTGTGTGTGTGTATATTTACAATATATATAGTGGTCCCTCAAGTTACAATGGCCTCAGGTTACAATATTTTCAACATTGTAACTTTAAACCATATTCAAAATACAATGCCAAAAAAGGTCTGGATCTCAGGTGCGTGTGATTGGCTGGAAGATCCAGCCAATCAGCATGGGCATTTCACTGGTAAAACACCTGCTGTAATGCAGTGCATGCCCTGATTGGCTGTCTACTAGCGCCTCTCTACAGTACAGTACTACCTGTCCTGTACTGCTCTTTACCTGCGCCAGGATGAGTTGCTTCTTTTGACACCAGGTAAGGACGGCTCCATGTTATATTTCTGGTACACTGTGTACTGTACAGGCTCCTGAAGAAGCTCCTTCCTAGTTTTCCATAGAGCTATGGTCTCAAGTTACATTATGTTTAATTTCCGATCGTCACCCTGGAACCAATTGTAACTTGAGGGACCACTGTACTTGCAATACACGCTTTATTTTTATTTTCCTGCAATCCACGTTTTTTATCTGCTCACACGGTGTCTTGGTCAGTCTATGTCCTTCGTTTTGCATTTGTGTCCTTCGTTGTGTTTATGTCCATCTTTGTATGTTTGTGTCCATCTTTGTATGTTTGTGTCCTTTATTGTATGTTTGTGTCCATCCTTGTATGTTTGTGTCCATCCTTGTATGTTTGTGTCCTTAATTGTGTGTTTGTGTCCTTCCTTGTATGTTTGCGTCCCTCGGTCACATGACGAAGAGTCTTATTATCATCAAAGAATGCTGTGCAACTAGATTTCCGGTCCACCGGCAATGCTATAAAATTCTATGAAAATCTCTGAATCAGCGCAACGGGGTACCGGAATGTATATTAGTAAGTGTACTCACATACTACAGTGAGTCCACTGCTAGTAACTTTTTGTCCCCGCATAGCCCCTTTAACTAGTTAGCCAGATAGGGGTTGGTCATCCACATGGGTATGTATTGAGGCATGTAATTTCATATAGTAATAAAAACCATTGTTATATAAATAGCATTTAATCATAAAGCCGAGGCATCAGAAATAAAGTCAACTGCCTTAATGATAGTTGCTATTGAATCCTGTAGAGGAGGTTGGCAAATCCCCTCAAAAAATAGAAATTTAATATAGTAAAAGTTAACCACAAATAGTGTACACCACCGGTCTATATATACTATGCTAGGAGGGAAAAGATGGGACAGTGTCTGGTTATTGGACAGTATATGTAGCGTCCATGGCCACGGGCCGTCGGGTTTACTCACCTCCCGA
Organism: Rhinoderma darwinii; assembly: GCF_050947455.1. Lineage (NCBI taxonomy): Eukaryota > Metazoa > Chordata > Amphibia > Anura > Rhinodermatidae > Rhinoderma > Rhinoderma darwinii. The sequence continues at coordinate 636,347,327 of NC_134687.1, forward strand.
CGCCTGCAGCCAAGAATCCGTGAGCGCAGGTCCCCATCTCCTTCCTAGGAGCCAGCGCGCGCACATGAAAATCATCATCATCAACTACATGATTTAATGGTCTATAAGAAGGCCCCAGCCCTTCTGATCCTTGCCTGAGCGTTGTTAGTAATTCCCAAGTCTGGCTTGCAAATGGTCCTTTAGTGTTTCCCGTTCCAGTTGTTACCCGTGCCCTGTTACCTGTTCCTGTATCCCGTGCTGTGTTCTTGTTCCTGTGCCTACTAGTTGGAGTCGTGTCTACTGCACCTGCTGTTGCCTTGCCACGTCCTGTGTCATCTGCCACGTCTGGCGCAACCAGCGGCACCTGCTGTCATCTGCCACGTCCAGAGGGATCCGCCACGTCTGGCGCAACCTGCGCACCTGCTGTCATCCGCCACATCTGGCGTTACCTGCTGCACCCACCTCCATCCGTGCCAGGGCTGCGGCCATTGTCTGGACTATCCAGGTACACTTGTGCAGGACTTTGTAATTGTGGGGTTCCTGTTGTTTGGCCAGCTGCCTCCCCGCTACGGTGGTGCGGCCTAGTGGGTCCACAAACCCACATACCGTGACAGTATAGATTGAAATATTCTACTTTTATTAATTATTCATAAATAAAAAAAGTCCTATGTTGATATAATTGTAACGAATGCAGAGGACCCCTTTGTCTGCATTCTATAGAGACCACTGTTGGCCCTAATGAAGAATTAACCCCTTCCCGACATTTGACGTATCCATACGTCATAGCCGGATAGGGGAAGTATGGAACGGGCTCACGGAGTGAACCGCTCTATACAATGCGGGTGTCGGCTGTATGATACAGCCGACACTTCTCAGTAATGAGCGGGATCACGCTCGAGCGCGATATCGCTCGTTTAACCCATTAAATGCCACGAATAATAGCGACCGCGGAATTTAAATAGTTAGAAAGAGGGGGGCGACCCACTCTAGCAGCTAATCGTGTCCCCCGCAATGTAATCGTGGGGTGGAGATGGTTGCTATGGCTACCTGGGAGGAAGACGATATACTGCAATACATTAGTATTAAAGTATATAGTGCAAGTGATCCAACGATCGCTGTTTGAAGTCCCCTTCGGGGACTAATAAAAATAAGTACAAATTTGTCAAATAAAGGCGTTTGTTTATGTTAAAAAAATAAAATTAAAGTACAAAAAAAAACGTTTTCCCATTTCCCCCTAGAGCATAGTAAAAAATAAATAAATTAACACAATTGGTATTGCCGCATCCGGAAAAGTCTGAACTATTACAATATATTATTATTTAACCAGCACGGTGTACACCATAAAAAAATAAATAAATTTGTAAATGCCAGAATCGCTATTTTTTGGTCACCTCATCTCCCACAAAAAATGAAATAAAAAGTGATAAAAAATTGTATCATTAAAAACTACAGCTTATCCTGCAAAAAATAAGCCCTCATACCACTTAATCGACGGAAAAATAAAAAACATATGGCTCTCAGAATTTGGCGACAGAAAATAAATTATTTTTTACACTTCGTTTTTTACTTATAAAAGTAGTAAAATATAGAACCAACTATATATATTTGGTATTGCCGTAATCGTATTGATCCGCAGAATAAAGTTAACATGTTGTTTTAATTGCACAGTGAATTCCGTAAAAACGAAGCGCAAAAAAACAATGTATGAATCGCTGTTTTTTGCATTTTCTACCCCACAAATTATTTTTTTCCCGTTTCCTAGTACGTTATATGGCACAATAAATGTCGGAAAACTACGGAAACTACGGAAAACTACATCTCGTCCCGCAAAAATAAAGCCCTCATAGGACTATATAGACGGAAAAATCAAAAAGTTATGGCTTTTGGAATGTGGGGAGGAAAAAACGAAAATTAAAATCTGAAAGTTGTTTTCACGTTGGGTACGTGGACCCACTGGACCGTACTGCCTTGACGGTATGGCAGCTGGCCAACAGGACATAGGTCACAGTCTATAGTTCGTATAGTGTACCTGTGGCAGCTCGGACAGTAGCGAGACAGGCTCGGCTGGGACTAGGCAGCAGGCAGACGTCAAGCGTGGTGTAGCAGGACAGGCATGGTATACAGCACAGCACGACTTCAGCTCAGCATGGCACTTAACCAGGATAGCACGGGATACAGGATACAGGTACAGGAACGGGGAACACTGGGAACTGGGAAACACTAGGAGACTATTTGTTTAGACAAACTCTGGGTATGACAACAATGCTCAGGCATTGCAGGAAGGGGCTGGGCCCTTCTTATAGTCCAGCATGCTCATGGGCTAATTTAGTACTAATTTCAGGTGCGCGCGCTGGCCCTTTAAGAGTGGGCACGAGCATGCGCCCTCCGGGACTGGGCCGGTAGAAGCAGAAGTGAGCGCTGGCGTCTCCTGAGGAGGAGATGGGGACCAGCGCTCACAGTTCCATGGCTGCAGGCGTCAGGAGGGGAGTGAACCTGGCGGCCCGCGGCCATGGGCATGACAGTTGTTTACGACGGGAAGGGGTTAATGCCCAACCTAACTGTATTTTATTCCTCTCTCTCTTATAAGATGTGTGCAATATATATGACTAGATTTGCCTTGAGCTCTTGCATATATATCTGCACTTGTCACCTGCACTCTACCACATGCAGTGTGGGCAGATCACCCTAATGGTGTCATACGGTATGGCTTGTGAAGTTAATTTCAACAATTGAATGCCTTATGTTAAGTCACATAGCAAGTACCTGACTATGGTCTGTATAGTTCTATATATTGCACTGGTGATAGAGGCTAAATTCTAACTGGAGTGGCAAGTGAAATCCCACGTGTAACTATTATAGATTGTATTATAAAATTGCAGATGGTAAGGGTATGTTCACACACACTGTGTTCAGATGTAATTTGGGCGTTTTACGCCTGAAAAAACGGCTCCATTACGCCTACAAATTTCTGCCCATTGCTTTCAATGGGAATTACGATGTTCTGTTCCCACGAGGTGTCATTTTACGCGTCGCTGTCAAAAGACGGCACGTAAAAAGACGCCCGCGTCAAAAAAGTGCATGTCACTTCTTGGGCCGTTTTTGGAGCCGTTTTTCATTGGCTACATTGAAAAACAGCTCCGCTAACGTCCGTAAAATACGCCGCGAAAAACGCGAGTTGTTAAAAAAGTCTGAAAATCAGGAGCTGTTTTCAGACGAAAACAGCTCCGTAATTTCAGATGTATTTTGCTACTGCGTGTGAACATACCCTCAGACTCCAAACAAAGAGGGTATAGTAATATAAACCCCTACGTTCAATTGTGGGTGCACTGAGTTCAATTCTAATCCGTGTACCGATAGCTGTTTAATCCTCTCTAGTAATATGTTGGAGCACTGAGTATTGTCTCATATATCGCTGTTTGTCTGCTCGTGTAGAAGTGGAGACAGCGGGAGAACAGAGTTTAGCCAGCAGGGGTACACCGGACGCAGCTCTCGTCCCAGCACCACTGTCACTGTATCCTCCTGTAGCACTCAGCGCTACAGTGCACTGGAAACGGCTGCTCTTCCTAGAAGTGTCCTCGCTCCTGTTCAGAGCAGAGGCAATGGTGAGGAACTCGTGGCTTTTTATGTTTGAGAGGTATTATGAGAGATACATTTTGGTTGTGAGGCTAACAACATAGGATTAAAAACTTGTGACACCCGACACGCGTTTCGCCAGCATTTCTGGCTTCTTCTAGGAATGGCGATCGCCAGACTGACAGCTATTTTATAGGTCAATTAATGATTGACATCACAAAGAGCCAATGAAAACCAATTTAGAAAAAATACTATGTCTCAACGTGTGGTAACAGCTTGGAAGTACAAAGCTCTGTCCATGGCAAGTAATTATGTTTACTAGGTAATGGCCAAAAGAAAAGGGATAATAACCTTTTCATCTCAAAGACTACTACTCCGAACTTCAAGAGAGCCTGATAATTATTCCTTAATAGACTGGAAAACAACCATAATAGCTCTTATGAGTAAAGTATAACAATAAATCACAACAAATTGTTATGTCAATAATAACATTGATACTGCATTGATAAACCCAATAGTGAAATTTAGGAACCAAAATTTATATTTTATTGTAAACAATGACATAAGGTTACTTATTAACCATTTTATTAATTTTCGTTCCATTACTGGTTGTTCTTACAATAAAACGTGAAGATAAATCATATGCATATACATATAGATATGTATGCCTATGAATTCTAAAGCTCTCCTAATAATTCTCAGATGGAGGGGTAAGTAATAGAATTGATTCAAAAGGAAAAAGGATGCTGGGGATGGTTAAAGTATCCCCTGTTTTGATTTAGTTAAGGGGATGAGCTCAATCACAATGAGAGGAGGGTTTGTTCACCATTATTATAGGAAGCAGCCAAAATTGAAATTTTCATTCAAACCTCGGGGACTTACAGAATCCATGCGGAAAATCCAAAGACTCTCTCTCTTGAGGAGGCACTCATCAAGGTTCCCTCCTCTGATGCCAAGACGTACCTGATAAATTGCCCATCCTTTAAGGCTAGTCCAGTCCAAATTAAGCATTTTTTCTAGTGCCTGGCAATTGGTGTTGAAGTAAGGCCTTATTCACACGAACGTGTCCGTTTTGCACGTGTAAAACATGTAGCATTTTTCTTGCGTTGCAGTACCGTGTGACATTCGTGTACGCACCGGTGCGCGTCTGCGTTTTTTCCGCGCGTATGTCACGCGTATGTCACACGTTTTTTACGTCAGCAAAAAAACCTGAAGGAGGTGTGTTTCTTTTACTCATCGTTTCTTTAGAAACTGTTGCGTGAATCACGGACAGCACACGGATGTGCGCCCGTGTGCTGTCCGTGATTTTCATGCACCTATTGACTTCACTGGGTGCGCGATGCGCAAAAAACGCACAAGTATAGGACATGAAGTGAGTTTCACGCAGCGGACACATGCTGCGTGAAAAACACTGAATGTCTGAATGGCACAATTGAATGGCGTAGGTCCATGTGACGTCCGTTGTTTTAACGCGCGTAGCACAGGCGTTAAATACGCTCGTGTGAATTAGGCCTTAAGGGTTTATTTTGGACTCGACTCTCTCTCTCTCTCTCATTCTGGTCATAGTTCACAATGGAACCTATGTGCTCCCTGTCACGACTGGTTCGTGGACCCACTGGGCCGTACCGTCTTGGCGGTATGGCAGCTGGCCAACAGGACGCAGGTAAATGTTTAAGAGTTCAAGGTGCAAGCAAAAGGAAATGAACAGCATCCAAAGTTACAATAGTATGCGTAGTGCAAATCTTGTATGCGCAGTTGTATTCCCCTAGCGGAATTATTGAACATTACTTTTTTTTTTAAAGGTAATTTTTATTAAAGGAGATATCCAGTCCCTAAAAAATGATGACCTATTCTCAGGATATGCCATCAATAACTGATGGGTCAGGGCCCGGGACCCCACCGATCAGCTGTTTTGAAGGGTGTGCAGCGCTTACCCTTCATTTCTACTTGCTCACTATGAATCGTTGCAGTGATTTACAGGTATTGCAGCCTTTTCTCCCATTCACTTCAATGGGAGAAAAAGGCTGCGATACTGTAAGTCGGGGCTACAGCTGTGGCGACGATTCACAGTGAGCAAGAAGAAATTAAGGTGTCAACATGATATCAAAATTGAGGTCAAAACTATTGACTAGTATGAGGGTTGACTATCCAAGAATGCCATATTTTTATGGAAATTTATCTCGCCATCTGCGTGCTTCATATGCGAGATTACAGAGTGGCAGATCAGAGCTTACCAACGTGATCCATTCTGACAATATGGGAACTGTGGGGTGTTTCCAGTGCATGAGGATCATTTTCTTTGCATAAAACAATAAGAGCATCATAAGTGATCTGGCATCTACACTATGTATAAAATCTTCCACCAGTAGTAAGAGGCAGATTCTGGGATCATATGCGAGGAAGTGCAACTTTTAGTTCAATAAATTCCATAACTTAAAGGGTAACTAAATGTTCAACAAACTTAGTGACCATGTCAGAAGTTTTGATTGGTGGTGGTCCTAGCACTGAGACCCCGACCAATCACTAAAACGAAGCTGCAGAAGCGCTCGTGTAAGCGCTGAGCCGCTTTGTTTCGGTTCGGCTTTTTCCAAAAATCGATGTAGCGGTGTATGGACAAATTAAGTGGCTCAGCGCTCACACAAGCGCTTCTGCTGCTTCGTTTTAGCGATTGGGGGGTCTCATTCCTTGGACCCCCATCAATCAAAACTTCTGACGTGTCACTATGACACGTCAGAAGTTTGTTGAATGTTTAGTTACCCTTTAAAGGCTATGCCCACCTTTGATCGGCATTTTTTTTTTTAATACAGACCAGTCAGTGTGTTTTGGTGTAACTTTTTAATCATTCTTTATTAAAAATTTGTTTTACTTTTTTTAGATACAGCTGCTTTGTATTCTTTATACAGAGCAGCTGTATCTTTTGCGATGACCTGAATCCGTCAGTCCCGCAGACCCGACTGGTCCAGTTTCGGCGGGTCCTGCGTGTCATCTATCACATCTAAGTTATGTACTTAGATGTGATGGATAACAGGAGAAACGCAGGACCCGCTGTCACTGAACCCGTAACTCCCGGGGACCTGACAGGAACAGAATTTAGCGCTACATATAGCTGCTCTGCATACAGAATACAGGTACTGCGCCTATAACGATTATATTATATTCTATACATCATATATTACAGTAACCCCACATGTAACACGTCATCTCACCACCGCCATCATGTGACTACTGCACCTGTAACTATTATATTATATTCTATACATCATATATTACAGTAACTCCACATGTAACACGTCATCTCACCAACACCATCATGTGACTACTGCACCTGTAACTATTATATTATATACAACATATATTACAGTAACTCCACATGTAACACATCATCTCACCACCGCCATCATGTGACTACTGCGCCTGTAACTATTATATTATATACATCATATATTACAGTAACTCCACATGTAACACGTCATCTCACCACCACCATCATGTGACTACTGCACCTGTAACTATTATATTATATTCTATACATCATATATTACAGTAACTCCACATGTAACACGTCATCTCACTACCGCCATCATGTGACTACTGTGCCTGTAACTATTATATTATATTATATACATCATATATTACAGTAACTCCACATGTAACACGTCATCTCACCACCGGCATCATGTGACTACTGCGCCTGTAACTATTATATTATATTCTATACATCATATATTACAGTAACCCCACATGTAACACGTCATCTCACCACCGCCATCATGTGACTACTGCGCCTGTAACTATTATATTATATTCTATACATCATATATTACAGTAACTCCACATGTAACACGTCATCTCACCACCGCCATCATGTGACTACTGCGCCTGTAACTATTATATTCTATACATCATATATTACAGTAACTCCACATGTAACACGTCATCTCACCACCACCATCATGTGACTACTGCGCCTGTAACTATTATATTCTATACATCATATATTACAGTAACTCCACATGTAACACGTCATCTCACCACCACTATCATGTGACTACTGCGCCTGTAACTATTATATTATATTCTATACATCATATTACAGTAACTCCACATGTAACACGTCATCTCACCACCGCCATCATGTGACTACTACACCTGTAACGATTATATTATATACATCATATATTACAGTAACTCCACATGTAACACGTCATCTCACCACCACCATCATGTGACTACTGCGCCTGTAACTATTATATTATATGCTATACATCATATATTACAGTAACTCCACATGTAACACGTCATCTCACCACCACCATCATGTGACTACTGCGCCTGTAACTATTATATTATATTCTATACATCATATATTACAGTAACTCCACATGTAACACATCATCTCACCACCGCCATCATGTGACTACTGCGCCTGTAACTATTATATTATATTCTATACATCATATATTACAGTAACACCACATGTAACACGTCATCTCACCACCACCATCATGTGACTACTGCGCCTGTAACTATTATATTATATACATCATATATTACAGTAACTCCACATGTAACACGTCATCTCACCACCACCATCATGTGACTACTGCACCTGTAACTATTATATTATATTCTATACATCATATATTACAGTAACTCCACATGTAACACGTCATCTCACCACCGCCATCATGTGACTACTGCGCCTGTAACTATTATATTATATTCTATACATCATATATTACAGTAACTCCACATGTAACATGTCATCTCACCACCGCCATCATGTGACTACTGCACCTGTAACTATTATATTATATTCTATACATCATATATTACAGTAACTCCACATGTAACACATCATCTCACCAACACCATCATGTGACTACTGCGCCTGTAACTATTATATTATATTCTATACATCATATATTACAGTAACTCCACAAGTAAAACGTCATCTCACCACCACCATCATGTGACTACTGCACCTGTAACTATTATATTATATTCTATACATCATATATTACAGTAACTCCACATGTAACACGTCATCTCACCACCGCCATCATGTGACTACTGCGCCTGTAACTATTATATTATATTCTATACATCATATATTACAGTAACTCCACATGTAACATGTCATCTCACCACCGCCATCATGTGACTACTGCGCCTGTAACTATTATATTATATTCTATACATCATATATTACAGTAACTCCACATGTAACACGTCATCTCACCACCGCCATCATGTGACTACTGCGCCTGTAACTATTATATTATATTCTATACATCATATATTACAGTAACTCCACATGTAACACGTCATCTCACCACCACCATCATGTGACTACTGCGCCTGTAACTATTATATTATATTATATACATCATATATTACAGTAACTCCACATGTAACACGTCATCTCACCACCATCATCATGTGACTACTGCACCTGTAACTATTATATTATATTCTATACATCATATATTACAGTAACTCCACATGTAACATTTCAAATCATCACCGCCATCATGTGACTACTGCGCCTGTAACTATTATATTCTATACATCATATATTACAGTAACTCCACATGTAATACATCATCTCACCACCACCGTCATGAGACTTCTGCGACTGTAACTATTATATTATATTCTATACATTATATATTACGGTAGCTCCACATGTAACATGTCATCTCACCACCACCATCATGTGACTACTGCGCCTGTAACTATTCTATTATATTCTATACATCATATATTACAGTAACTCCACATGTAACACATCATCTCACCACCGCCATCATGTGACTACTGCACCTGTAACGATTATATTATATTCTATACATCATATATTACAGTAACTCCACATGTAACATGCCATCTCACCACCACCCTCATGTGACTACTGCGCCTGTAACGATTATATTATATTCTATACATCATATATTACAGTAACTCCACATGTAACATGTCATCTCACCACCGCCATCATGTGACTACTGCGCCTGTAACTATTATATTATATTCTATACATCATATATTACAGTAACTCCACATGTAACACATCATCTCACCACCGCCATCATGTGACTACTGCACCTGTAACGATTATATTATATTCTATACATCATATATTACAGTAACTCCACATGTAACATGCCATCTCACCACCGCCATCATGTGACTACTGCGCCTGTAACTATTATATTATATTCTATACATCATATATTACAGTAACTCCACATGTAACATGTCATCTCACCACCGCCATCATGTGACTACTGCGCCTGTAACTATTATATTATATTATATACATCATATATTACAGTAACTCCACATGTAACACATCATCTCACCACCACCACCATGTGACTACTGCGCCTGTAACGGTTATATTATATTCTATACATCATATATTACAGTAACTCCACATGTAACACGTCATCTCACCACCGCCATCATGTGACTACTGCGTCTGTAACTATTATATTATATTCTATACATCATATATCGCAGTAACTCCACATGTAACACATCATCTCACCACCGCCATCATGTGACTACTGCGCCTGTAACTATTATATTCTATACATCATATATTACAGTAACTCCACATGTAACACGTCATCTCACCACCGCCATCATGTGACTACTGCGACTGTAACGATTATATTATATTCTATACATCATATATTACAGTAACTCCACATGTAACATCTCACCACCGCCATCATGTGACTACTGCGCCTGTAACTATTATATTATATTCTATACATCATATATTACAGTAACTCCACATGTAACACGTCATCTCACCACCGCCATCATGTGACTACTGCGACTGTAACGATTATATTATATTCTATACATCATATATTACAGTAACTCCACATGTAACACGTCATCTCACCACCGCCATCATGTGACTACTGCGCCTGTAACGATTATATTATATTCTATACATCATATATTACAGTAACTCCACATGTAACACGTCATCTCACCACCGCCATCATGTGACTACTGCGACTGTAACGATTATATTATATTCTATACATCATATATTACAGTAACTCCCCATGTAACACGTCATCTCACCACCGCCACCATGTGACTACTGCGCCTGTAACGATTATATTATATTCTATACATCATATATTACAGTAACTCCACATGTAACATGCCATCTCACCACCACCCTCATGTGACTACTGCGCCTGTGACTATTATATTCTATACATCATATATTACAGTAACTCCACATGTAACACGTCATCTCACCACCGCCATCATGTGACTACTGCGACGATTATATTATATTCTATACATCATATATTACAGTAACTCCCCATGTAACACGTCATCTCACCACCGCCATCATGTGACTACTGCACCTGTAACCATTATATTATATTCTATACATCATATATTACAGTAACTCCACATGTAACACGTCATCTCACCACCGCCATCATGTGACTACTGCACCTGTAACTATTATATTATATTCTATACATCATATATTACAGTAACTCCACATGTAACACGTCATCTCACCACCGCCACCATGTGACTACTGCGCCTGTAACGATTATATTATATTCTATACATCATATATTACAGTAACTCCACATGTAACACGTCATCTCACCACCGCCATCATGTGACTACTGCACCTGTAACTATTATATTCTATACATCATATATTACAGTAACTCCACATGTAACACGTCATCTCACCACCGCCATCATGTGACTACTGCGCCTGTAACTATTATATTATATTCTATACATCATATATTACAGTAACTCCACATGTAACACGTCATCTCACCACCGCCATCATGTGACTACTGCACCTGTAACTATTATATTATATTCTACACATCATATATTACAGTAACTCCACATGTAACACGTCATCTCACCACCACCATCATGTGACTACTGCGCCTGTAACTATTATATTATATTCTATACATCATATATTACAGTAACTCCACATGTAACACGTCATCTCACCACCGCCATCATGTGACTACTGCACCTGTAACTATTATATTCTATACATCATATATTACAGTAACTCCACATGTAACACGTCATCTCACCACCACCATCATGCGACTACTGCGCCTGTAACGATTATATTCTATTCTATACATCATATATTACAGTAACTCCACATGTAACATGTCATCTCACCACCGCCATCATGTGACTACTGCGCCTGTAACGATTATATTATATTCTATACATCATATATTGCAGTAACTCCACATGTAACACGTCATCTCACCACCACCATCATGTGACTACTGCACCTGTAACTATTATATTCTATACATCATATATTACAGTAACTCCACATGTAACACGTCATCTCACCACCACCATCATGTGACTACTGCGCCTGTAACTATTATATTATATTCTATACATCATATATTACAGTAACTCCACATGTAACATGTCATCTCACCACCACCATCATGTGACTACTGCGCCTGTAACTATTATATTATATACATCATATATTACAGTAACTCCACATGTAACACGTCATCTCACCACCGCCATCATGTGACTACTGCGCCTGTAACGATTATATTCTATACATCATATATTACAGAAACTCCACATGTAACACGTCATCTCACCACCACCATCATGTGACTACTGCGCCTGTAACTATTATATTATATTCTATACATCATATATTACAGTAACTCCACATGTAACACGTCATCTCACCACCACCATCATGTGACTACTGCGCCTGTAACTATTATATTATATTCTATATATCATATATTACAGTAACTCCACATGTAACATGTCATCTCACCACCACCATCATGTGACTACTGCGCCTGTAACTATTATATTATATTCTATATATCATATATTACAGTAACTCCACATGTAACATGTCATCTCACCACCACCATCATGTGACTACTGCACCTGTAACTATTATATTCTATACATCATATATTACAGTAACTCCACATGTAACATGTCATCTCACCACCGCCATCATGTGACTACTGCACCTGTAACTATTATATTATATTCTATATATCATATATTACAGTAACTCCACATGTAACACGTCATCTCACCACCACCATCATGTGACTACTGCGCCTGTAACTATTATATTCTATACATCATATATTACAGTAACTCCACATGTAACACGTCATCTCACCACCACCATCATGTGACTACTGCGCCTGTAACTATTATATTATATACATCATATATTACAGTAACTCCACATGTAACACGTCATCTCACCACCACCATCATGTGACTACTGCGCCTGTAACTATTATATTATATTCTATATATCATATATTACAGTAACTCCACATGTAACATGTCATCTCACCACCACCATCATGTGACTACTGCGCCTGTAACGATTATATTATATTCTATACATCATATATAACAGTAACTCCACATGTAACATCTCACCACCACCATCATGTGACTATTGCGCCTGTAGCGATTATATTATATTCTATACATCATATATTACAGTAACTCCACATGTAACATGTCATATCACCACCGCCATCATGTGACTACTGTGCAGTGTGAAAGTGATTAAAATGTTTAAATGATTCCATCTTGCATAGACTCCATCTTGTATGGTGGTGACCATTTTGAATAGTTGGAATCCATCTTGTGGCCTGAAGGAGCCATTTTGAGATTAATAAGTTATGATTGCTTTAAAAAGCTAAAATATCTACGTCAGCAGTTGTCTAGAAACAATTCTATGTTATTTGTTCTCGAGTTGAATGTTTTTATTATTTTTGTGTGATGAGCTATTCATCTTTGAGAGTCTAGAGAATGACCATGTTTACCATAAGGGAGGGGTCAGTCTGACTCTTAGCCTTGGAGAAGAGGTTTGTTTAATATAAGGGAGGGGGTAGTCCTAGCATCTATGAGGCAGTATATTTTGGGAACTCATAGTTTTACACTTCAGACGTCATGTAAGTGTATGATTGGTTCAGGACAAAACATATTGTCATTATGTGCTATTGGCTAAATGAAATCCAAATTAATGTCATATTGTAAACATTGTAAATGATTGAATGGAATCAAGCTGCTCCTAGTTCTAAAGATATTATTGTAATGGTTTGATAAATAAACGGCAGAGAAGAATTTTGAGCATACCAAGCATGGTCTCTTGTGTCATCTTTTCTCTCAGAGAGAGAGATATATATATATATATATATATATAATCGATTACCTATCATTTGAAATTGGATAAATCACTGGACGGCGGGTATCGGTTGACATAACCCAATACAAATTTCAGTCTAATATATTTTGGCCCATGATTTCGTTAACAGTTTTAGTGCCGTAAACGCGGGAGATTGCTCGTCTGATAAGCTGTCGCTGGAGGCCTGGCGGTATTGCATCCGTGAATATTGAAAACCGGACGGGACGTAAGAAGCTTATTCTTACAAACATTTTTCACTAATTCATTGCCGAGGCTGGAATTAGCGGTCATGACGTCACATTTCCTGAATGCAGTAATTTATCCAGAAGTATGTTGAAAGCTTTTTGTGTGATAAATGATTGCAGATACGTACGTTATCTTGAGTTGTTATACAGATGTCTGAATCTTGAGGTTCATGGTATGAGAGAATTTTTGCCGGCATAGCATTGAAACTGTTAAGATTGTGGGAACAGAAGCTGTGAGGAGTGGTGCGTGAACCCTACTTGTGGAATGTGATGACGTAGTAAAAAGAAAGAGAGGAAAAGAGGAACTTTAAAGTGTCAGGGAACCTGCAATGAACCGTGCTGTTTGGATTTGTGTATTATAGGTCTGTAGAACATTTCATTTATTATTTCGCTGTTGTGTATAAACTTTTAACGATCAAAGGGGAATGTTATCCTGTTGCCTGGTTGTTCTGAGGGAGCAGAGTGTCAGGGACCCCTGACTTGGGCAACTGTCCGAATAGACAGACTGCGCGAGTATAGCAGAGAGTCGCGAACATTGACAGACTTTGCGTTTATAGCAGAGAGTCGCGGATAGACAAACTGCGCGTTTATAGCAGAGAGTCTGGGACAGAAAAGTTGGATATTCGGAGGTGATATCCATTAGTATCATTAGGACTTCTGTGGTAGTCCTGATAATGGAGAAGTCGGAGAGCAGAGCAGCAGGGGAAACTCCATAGTGTGATATAGAGCGAAATAAATTGTGACAAATAGACGCTATAACAACTACAAAAGGGGTACTGTAATAATCAGGTTCTTTGTCAGGATTGTAGTAGTCAAATTAATATATATGAAAGTGCATGTGAGAAGTGTGTATGTACCCTTACACAGTGCAATAGGGAAAACTTTGAATGTTGTATTCAGTATATGTTTCTAGCACACTGTCAGCTTGACATATTGTGTAAAGGTCCTCAAAAACCACCAGTTGTATGCATTGTCAGACTGACATAAGGTACAGGAATCAGGTATAAGGAATCAGTACAGATTGATTTCTAGCACACATTTGATAATCTGGCTTATTGACTTTGAAATATGTCTGTAGTATATATAACATGAGACCGCTGGAGCTGAATACCGTTGAAACATAATAATCTGTGTTCAAAGCAAAGAATGACCCACATGTGTCGTAGTAGTTTAACTACCTGCACAAATTACAGTGAAGGACATTGGTATTGGCACACACCCAAAGCCCCTAAAGAAATCATTACTAAAACCCCTAGACCCAGATGTGAATAGCAAACTGTCAAACTCTGGGGAAAAAATTGTTGAAAAGGCTGGTGGCCAAAAGATGGTTGTTTGCATGTGGTAAATACAATGGTTTGTGGAAAGTTGAATAAGGGTTGGTGGATGGCCAGGAGTTAACTGTTAACTAGGCGTAGTTTAAAATGACAAAGTGACTGATTACAGGTGGTTACAAGTAGGTTGGTGTGAGGGAGATGTGATGACTAATATAGATTGTGACAGGGAGGGAGGCTGTGTGATGTAACATGTGATATGAAGTCTGCAAGGCAGACTGATATAAGCTTATATATTGAGCATGGATAGATGAGACAAGTGATCACAATATTGCATTGATTTTAGATCTATATTGCATGCTTTCATGTCCATGGTTGCGGGCCGTCAGGTTCACCCACCTCCTGACGGCCGCAACCATGGGTCGGCAAGCGCTGGCCCCAGTCTCCTCCTCAGGAAACACCAGCGCTTACTTCCACTCACCTCGGCCGGTACCCGCTCTTAAAGGGGCAGCGCGCGCACTGGACTTTAATGCCAAATTAGCCCATGAGCCCCCTGGACTATAAGAAGGGCCCAGCCCCTTCCTGCAGTGCCTGAGCATTGTTTGTTGTATCCAAGTTTGTCTAAACCAGGGGTCTCAAGCACGCGGCCCGCTTCCCCAGAGCTGGACAGTGATGTCAGGAGCACAGCTGGAGTCCCAGTAGGAGCGCTAGTAGTTCCTTTGTTTTTTGGACTGCAAGTGGAGTGTTGACAGATATACGGCTCCTACCACCCCTCTGTCAACACTCCACTTGCAGTCCAAAAAACAAAGGAACACACAGTAAAACTTTTCAATTTGTCCTCTTATAAATGAAATGATTGGGAAATGAGTTTATTGGGTAAGGGGCTTTCTTTCTGTCCAGTGGCCCCTCCAGATACGTCTGAACTTTTTATGGACCTAAATAGGTTTATCAGAAAACTAACCTTATCTAGACACTTTTCTATGTCCGACTATTTCTCAGTTGTTCCTCCAAAAAATGATTCTCTTGAGAGTGTGTCTACCCAAATGGCTGTAAGTGTGGAAGTACATCCCAAATCCAGCTTCTATCCTATACACCACCAAGGTTCCTTTCTGGAAACCTTTTCTACACTTGTTGGAAATGAATTCCGTTTACTGGATAAACCTAATTTTATGCCAGACAATTTATCTACCAATGAGAGAAAAGCAATCAAATCCTTACGCAACAATAAGGAGATTGTTATCCGCTCGGCGGATAAAGGAGGGGGTATTGTAATACAGAACAAATGTGATTACCTTAAGGATACCTCCAGGATTTTATTGGATAGTTCATTTTATTTAAAATTCGTGGATAACCCGCTTCCCTCTTATATATGTGAATATAGAAATTTCATAGATACAGCTTTCTCAGAGGGATTACTGACTAAAAAAGAAAAGAATTTCCTCAATATGCCATGCCCTAGTTTGCCCTTCATATACCATCTACCGAAAATACACAAATGTGTTAGCAATCCACCAGTCCGTCCCATCATCTCCGGCATTGGGTCTCTCACTAGTAATCTGTATCATTATATTGATTTACATCTCCAGCCATTTGTGCTGCAACTACCCTCTTATCTGAGGGACTCTACTCAGCTCATTAAAGGAACAGTGTCATCGCAAATAATTTTTTTATATGTTAAAGATGTTAGTGCTTTAATAAAAACGTTTATATTCATTTGTGTGTTTGTGTTTTACTGTTTCTTATTTTTACACTTTTTCTTCCCTATGGGGGCTGCCATTTTTTGTTCCATTTCTGTGTGTGTCGATTAACGACACACACAGACATGGAATACGGCAGCCACAGTCCCATAGGGACTGCGAACGGCTCCCGTCCCATTGACTGCCGTGTACGGCGTCTGTGTGGGAACTGCGCATGCGCCGCTCCCACACAGTCCTATTCGAAATTGGCGCCGTCCGGCGCCATTTTCCTGTGGACCGGAAGTCGCGGCCGGACAGTAATATTACTACTTCCGGTCGCGGCTTCCGGACTTGTGCACATGGAACAGCGGCAGCAAACGGAGCGGACGGGCCGGAGGGAGCCGCGGCGGCAGGAGCAGGTAAGAGATTTCAATGTATGTTAGTGTTTGTGTGTGTTTACTACTGTATGTAAACCTACTACACTGTGGGTTACCTCAAAAAATGGCGACACACAGTGTAGGAGGTTAAACCTTTCAAACCCCTCGTTTATCCCGGCACTAGCCAGGATAAAGGAGGGGTGGATGCTGAGAGCTCACTAGAGCGAGGGCTATTAACCCAATGTTGCAATGCTGCAATTTGGGAACAGCCCCATCTAGTGGCCAAAAATGGGTAGTATTATAAATTAGAAATAATTTATAATATTTCATGGCTCGTGCCAAAAAAAAATAAAAAATGTGAACAATGTTTAATCACCCACACACTAAATGTTTAAATTTTAAAAAAAAAACATGTTTTTCTGGCAACACATTCCCTTTAAAGATTTACAAAATCTGGTGTTTGAGCCCCCCTTACCTAAAGTGTGTTTTTTAACAGCTGATGTCACAGCCTTATATAGCAACATTCCCCATGACAGAGGTCTTGAAGTGATGGAATCAGTTTTAGCCTCGAACCCCAACATTCCTACTGCACAAATTCTATTTTTAACTAATTGTGTGGAATACATTCTCAAGCATAATGTTTTTAGTTTTGGAAACAACTTTTACAACCAAGTAAAGGGCGGTGCGATGGGCTCTAGGTTTGCCCCGGCATATGCTAATCTGTATATGGGTGATTTCGAGGATAAGCATATTTTTAATGGTCACAATTTTAAAGATAAAATTTTACTTTATAGACGTTTTATCGACGATTTATTTATTGTATGGAAAGGTAATGGAAAAGAAGCTACTGATTTTATGGAAACGTTAAATATTAATGATTTTGGAATAACTTTCACTTACACCTTTTCCACTACCTGCATCGACTTTTTAGATCTAACCATCGGTTATGATGAAATTACTAGCAATTTTAATACTAGAACACATTTTAAAACCGTTGATGTTAATAGCTATATCGATTTTAGAAGTGCCCATTACCCTCCTTGGATTAAAAATGTACCCTTTGGGCAATTCAGGAGAGTGAGGAAGAATTGCTCCTCTGAACAACATTTTCTAAAGGAATGTGATATTCTTGAAGGCAGATTTAAAGAAAAAATTTTTCCTATGCAATTGATTAAAGGGGCGCGCTCCAAAGCGGCTGAACTAACCTAAAAGTCCTGTGTAAACCCAATAAAAAAGATGGCGGTTACTACTGACTGCACAAACGAAAATGGAAAAATAGATACAAATAAGATTAAATATACAAACAATTTCATCACAGCATATAATAGTGGACACAAATTTGTGAGATCTATTCTGTCCAAACACTGGCATATCTTGAAAAATGATCCTTTTCTCAAAAATTCCCTGCCAGATAAACCAGGTATCACCTTTAGACGGCAGCAAATTTGAAAAATATATTAGCCCCCAGTCGGATTAACAATTCTAAGTCTTTTATCCCAAAAATTCTCCCAGTTTTAAATGGTTCCTATAAATGCAGCCAAGGGCGCTGCTTATGTTGCAATAATATTTCACATAAAAAATATACCTTCTGTTCCAACATAACCAATGAAATTTTCCCAATTAGGGCTTTCCTCAATTGTGGTAGCAGTTTTGTTATTTACCTCCTTGAATGTTCATGTCGGCTTCAGTACATTGGGAGGACTATCCAATGCCTGCGGAGCAGAATTAATAAACATAGATATAATGTTCTAAAACGGTTTTTAAAACATAGTGTTTCGAGACACTGTGCTTCTTCCCATAACTGCCAATTCAATAGAATTACAATCACCCCCATTGAACAAATTTCTTGTGATATTCCTAACTGGTTCCAAAAACTCAAACAAAGAGAAAATTTTGGGATTTTTAAGCTATTGACCCTGCATCCAAACGGTTTGAATGATATTTCGGAAACATCTCTTGACTAATGATTTAGGTTTTATATATACATATAATCTGGATTTAAATATTCTGGTTATTTCTTTTTATCTTTTAATGTGCAATTTTTACATATATATATATATATATATATATATATATATATATATATATATATATGTGTATATGTTTATAATGTTTTTTTAATATGCTTGGCTCCCTTCTTTCTTGCTTTTAATTTTCAGTATTCCATATATTCTGTTAACCTTATTTGCATCAAATCGTAAGCCTGATATTCCCACTTATTTATGATTGATGTCTCCACTGGGGACGTATCTGGGAGCCTTAATCATCATATTTATGTCCAAATGGTTACTATTGAGAATATCAATAAGAGCAACGGATGGTCTTTATTAGTATTATTTCTTATTATTTTAGACATCATGAGGTTTGTTCTCTTCGTCCAGTTGATTTCCTCTTGGTTTTAGTTCACCAGTATGTTTAATTTTTTTTATTTATTACCTTTATTTCTTTTAATTTAGTTTTCTTTCTAATTGATTGTCTAGTACTGTAAAACATCGCAAATGTGATATAGGAAAATTTCTGCACATCCAGATGATCTTTTGAGGTTGAACTCACGTTTAACTCATCGCCATGTATACTACTGAATCTGTCAGATTGTCTTTTAACTGTTACTAAATGTCACTATTTTTTACTTTCTGCTTTTTTCTAACTTTTCATTTTTCTTGTCCCAATTAATGATGTATTTTGTATTTACAAATGTTTTGATGTATTTTTAAGTATAACTGCCTCCAGCGACTACGTCACTGGTGCACTCTGACCTTGTTTACATTGGCGTTTTTTTTCCCGCGTGGTGTATTTAAAAGGGCTGGTGTTTAGACTGCAATTCATATGGCCTGAGGAAGATGCCGGTGCGGCATTGAAACGCGTAGCCTTTATCAATAAATATCATTATCCATTACAACTGAATCATCATTGAGTAGCAGCGCCTCACGTAGTCCCGTTTTTTGAAGAATCTTTACATTATTAGGAGTTCGTTAATGACATTTTCCGTGACCTCCTCTATGTTTGTGTAGTAGTCTACCTTGATGATATCTTGATTTTTTTCTCCAGATCCTATGACGCATCAGAGACATGTCCGTCAAGTTTTGCTGCGGTTAAGGGAGAATCGTCTGTACGCCAAGTTGGAGAAGTGCGAGTTTGAAAAAGATGCTCTACCCTTCCTGGGCTACATTGTCTCGAATAGAGGTCTCAAGATGGATCCTGAAAAGGTAAAGTCTGTCCTGAAATGGCCACGCCGTCAAGGCTTGAGGGCCATATAGCACTTTCTGGGATTCGCCAATTTTTAGAGACCGTTTATTCCAAACTTCTCACTGACTTCTCCTATCTCTAACCTCACTAAGAAGGGCATTAACACCAAGGTGTGGACTCCTGAGGCAGAGTTCGCATTCAATAGCCTGAAGAGTGCCTTCACGTCAGCCTTAATCCTCCATCATCCAGATGTTTCCCTACAGTTCTCGTTGGAGGTGGACGTATCCTCTGTCGGTGCTGGTGCACTCCTGTTCCAGAGTGGTTACAAGGGCAAGTCAATGGTATGTGGATATTTCTCTAAGCTCTTCTCTTCTGCAGAACGCAACCCCACCTATCTTCAGACGGCCCAATGGCTGAACCCTCGTCAGGCCAGGTGGTCACTGTTCTTTACAGGTTCCAGTTTGAGCTCCATTATCGCCCGGCCGACAAGAATGTCAGGGCCAATGCCTTGTCCAGGTCTTTCGAGACAGAAGACACCATGGAAATTCCACAGAACATTATTGATCCGTCTTTCATTGTCTCTGTCAATCCCCTGCAAGTTGGGAACATTCCTCCAGGGAGGACTTTTGTGCGCCTGGCTGACAGAGGGAGAATCCTCTGCTGGGGACACTCCTCTAGACTGGTAGGTCACGCGGGGACCCATAAGACCCGGGATCTGATTGCCCGTCATTTCCGGTGGCCCACGCTGCTCAAGGACATTATGGACTTTGTTTCTACTTGCTCAGTGTGTGCAGCTAACAAGGTTGCTCACTCCAGACCTGCTGGCCTGCTCCAGCCATTGCATGTGCTCGATGCTCCCTGGCAGCATATAGCTATGGACTTTATCACTGACCTGCCTGTCTCTGCTGGATGCAGTATTGTCTGTGGGTGGTGGTGGATCGATTTTCGAAGATGGCCCACTTCGTTCCTCTGCCCGGTCTTCCTTCTGCTCCTCAACTGGCCAAGCTTTTCATCCAACACATCTTCCGCCTGCACGGCTTGCCGCAGCATATTGTGTCTGATCGGGGGGTTCAATTCAACTCGAAGTTCTGGAGAGCCCTCTGCGGACTCCTTGGTGTAAAGTTGGACTTTTCCTCTGCCTACAATCCTCAGTTCAATGGTCAGGTCAAGAGGATCAATCAGATCTTGGAGAACTACCTACGCCACTTCATCTCTAAGCAGCATGATGACTGGGTGTAGTTGCTCCCGTCGGCTGACTTCTCCTACAATAATCACACCAGCGAGTCCACAAGGAATACACCGTTCTTTATCGTCTATGACCAACATCCTGCTGGCGGTCGACCGCATGAAACGGAAGGCGGATACAAGGAGAAGAGAACCTCCTGATACTGCTTTTAGGGACTTTCTGCAGATCTGGCAGGAGACTCGATCCTCCATCCTGCTGGCGGTCGACCGCATGAAACGGAAGGCAGATACAAGGAGAAGAGAACCTCCTCAGTTTCTCCCTGGCACGAAGGTCTGGCTGTTCTCCAGGAATATAAGACTGAGGGTGCCATCATGCAAATTTGCTTCCTCAGACCCTTCGAGATCCTGCAGCAGATCAACCCTGTCGTCTACAAGCTTCGGCTGCCTCCTGCTCTCCAGATCCCCAACTCCTTCCATGTCTCCCTTCTGAAGCCAGTAGTTCTGAACCATTATACCAAGACTCCTAGCCCTGCAATTGCCTCCAGGGGCCCTTCAGACACCTTTGAGGTTAAGGATATCTTGGACACCAAGTAAGTAAAAGGAAAAACTTTTTATTTGGTGTATTGGAGGGGGTTTGGTCATGAAGAGAGGTCCTGGGAGCCAGAGGAGAGCCTCAATGCTCCTACCCTTCTGAAGAAGTTTCTCTCTCGCTCTGGCCCCAAGAGGAGGGGGCGTAAGAGGGGTGATACTGTCATGTCTATGGCTGCGGGCCGTCAGGCTCACTCACCTCCTGACGAACGCAGCCATGGGTCTGTGAGCGCTGGCCCCCGTCTCTTCCTCAGGAGACAACAGCTCTCACTTCCGATCACCTCGGCCGGGTCCCGTAGGGTGCGCGTGCACGCTCGTGCCTGCTCTTAAAGGGCCAGCGCGCGAACCTGAAGTTGTTAAAATTAGCCCATGAATACCCTGGACAATAAGAAGGGCTCAGCCCCTTCCTCCCTTGCCTGAGCATTGTTGTCGTTCCCTAAGTTTGTCTAGCAAATGGTCTCCTAGTGTTTTCCAGTTCCCAGTGTTCCTTGTTCCTGTACCCTGTATCCCATGCTACATGGTCAAGTACCATGCTGAGCTGTAGTCGTGCTGTGCTGTATTCCACGCCTGATGTCTGCCTGCTGCCGTAGTCCCAGCCGAGCCTGTCATTGCTACTGACCGAGCTGCCACAGGTACACAATGTCATCAAGATAGACCACAACACAAACTTAGAGGAGGTCATGGAAGATGTCATTAACAAACTCCTGGAAGACCGCGGGAGCATTACACAGGCCGAAGGGCATTACTAGATATTCATAGTGTACATCACGGGTGTTAAATGCAGTCTTCCATTCGTCACCCCGGCGAATCCGGATTAGGTTGTAAGCCCCACGCAGTCTAGTTTGGAAAAAATATTGGCACCACGTATACGATCAAACAGTTCTGAGATCAGTGGCAACGGATACTTATTTTTCACATTAATCTGGTTGAGACCCTGGTAGTCGAGACAGGGACGTAGAGAACCATACTTTTTCTTCACGAAGAACCCGGCTCCTGCCGGAGAGGAGGATTTCCGTATGAAGCCCCTCTCCAAGTTCTCCTTAACATAGGCGGACATGGACTGAGTCCCTGGTAAGGAGAGAGGATATACCCTACCACGGGGAAGGGATGCACCAGGAATCCGCTCAATAGGGCAGTCATACGCCCTGTGTGGGGGCAGCGTCTCCGCCTCTTGCTGAAGACTCTCGGGGCCCCACTGGAGAACCTCTCCAGAGTTCCAGTCCAGGACTGGGGCATGTAATCGGAGCCAAGGCAGGCTCAGCAGCATGGGGTTAACAGCCTTGGACAAGACAAAGAACGATAACAGCTCGGAGTGGAGAGCTCCCACTTGGAGCCTCAGCGGCTTGGTCAAAGCAAAAACTGGATCTGGCAGAGGTAGTCGATTCACAGATGCAACCATCAACGCCCTCTCAAGAGCGGTAGTGGGTAATTGAAGAAGATCCACCAGGTCTCTACAAATGAAATTAGCAGTGGATCCAGAGTCCAGATACGCAGAGACCTGATTCGTTTTCTCGCCGGACACTATGGTCACTGGTATGGACAATTTAGACGGAAGTCCTTTTTTATCCAAGGTTGCCTCTCCGGGCAACTCTAGGCTTTGGGACTTTTGGGGACACAGACGCACAAGATGGCCTCCGAGGCCGCAATATAGACAGAGTCCCGAAGTGCGTCCTGCGTTGTTTCTCCTGGGTGGATAGCTTACACTGGTCCATCCTCACAGACTCCTTAGGAGGATCGGCACCTTAGGACAGCAGAGGTTGCTGCAAGGGTGGGACCGGACTAGGAAGGCCTCCCTCCCGACGAGCCTCTTAGAGCCGTTCTCGGATCCTCATATCAATCCGGGCGGACAGAAGGATGAGGTCATCCAGGGTAGACGGTAGATCTCGAGCGGCAAGTTCGGTCTTAATTTTAGGAGACAGACCCTGCCAGAATATAGCCACCAGGGCCTCATTGTTCCACAACAGTTCTCCAGCCAGGGTGCGGAAGTGGATGGCGTACTTGCTCACGGAGGTGTCTCCTTGGCGTAGGTTTAGCAAGGAAGCCGCTGCAGATGAGACTCGTCCAGGCTCCTCAAACACCATGCGAAAAGTCCGGAGGAAGCCCTGGAAGTCACGGGTCTCTGGTCCTTGTCTGTCCCAGATAAGATTCGAGCCTTGCCAGTGAGGAGAGTGATGATGAAAGCGACCCTTGCGCCATCAGACGAAAATGTCCTTGCATACAGGCTGAAGTGGATCTGGCAGTGGTTCAAAAATCCACGACAGGTACCTGCATCTCCATCATAGCAGTCAGGAAGTGGCAAAGAAAAATAGGGATAAACATTGCCAGGAGGTGTAGTAGGAGGAACGGCAGCTTGTGCCTCCTGCCGACATGCAAGAATTTTCAAGGCCTTTAGAAGTTGGTCCTGTCGAGACCGGAGGTCCAGCATATCCGTCCGCATCCCTTGTGACGTCATCTTGGATCAACCAGCAAGGTCCATGGCATGAGCGTACTGTCACGTTCGTGGACCCACTGGGCAGTACCGCCTTGGCGGTATGGCAGCTGGCCAACTGGGCACAGGTTACAGTCTACAGTTCGTATAGGGTACCTGTGGCAGCTCGGACAGTAGCAAGGCAGGCTCGGCTGGGACTAGGCAGCAGGTAGATGTCAGGCGTAGTGTAGCAGGACAGGCGTGGAAAACCGCAGAGCACGACTTCAGCTCAGCACGGCACTTGACCAGGATAGCACGGGATACAGGAACAGGGAACACTGGGAACTGGGAAACACTAGGAGACCATTTGCATAGACAAACTTAGTGTACGACAACAACGCTCAGGTGTGGGAGGAAGGGGCTGAGACCTTCTTATAGTCCAGGGTGCTATGGGATAATTAAACATGAAAGTCCGGTGCGCGTTGCCCCTTTAAGAGCGGGCACAATCGTGGGCGCGCACCCTACGGGACCCGGCCGAGTTGAGTGGAAGTGAGCGCTGGCGTCTCCTGAGGAGACTGGGGCCAGCGCTCGCACATCTATGGCTGCGGCCGCCAGGAGGTGAGTGAGCCTGACGGCCCGCGGCCATGACACATACCACCCCACATCTTATTTATAACATCACAATTCCTTAGAACAGTCACATAGAGTCCATCCAGGCAACAAACTGGTCTTCTTATGGAAAACCCTTAGAGTTTGCCGAGAATAGCAAGGAACACAATAACTCCATTTTCTCAGACGTTTCTTAATTTCAACTAACTTAACTCAGAATCTTTCACATCTCTCTCCAAAATGGCAATCTTAGATTTTAAAGTGGTCACCGTATCCTCAAGAGAAGAGACCCTTTCCTTCAGCCTCTCTTATTTTAGACAGGTCATGTTTAATAAGACTCGTATCCACCTGTACTCCCTCTATTTGTAGAGTTACTGAATAATACCGCCACACCATGACCACATAGTGACTGAATAATACCACCATACTGTTACTGAATAATACCACCACACCATAACCATAGTGACTGAATAATACCCTCATACTGTTACTGAATAATACTGCCACACCATGATCACATAGTGACTGAATAATACCCCCATACTGTTACTGAATAATACCACCACACCATAACCATAGTGACTGAATAATACCCTCATACTGTTACTGAATAATACCCCCACACCATAACCATAGTGACTGAATAATACCCTCATACTGTTACTGAATAATACTGCCACACCATGATCACATAGTGACTGAATAATACCCCCATACTGTTACTGAATAATACCCCATACTGTTACTAAATAATACTGCTACACCATAACCACATAGTGACTGAATAATACCCCCATACTGTTACTGAATAATACCGCTACACCATAACCTCATAGTAACTGAATAATACCAACAAACCGTTACTGAATAATACCGCCACACCATAACCACATAGTGACTGAATAGCCCCATACTGTTACTGAATACCACCATACTGTTATTGAATAATACCACCACACCATAACCACAAAGTAACTGAACACTACCCCCATACTGATACTGAATAATACTGTCACACCAAAACCACATAGTGACTGAATAATACCCCCATACTAATACTGAATAATACCATCACACCATAACCACATAGTGACTGAAAAATAACCCCATACTGTCACTGAATAATATCACCAAACCATAACCACATAGTGACTGAATAATGCCAAAATACAGTGACTGAATAATACCACCATACTGTTACTGAATACCTCCACACCACAACCATAGTGACTGAATAATACCCCCATACTGTTACTGAATATACCGCCACACCATAACCACATAGTGACTGAATAATGCTAAAATACAGTGACTGAATAATACCACCATACTGTTACTGAATACCTCCACACCATAACCATAGTGACTGAATAATACCCCCATACTGTTACTGAATAATACCGCCACACCGTAACCACATAGTGACTGAATAATACCCCCATACTGTTACTGAATAATACTACCAGACCATAACCACATAGTGACTGAATACCCCATACTGTTACTGAATAATACCCCCATACGGTTAGTGAATAATACCACCACACCATGACCACATAGTGACTGAACAATACCCCATACTGTTACTGAATAATACCTCCACACCATAACCACATAGTGACTGAATAATACCCCCATACTGTTACTGAATAACACCGCCACACCATAACCACATAGTGACTGAATAATACCCCCATACTGTTACTGGATAATACCGCCACACCATAACCACATAGTGACTGAATAATACCCCCATACTGTTACTGAATAATATCTCCACACCATAACCACATAGTGACTGAATAATACCCCCATACTGTTACTGAATAATACCGCCACACCATAACCATAGTAATGCAGATTAGGAAGAAAAAGCTGCTCCTCTGAACGGGCGCTTAGGTGTGGCTTGTACTGGTATCTTCACAAAATCGTCAGGGTTTATTTTCAACGATTTTATTATTAAAACAATATAAAATTCGATTGCTGCAACGCGTTTCAACCACGCACTGTGGTCTTCGTCAGGCAAGCATAACCATAGTGACTGAATAATACCCCATACTGTTACTGAATAATACCACCACACCATGGCCACATAGTGACTGAATAATACCCCATACTGTTACTGAATAATACCTCCACACCATAACCATAGTGACTGAATAATACCCCCATACTGCTACTTAATAGTACCACCACACCATGACCACATAGTGACTGAATAATACCCCCATACTGTTGCTGAATGTAGCGTCTATGGTCACAGCCCGTCGTTCTGACTTAAATCCTCGACGGCTGTGGCCATGGACATCTTACCTGCGTGCAGCGTAGTCCTCCTGCTACACAGCCCTCCCCAGTAGATAGTGCCACACAACCCCCTTAGTAAATAGTGGCACACAGACCTCCTGTAAATAGCGCCACACACAGCCCCCTGTAGATAGAGCCGCACACACAGACCCCTATAGATAGCGCCACACACACAGCCTCCTGTAGATAGAACCACACACAGCCCTGTAGGTAGCCACACACAGCCCTCACCCCTGTAAAGTGCCACACAGCCCCTTGTAGATAGTTCCATGCCACCCCTTGCAGATAGTACAACACAGCCCCCCCTGTATAGTGCCACACAGCCCCCCCAGTAGAAAGTGGCACACAGCAATCCCCCTTGTATAGTGCCACACAGCCCCTCCCCAGTAGATAGTGCCACAGTCCTCCCTAGCAGATAGTGCCACACAACCCCCCCAGTATAGTGCCGCACAGCTTCCCCTTGTATATAGTGCCACACAGTCCTACCCAGTAGATAGTGCAACACAGCCTCCCAGTAGGTAGTGCCACACTGCCCCCACTTGTAGATAGTGCAACACAGCAATCATCCCTGAATAGTGTAACACATCCCCCCTAGTAGAGTGCTACACAGCCCTCCCCCAGTAGATAGTGCCACACAGACCTCCCGTCAGTAGATAGTGCCACACAGACCTCCCGTCAGTAGATAGTGCCACACACCAATTCCCCCCTGTATAGTGCTACAAAGCCCCCCCCCCCCCAGTAGTGCAACACAGCCTCCCCTTGTAAAGAGTGCCACACTATATAGTGCCACACAGCCCCCCCAAAATGATTTTTTTTACTTAGCCCCGTTCCCGCGACGGACGGAACTGCACCACACAGCCTCCAGACGGGAGCCTTCTATAGGCTAGCGTGATCCAGTGACGTCATCACGCGGGCCTGCGCAGGGACTCATCGTCCCAGCATCTTATAGGCTGCAGGCCTAACGTGGCCTGCAGCAAATAGTATTCATTTGTATCAGCGTCCTGAGGATGCTGATACAATTGAGTGTGGCATTCGCGCCACCGGGCACGAGGGGACCTGTGCCGCCTGTCCCTTAAATGTTATGTGCCGGACAGCGCGGGGCCCAATAGTAGCCGCTATGGCTACTATAGTGGGCAGGTGGCCCTGAGAAGATGGGGGCCCTGGGCAATTACCCCGTTTGACCCCCTAAAGCCAGCTCTGTATCAGAGGACATTACAGGGAGGGGTATAATAGAAGAGGACTACAATTCCCAGCGCGTCCAGGCCGTTGTTATATCAGAGGACATAACAGGGAGGGGTATGAGAGAACTACAACTCCCAGCATGTCCAGGCTGTTATTATGTGATATCAGAGGACACTATAGGGAGGGGTGTTAGAGGAGAGAACTACAACACCCAGCATGTCCAAACTGTTATTATGAGATATTATAGGACATTGCAGGGAGGAGTTATAAGAAAGGACTACAGCTCCCAACATGCCCAGGCTGTTATGGGATATCAGACGACATTACAGGGAGGCGGTATAAGTGGGGAGTACTACAACTCCCAGCATTCCCCTTGATCCAGCTCTCACGCAATTGCTGACAACCTATGGAATAAAACACTGAACCGTCACTTCTCCGGAGCCCCGCCCCTCACACCACGTGATCATCACTTCTTTGCACAGCACAGTAACCCCGCCCCTCAGAGCTTCGCCCCATGTCATGTGATCATTAGCACAGGTCCTTCATCCACCACTTTTCGCCACGAATAAGCTCCGCCCTGGTCACATGGTGGTGACGTCATCAGAGGTCCTTTAGCCATTGACGTGTTTGAGGTAGAGATCGGCGCTGGTCGGGTGTTCTCTCTGTTATCAGCCATGATGGCGGTGGTGAGATGATGTGATTACTGGTGAGATTCTCCTGTTCTCAGCATGTGACAGGGTGGAGACAATCAGCCTCGTTATTAGCCGGGTGGCCGCTCTCTTTTACGTCATGATCTCCTATTAGTTACTTCTTCCTTTCTTCTGACTATGAGGGAAAGGCAGAATGTTTTGTGAATTTGAATAGATTGCAAGCTCATAGGCCTGGTGCTAGTAGGGTTTGGTGTCCTCATTTCTGTTGTTTAGGTCACGTGGGGTTGCAGCTATGAATGTCTTACATATGGGGGTCCCATCTCTGTGCCCATACCTCTCCACAGTCCCGGATTCTGGGTGGTGTCCTGGGCGACTGGTGTTAGTATGTCCCAGTGGCTACTGTATCTGTGTCCTCAGGACGCAGATACAGTTGAATGCTGAGGTAAGGCATCGTCGGCTCCCTGCTCCAGCATTCACTGGGAAGAGGCCGTGAGCCGCTCGGCACAGACAGGCGCGACGCAATGACGTCGTCACACCGTTCTGCACAGAGCGGAGGAGCAGAGGGATCTCCACTCGTCGGGCACAGCGCCACTTAAAGAGGCTTTGTCACCACAATATAAGTGGTCTATATTGTATATTGTACGTGATGTGATCGGCGCTGTAATTTAGATTACATCAGTGTTTTTTTATTTTGAAAAATTATAATTTTTGACGGAGTTATGACCTATATTATATTTACGCTAATGAGTTTCTCAATGGACAACTGGGCGTGTTTTACTATATGGCCAAGTGGGCGTTGTGGAGAGAAGTGTATGACGCTGACCAATCAGCGACCAATCAGCATCATACACTTCTCTCCATTCATTTACTCTGCAGATAGCGATATAGCTATATCACTATGTGCAGCCGCATAAACACACTATAACGTTACTGCAGTGTCCTGACAGTGAATATACATTACCTCCAGCCAGGACGGGATGTGTATTTAGAATCCCGACACTTCTCTGCACGTCTCTGTGATTTACAGCATAGCGAGATCTCGTAAATGACATCTTACAGGGTAATCTCACGAGACTTCGCCTGCTATGCTGTAAATCACAGAAGTGTCAGGATTCTGAATACACATCACGTCCCGGCTGGAGGTAATGTATAGTCATTGTCATGACACATATTGTGTTTATGCGGCTGCACATAGTGATATAGCTATATCGCTATGTGCTATGAAAATGAATTGAGAGAAGTGTAGAAGTGTATGGTCACTGATTGGTCAGCGTCATACACTTCTCTCCACAACGCCCACTTGGTCAAAAAGTAAAAACACGCCCAGTTGTCCATTTGAGAAACTCATTAGCATAAAGCTAATATAGGTCATAACTCTGTCAAAAATTATTGTTTTTCTAAATAAAAAACATTGCTGTAATCTACGCCGATCACATCATGTACAAGATATAATGTGGTGAAAGAACCTCTTTAAGCGCTGAACTCGGGGAAGCCCTTGACGTCACTGTCCATGTATGGACAGTGACGTTAGTGGCTCCTCCACCACCTGAATTCACTGTGGCACTATGTGGGCTCTATCTACAGGTGACACTGGCTTTTTATATGTGGGCACTGTGGTCCTTTCATGGGGTTGGGACAAAAGGACCCTGCCAAATTAAATCCATCCGTTTTTTTTTTTTTTAGTGGCCATTAAAAATGGACTGGAAATGAATGAAAATGTGGAGACGCACTGATGCAAAACTGCCATGAAATACTGACCGTTGTTCTGTTTTTAATGACCATTTTTTTTTTTACGGTCATGTATGTAGCCTATGTATTTGTTTTAGTGAGCACTATGGGGCATTAAGCTGTATGGGGGCATTTTACTGTGTGGTCTAAACCGGTTGTGTCTGGGTGGAATTAGAGGCGTGGCTCAAAAGGAAAAAAATTAGGTTGTCCCTCTTTGCGATAATTGAAAGTTGGGAGGTGTGTGTGGAGAACGGGGTCCCCCGACCCGCCTGGTGAGGTGATGACTACATCCAGGTGGAGAATGAATGGAGAGGTGACCACACATGTGCACGACTCTCTCCATTCACTTGTATAGGAGTTCCAGAAACAGCCGAGCACGGCCAGAGGTGGGAGCTGCATCTATCAGACATTTCTGGCATATCCTGGGGAGAAATGTCCGTGTTGGGAATACCCCTTTATTCCATGTGGTGACGGCTCTGAGAAGATGTTTCTCTCAATGATCAATAAGTGAGGTTCTGTATGTCACACATGATGTTGTCCCCTGTATGATTTCCATCTTCTCCTTTCTTCATAAAGACGTCTGCAGTACTAGATCCTCCAGATCCTCCAGTTTTCTCATCTTCTCCTCCACAACGTTCCTTCTCCTGAATGACCCACCAAGGATGGACAAGGACAGGAATGAGATGAGCAGAAGAATATTAGACTTCACCTTGGAGATCATCTACCTGTTGAGCGGAGAGGTAAACTTTTCTACATTATAGAACAAGTCACCCATAGGGAAGGGACAATACATAATAGGAAGAATCCGGTGTCCTGTATAACAGCGTCCAGACCTTCCAAGTGACGTCAAGAAGCTGAAGATCAGCCACCAATATGGTCAGTTATGTGTCATGTCACCAATGCAGCAATAGTAATGTTGTAGAGCAATGAGAATGACAAGGAACCTGGAGGTTCAGGGTGACCTCTATATAGAAACATAGAAGATGACGGCAGGAGGAGAGCACATGGTCCATCTAGTAGCCCATTCGTTCTATTTTCTCAATGTCCTTTTGTAGGTGAGGTCTCCAGTATTACAGATGTGGGGTCACTAGAGGTCTATACAGCGGGTCACAATCTCCCTCTTTCTACTGAGGGGGGGGGGAAACTGTGTTCAGTTCTCTAAGTGTCTCTCTCCATACACAGGAATACACAATAGTGAAGAAGACATCGGGTGACTGTACGACTCCCATCATCCATGAGTCAGGAGGATGGAGCAGTAGTCAGAGCCCCATCACAGAGCCTCCCCCTCACTCCCGGATACAGGAGAAGAACAATAAGAAGAAGATCTTAGAACTGATCTACAAGATGACGGAGCTGCTGTCTGGAGAGGTGACACTGCTGGGAAATTATCCAGTAACCGCACTGGAGGTGTCTGGGTAATGACTGTGTCATTGTGTGTGTCAGGTTCCTATAAGGTGTCAGGATGTCACTGTCTATTTCTCCATCTAGGAGTGGGAGTATCTAGAAGGACACAAGGATCTGTACCAGGAGGTCATGATGGAGAACTACCGGCCCCGCACATCACAAAGTAAGAGACAGATTTTTTTTTTTGAGTTTTGTTAGACCGTTGAACTGACGGAATCAGCAGAGATCTTCTATTTATTCACGATGCATAGAAGCTGTATCGTAAAGAGTAAAATTTTAATTTTTTTTTTTATTTTTTCGATAAAAGTCCATCAGAAAAATTGCTTAAAAACACAACACCTTGCTTTATATTTTCCATTCAAAGGTGCATATTTCCTTTTATACGGTCATGTGCAGTAAATATACACGTATGCACAATGACAAGTAATGTAGGAAATCCACAATTTCGTCTCTTTCCACATCATGTTAGAGCCCTACGTTTCCCGAATACTTCCAATAAATCCATAGGGATTCGTTCATGTGACAGATGCTAAGAGTGTCCTTTCGGCATCCATTGGGCTGGTATTGTAGACTAATCTATTTTCTCGTTTGTTGCATTGCGGGATACAGACCTTGGGTATATGCTGTTTGCCAGTAGGAGTCTTGACACTAAGAATTAAATTGTCTCCTACAGGATATGCCCCATCTACAGACATTGAGCTATTAAGTCTTCGCTTAGGCCCCTTGCACACAACTGTGCCTGTAATCACATTCCGTGTTTTTACGGGCACGGACGGCCGCGGACAGCCACCCGCATTTGCAGGCCGTGCTCCCAAATAAAGTATGGGAACACTGTACATAAAAAGCAAAAATGTTCCTATTTTTTGAGAAGCCTTTCTGTAAATATACAGGAAGGTGTCCATGGGCAGTAGCAGTAAATGGGTCCGTAATTACGGACAAAATCTACGGTAGTGTGCGCGGGGCTTTGGTGTCTTTAAGAGGCATACACTTCTGCTGTTGCAGAAGTTTACCATTTTTCTAGTTTATTTTTTTCCTTTTACAGCAGATAAACAGGCTGACAGATGTCTCCCTGTTTTCCCCTCCATGGCGGGTGCACGGCGTAATCAAATTCGCCATTGTCCCTCTGCCTATGAAGACAAGTGTGACACGAGGTTCAGTTCCTCTGGCTCCCACCAGCCTAAGGAACTCCTCTCCTATCTCTTCCACCAGTGTCCTCCCCTTACCACAGGTGATCCACTGAGGGGGTTGTTGCTGCTGGTCACACGTTTTGGAGATAGAGGATGATGTCATGGTGATTGTTAGGTGAGTGAGAGCAGCTGACCCACGCTCCTCAAATGGTGCTCTTTTTCTTTCCTCATAGGAATTCAGGGGCAAATTGTGGCGGTTGGGGGGGGGGGGGCCTGGATAGTTTCCCCACTCTCTCCTTCATTCCGACTGATGCTGCTGGAGACACAGGACCTCTTGACTGTGCTTTGTGAGGCCTTCTCTGCCTCACCCTCAATGGAGGTACGGTCTGGTGCCTTCTCTTCGCCCCCGAAGATGGGTCCTAGATGGGTCTTGTCGGAGGGGGGACATTCTGATTTTGGTTTGGAAGACGAGGGATCTGCCTACTTCTGTTGAGGTGCTTCTTAGGGCTGTCTGTGACCCCCTTACAGGTTTGTGATACCACTCCCTTTCCTACACTGAATCTGTTTCTTACCATCAATCTCAATGGCCCAAGGTGGTTTTTCCAGCTCATTCTGAACTTCAGAGCATAGTTTCCAAATGGAAATACCCAGACAAGATGTTTTCTCACGCTAGCTGGCTGTACGCCATCTATCCTTTTTAGGAATGGGCCTCTTCCAAGTGAGTTAAGTTTATGGCGGTAGAACCCAGTTTCCCATCTGGCCAAAACTATTCTTTTGCTTTTGGTGGAAGCCACTTCCTTCAAGAATCCTCTGAGTTGCTGTGTGGAATCCTCTGGCGAGTCCGCCTTTGGGGCTTCCGGCTTTGCCTTACGCCTTGTTTTTGCCTCAGCCTGTGTCAGCAGAGCTGTCGCTGAATGGGCACACAAACTCATTTATGACCTGATCTCTGGGACTCCTGAGTAGGAGTTGGTGGATTTTCGTTCTAATGCGTCCAAGTACCTTTGCAAGGCTTCTCTTGACACTGCTGACTGGTGGCTTCGGCTTCTACCATTGCTATTCATCGGACAACCTGGCTAATATTTGGGTCTGCAAATACGGCTTCCTTCTTCAGGTTCCCGTGTCTTCAGGACCACATTGGATGAAATCTTCTCAGAGACTACTGGGAGCAAAAGCACCCACCTGCCCTGGAACCTAGTCAAGTAGACTGCGCCTATAAAGAAGGCAGGTCCTCGTTTTTAATTTTTATTTTTTTTTGTGGGTTCAACACTGTCTTCCAGACCGACGTCTCGCCAGGACCAACCTTCCTTTAAGGCTAGCCCTTCCTGGCGACCCTGACCTCAGTCTGCCCAAACTGGAGCTGGTAAGTCCACTTCTGCCTAGAGGTGCACCCCCGCTCGATTCAGTTTGGGTGGGGGGGCAGGCTTCTGCACCCCAAAGTTCATCTGGCTCTCATTTTTGGACTCCTGTGTTCAGGAAGTGGTATCTTCTGGATGCAAAACCGAATTTACCAGTCCCCCACCCAGAGCATTTCTTTCAGTCTGCTGTTCCTCAGTCCCCTTCCCAGGTAGGCCACCTTTTTTTAATGCAATCGCCTGTCCGCTACTTCAAGGGGTCATCGTTCCGTTTCCCCCGACCCAAAGGTTTCGGGGGTTCTACTCCAACCTTTTTGTCGTACCAAAAAAGGACTGCTCTGTCTGGCACATCTTGGACCTTAAGTGCCTCAACTCACATGTCTGGGTCCACCATTTCCTTGTGGAATCTTTGTTCAGTCATCGCTTCCATAGAACGGGAAGTTTTCTCAGTAGACCTTAAGGATGCGTATTTGCACGTCCAATCTGCCAGACTCGCCAGCGCTTCCTGTGCTTTGCAGTACTATCCCATCATTACCAATTTTTCGCTGTTCTTTTTGGCTCGGCTATGGCCCTGAGTGTCCTCACAAAAATCCTGTTTGTAATGATAGAGTTCTTTTGGACCATGTGGGTGTCTACCCCGAACCGGGACGACATTTCGATCAAGTCTCCCACCAGGGCGGATAACCCGACTGCGCTCTGGATCACTCTGGACTAGGGATGTCACGATACCAGAATTTGGAATTCAGGACTATAGTCGCTGAGATGAGAGGTTTCTCTGATCTTCGCCGTTATAGTGCGGGGCTGTGGCTGTGTAATACAGCCATTGCCCTGCTACTGTCAACAAGTGCGCGCGCGGTCAGCATGAGGTGAAGCGGCTGGCTACACTAATGAGCGGCGGCACAGGCACTGAAGACAGAACATGGGGGTGTTTTTCAGTGTGCCCGCCATGTTCTGTCTTCAGTGCCGCCACTCATTAGTGCAGCGCTGGCCGCATCGCATCATCCGGACGGCGCGCACTTGTCAGGACTCGGGAGCGGGGCGATGGCTGTATAACATAACCGCAGCCTCGCACTCATACATTCATGTGTTGCTATACTGAGCTGTGCGGCCGCACAGCTTAGCATTGAAATACATGAAATAATGGTATGGAACCGTTTGGGAATGCACAGTATCGAAGTTTCGATGCATCGTGCATCCCTACTCTGGATGCTTTGTGCCAGTTCGGTTCGATTTGTAATCTGCTCCAAATCTTGACTTTCCTTCCCAGCAGATTGTGTTGCTGGGAGTAGCTTTCAACACTCGTTTCGGAGGAAGGAACACTCTCTGGCAGACAGTCGCTCCTTCAGTACCGGATTCGCTTGTTGCAGACTGCTGCTCCCACCTCACTCCGCCTCTGCATGAGGGTTCTCAGAACCACGGTGGCATAGATAGAGATCCTCCTCTTTGCACAGTTCCACATGTGTGCCCCATTCAGCAGCCAATCATCTCCCGGTGGAACCGTTCCTTGGATCTCCAATATTTTCTTCATTTCACAGTCCGTTAATTGCTTCGATAATGGCTCTCCTCCCCGCCGTACCCTGACTTAGTTCTGCTAATCTGGCAGATCCTTTCCACCCAATCCAGTCTCAAGGAGTGGTGAGGAATCTTTCAGAACCTCACAGCTCATGGGGTTGTGGTCTCCACAGGAATCCTCTCTCCCCATTAACCTACTGGAGTTGAGAGCCATCTTCGTTTGCCTGCTGCACTGGACATCGCTGCTGTCCGAATAGCTGGTGTGAGTTCAAATGGACAATGTCACAGCCGTGGCTTCTCTCAATCACAAGGGTGCAAATTGTGGACTCGGCCATCACTGCCTTGCTGTAAAGATTCTCATGGACTTCCTCAGTCACGAAAAGGTAGATCCCGGGGAGTGGTCCCTCCACCAAGAGGATGACTCTGACTAGATTTGCCTCAGTGCCGATCGGACATGAACCTGATGGCATCTAGGTTCAATTGCCAGGTTCCCAGCTCCATCTCCCAAGCCCGGGTTTCAAAGGCCTGCACTGGACACTCTTTTGTCTCCGTGGATCAGCTTCCAGCTCCTGTACGTGTTTTCCCCCTCTAACTCTCCTGCCTCGGCTCCTCTGCCAGCTTAAAGAGGCTCTGTCACCAGATTTTCAAACCCCTATCTCCTATTGCAGCAGATCGGCGCTGCAATGTAGATAACAGTAACGTTTTTTTTTTCAAAAAGGAGCATTTTTGGCCAAGTTATGACCATTTTTAAAGTGTTTAAAGTTATGTCCAAGTGGGCGTGTATTGTGTGTGTACATCTGGGCGTTTTTTACTAGCTGGGCGTTGTGAATGGAAGTGTATGATGCTGACGAATCAGCATCATCCACTTCTCTTCACAACGCCCAGCTTTTGGCAGTGCACAGACACACAGCGTGTCCTCGCTCATCCGATGCGATGAAGTTCCTGTGAGAGGAAGTGAGTGACATCACAGCGTGATCTCGCGTGGACATTCTGTGTGTCTGTGCACTGCCAGAAGCTGGGCGTTGTGAATAGAAGTGGATGATGCTGATTCGTCAGCATCATACACTTCCATTCACAACGCCCAGCTAGTAAAACAAGTAAAAACGCCCAGATGTACACACACAATACACGCCCAGTTGGACATAACTTTAAACACGCCCAGTTGTACTTAAAGGCTCATTTGCATAAATATAAAAATGGTCATAACGTGGCCAAAAAATGCTCGTTTTTGAAAAAAAAACTGTTACTGTTATCTACATTGCAGCGCCGATCTGCTGCAATAGGAGATAGGGGTTTGAAAATCTGGTGACAGAGCCTCTTTAAGGCAGAGGGGATGCTGGTCATCCTGGTTGCCCTAGATGGGCCGCGTCATTGCTGGTACATAGACCCTGCTGGCTGGTGTCCTGTGACCATTGCCTCTCCGTCCCAACCTCCCTTCCAATTAAGGGTACTACGCTTAACATCTTTGCTATTGAGGCCACTGTCCTGAAGGCTCGCGGTTTTGTTGAAGAGTGATATTCTCTCTTTGCTCAACGCTGGGAAGCTTCCTCAGCCCTCATTTACCATTGTACCTGGAAGACCTACTTTCCTTCGTACGAGGATCGCAAAATTCCTCTTCTGCGGTTTTCTCTATCCAGTGTTCTTCTCTTCCTCCAAGGTGGCCTGGATCAAGGTTTGGCCCTTAGTTCCCTGAAAGGACAGGTGTCTGCACTTTACATCTTGTTCGGTCGCAGATTGCCTTCTAACTCTGACGTCAAGTTTTTTTTTCTATAGGGGGTTGCTCACGCGGTTCCAATTCCTTCTTGGCAACTGCTTGATTTTGGTGGTCTTGCAGTTTGCACCCTTCGAACCCTTGCGCGAAGTCTCACTTTGTCTTGCCTGGAAAGTGTTTTTTCTGCTTGCGGTGACTTCCATCTGGAGGGTCTCTGATTTGACGGCTCTGTTTTGTTCTTGATTTCTGACTCCTCATCAGGACAAGGTGGTGCTCTGCACAGTGCCTTTGTTTTTGCCTAAGGTTGTTTCGGCTTTTAAAATGATTGAGGACATGGTTTTTCCGTCCTTTTTGTCCATCTCTCTTTCGAGGGAGCGTTCCCTCCACAACCTTGTTGTTGTCTGTGCCTTATTGACTTACCTTTCTGTCACTTCTTCCTTCCAGAGGACAGACTCCTTGTTCATTCTCCCGGAGGGTCCCAGAAAGTGGTTGGCAGCCTCTAAGGCCACGCCCGCTGGTAAGGTTCCCCCTTTTTGGATCACGGGCCATTCTACCAGAGCGGTTGGGGCTTACTGGGCTGTGCACAATAATGCTTCTACCTTTCAGGTGTGCAAGGCGGCCACATGGTCTTCCTTGCACACTTTTTTCAAGTTCTATCAGATGCACACCATGGCCTCTGTGGATGCTTCCCTAGGTCGCAAGGTCTTGCAGGCATCTGTTAAATAGGTTACCAGGTCCTGTACTCTGTTCCCGCACTGCTCTAGGACATCCCAGGGTCTGTCCCCCCCCCCCAAATACAACGAGCAAGAGAATAGGATTTATATTTTTTTTTTTTTTTTTTTTAGTACGGAGTGTAAAATTATTTTTCTGATCCAGTTTATTGGGGGGACACTGCTCCCATCCATTGGGTTTCAAGGTTTTTTTGTTCATGGCTCAGGAAACTATCTCTAACTGACCCTTGGGTACTCCCAGACAAAAAGGAACTGTTATCTAATGGTCCCCTTTTGAAGTGGGGAGATTTCTGGTTCGTAGGGGGCACAGGGAAGGCTCTTTTTAACTGTATGCGCATCTTCAGGAGACAGATACAATGAATACTATAGTGGAGCCGCTGGCTCCCTGCCATTCACTCTGGTTAGGCTACATCAGGCCTATGGCTTTCAAGGTGCTAGGACCCTGGCGCAGGTGGTGAGGAGAACAACATTGTAATCGGTTCTGGTAACTAAACATAGACTTGAAGGTATTGAGAGAAGTGTCTGATATATAGACAGATATACAGTAGTCATGTATTCAGTCACTGTGTGTTTCCTACAGATGGATCCAGCAGGAGAAATCCACCAGGGAGATGTCCCAGTCCTCTGTATTCCCAGGACTGTCCAGAGGAAAATCACAATGTCCCAGAGAATCATCAGGTAGATGAAGCTGAGCCCTATATCAGATCTATATAGGGGGGTGTGGAGATTTTTGGTCCTGCGGTCATAGATGTGGTCATAGATTTTGGTGGATTCTTATGTTGATCTGTTCGATTCTTCGCACTCTGCTGTATTGTACTGAATTGTTACATATGTGAAATCAGGGGGAAGATCTGACTTATAATAAGCCGGAGGGTGAAGTAGAAGAGCGGGTGAGGGGCGATCAACCATATAACAGTGAAGTGGAGGAGGAAATTCCAGGAGGTGTTACCACAGGTAAGTAATGATGAATTTAGAAAGTGAATTGGGAGGTATGTTAAGGTGAGGTTCCTCCTTAGTTCTACATTACAGTAACACTTCATCAATGTGTTACATTTATACCAGTCTAATGCACGGCACCTCGGGGGTTCTGCTATTGTGTTATTTAAAAGGGATTTCCGGGATACACCTAAAAAAAATGTTTTTCTCCGTACTGTAGCTGACCTATTGAAATTATCCCCACAAATAAAATTGGTACGTACTACTACTCGCGCTCCCGGCATGCACTGTTTGTTGACATGGCTTGCGGGCTGTGTCTGTTTGCTCAGCTTTCTGGATGCAATGAAGCGCTGGTGCGCGTGCTCCATTAGTTTCTATGCAGCTGCCAGAGGCTTTGTACTTTCTAAACACCAGTCCGCTCTGATAATATACGCCTCCTAAACGAAACTTCATTAGTGATGTTCCGTATTCTCGGTCCTGTAATTGGTATACGGGATGCCACTCGAGGCAGAAGAAAACATGACGTCACAGGTCATGTGACTCTCAGGGAGAGCTAAGAATGAGGGCTTTTTAAAAAAAAAAAAAGTAAGCATATTACAATGTTAGTGCAGTAGACCTTGGGTTAATTGACCACATGAAAATGTTTCTCTGAAAACACCCTATAAATCACACAGTGAACTGCATAAAACAAAAAATACAGAATTGCTGTCTTCTGTTCATCCTGCCTTCCAAAAAACGCAATAAGAAGCGATCAAAAAGTTCTTATGTACCAAAAAAAGTGTCGTCCCGCAAAAAAGAATGCATCATAGAGCTAGGTTAGCGGAAAACTAAAAAGTTCTTGCTTTGTTAATATGGCAAAACAAATAAAACATTTTGATATTTTTTAAAAGTGTTTTTTTTAATGTGCAGAAATAGTAAAACACAAAAAATTATACATTTGGTATCGCTGTAGTCGTAACGACCCTTAGAATAACGCTACTATGTTATTTATATCATGCGGTAAACTGTAAATTTAAGATGGAAAAAAGTATGTCAAAATTGCGATCTGTATTTTCTTGAACAAAGAAAAGTTCAAAGTTAATCAATAACTGAGATGCACCCCAAAATGGTGCCATTAAAAAATACAATCAGTACCGCAAAAAACAAGCCCTCACTTGACTGTCTACGGAACCATAAAAAAAGGTATGGCATTTGAGACTACGAAAAAACGGTAAAGTAACGCATGGTTATTAAGGCTCAAAATAGGCTCGTCATGACCAACTGGTTAATCTACAAAACAAATACCTTTTTGCTATCTTTGTGTACGTCTCTAGTAAACCCCTCCCCCCCCCCCCCCCCCCCATGCTACAGGCGATGTCTGTTCAGTCTTCCATGGCTCCGATGAAGAACCTGTGGGAGGAAGTCCCGTTACACAGCATGATATCGCGAGATCACGCTGTGCAGTGAAACAAGCTGGGCATGAATGAAAAGTGTATGACGCTTTTTTTTAATTTCTTCACGAGTCAGGAAATATTATAAATTAGATTCTAATTTATAACATTTCCCAGTGCTGGTCACTAGATGGAGCAATTCCCAAAATTGCAGCATTGCATGTGGTAAAGCAACCACATTGCTTTATGCTTCAAAATTTGAGAAGACACACTCGCTCTAGCGTCTTCAAACAATCCCCCCTCCCTTATCCTGGCTAGTGCCAGGAGAAAGGAGGGGATTGAACTTTCAAACCGCCTACACTGTGTCGGCATTTTTTGAGCGAACACACAGTGTAGTAGGCTTACATACAGTGGTAATCACACACTAAAACACGTACATACACAGAAATAACTTACCTGCTCCTGCCGCCGCCGCTCCCTCCGGTCCGTCTGCTCCCTCTGCTCCTAGTACTTGCATTAGAACACATGTCCGGAAGCCGCGACCGGAAGTAGTAATCTTACTGTCCGGCCGCGGCTTCCGGTCCACAAGAAAATGGAGCCGAAGACCTTCCATTTGGACTCTGTGGGAGCGGCGTACAGCATAGTGAATGGAACGGGTCCCGTTCGCATTCACTATGGGGCTGTATGTGCCGTATTCCATGTCTGTATGTGTCGTTAATCGACACATTCAGAGATGAAAAAAAATGGCAGCCCCTATAGACAAGAAAAAGTAAAAAAAAAAAAGTTAAACACAAACACACAAATAAAACATTTTTTGATAAAACACTAAAAGCAAATTGATATATAAAAAAAATTTCCGCGACACCCTTTAAGAAACTAGTTAGCATAAATCTAAAATTGTTCAGAACTTGCTCAAAAATTATAATTTTTCGAAATAAAAGCCACTGTTATCTACATTACAGCGCCGATCAGATTAGGTAGGAGATAGGGCACTTATAATCTGGTGACAGTCTCTATTAAATGTCAGTACAGCTGAAATAAAACGAGCAAAAAAACATATAAAGCCTGATGCATTAATATTGTGTCAAATTAAAATTTCCCCTTTCTGATGAGTGTCCCTTTAAAGCTATAATGAACCTAGGAGAGGTTAAAGGTGTTTTTTCTTTGATTACAATATTACCCTTTGCATAGGCCATTAATCTCAAATAGGTAGGAATCCGCCTCCCAGGAACCCTGCCGATCAGCTGATTGACCGTGTACCTACAGCTCCGTACATTTTGTAGTGGCTTTGCCTGCTTTTCACTCGAATGAAAACGATCCTGCTTCATCCCCAGTCCAAAAAAGCAGTCCGTGGCGGAGAAAGTCATTGAGAGATCTGGACAATGTTCTGCTGGGAAACCTTGTGTCCTGACATTCATGTGGATGTGACCTGTGCCATCTACCTAAACGTTTCTGCAGACTAAGTACACCCCTTCATGGTTAAGCTATTTCTTAATAGCAGTGCCCTCTTTCAGCAGGATAATGTCGACGCCACACTGCAAAAATTGTTCAGGGATGATTTGATAAACCTGAGCGTTCAAGGTGTTGACTTGACTCCATTTTCCCCAGACATCTGTTTGATGTGCTGGAAAGACAAGTCCGATCAATGGTGGCCGCACCTGGCCCTTTTATTATTATTTTTTTCTATTTAAGGCACTTTTTCAATAGGGCGCCTGTGCCCTGCCACTTTCAAGTGTATTCGCATCCACAGGACAGGGACACAGTTGAATACTATGACCTGAGCAGGGAGTAGTTTGCTCCCTTCTCACTATTCGCTTTTGAAGGTCACAGGCTTCTACGGACCTGCGACCTATGAAGCACTCTGCAATTTTATGGTCCTCACTACCTGTATCAAGGTCAGTTTAGACCCTAATAATCGATCAGAATTGAATGTGTTGAGGCATTTCTAGAAGGCAAAATTCCAGAGACTATCCTGACCATCTTGACTTGCTGTAAATACAGATTTATTTCTTCCGCACAGGATCACATGTGGTTATTCTACTCAAAGGGGTTTATGACCTAGAACAGGTCGATGAGGGAACCCCTGAGCTTCAAACGGCAGGATGTCTCCCCAATAAAAACAAAGGTAAGCGTTGTTTGAGCATACATCCAAGCTGTAAAATGACCATGATGTGGGTAATTTCCCATGGAAAGTGCAGTATTAGGTGGCAAGTCTCAAAGAAAAATTTTTCTATTCGACCTTTTTAAATACTTTCAGGTTTACAGATTAAGATCGATTTTAAAATATTAGCCGAAACATCTAAAAATTCAGATCAGCGGAATATTTATTCACATACTTTCCCGATCCGAACTAACAGCCTAGTCGTACTTTCAGTCTACGCGTGCACAACGTTGTCAGTGACGTAATGCTTATAGGATCAGGCTAGTAGCTGAGAGCTACAGCAAGTCATGTCAATCTCCGTTTTCTCAGAAAGACTCCTTATTTGGGCTGTTTCACCTTTAAAAAGACCTGTTGTCACTACTTGGGAATCCATACACACGTTATCGTGGGATTGGCCCTTGTTCTGTGCTGTGTTCCCCAGCTCACGAAAGTATTAGGAATCTTTTTTCTTTTTTTTTTATATACTTGTTTTGCATGTTATTTTATGTCTATTATATGTCTTTATATTCTGATAACTATATTTTTGTGAGCGTTGTTCCTGTATATGAAGTTAATATTAAAAAGATATATATTTCGTTCTATCGACTCCGTGTCCTTTAGAAGAAGCGTTACGTATGTTGTGTTTAACATTTAAATGCGGATTACCCTAGATTAAACCTATTTAGGAAGTGGAGTTAAATTGTAGTCTATCCAGTAAAGTGTGATAACATATTCCAGTTGTAACCATTCCCTTTAAGTGTAGAATGGTGGGGCGATCATAAAAATATTTTAATGTCACATAACTGATTTAAGGGGATTTGGCCTAAATCTGTCACTTGGAGACGGAAGGCGATAGACATTTGAATTACAATGGACCCTTACGCTCAATGTCTAGTGTCAGGTGAGCCCGATATACAGTAGTCATGTATTCCATCACTGTGTGATCCTGCCTCCCACAGATGGATACAGCAGTAGAAATCCACCAGAGAAGTGTCCCAGTCCTCTGTATTCCAAGGACTGTCCAGTGAAAAACCACAATGTCCCAGAGAATCATCAGGTAGATGGTGCTAAAGTCTCATCAAAAAATTACCATAAAGTAATTGAACCCAAGATCATTTCACATAGTGTTTTTTTTTTTTCTTCTGTTTAGGGTGAAAATCTGATTGATATTAAGGTTGAGGTTAAAGATGAAGAAGAGGAGGAGACGGATTTAA
The DNA here is from genome assembly GCF_050947455.1 of Rhinoderma darwinii. Classification (NCBI taxonomy): domain Eukaryota; kingdom Metazoa; phylum Chordata; class Amphibia; order Anura; family Rhinodermatidae; genus Rhinoderma; species Rhinoderma darwinii. The sequence continues at coordinate 636,392,033 of NC_134687.1, forward strand.
GGGCTGATCAGCAGTGTAAGGAGGAGGAGACTTTCATTAGTTGTAAAAGAAAAAACTGTTTTGAGGGTCACCTAGATACTACTCCCATCATCCCATCATCACATGTAAACAATTTATTCAGTTACTGTGTGTTTCCTACAGATGGATCCAGTAGGAGAAATCCACCAGAGAAATGTCCCAGTCCTTTGTATTTCCAGGATTGTCCAAAGGAAAATCCTAATGTCCCAAAGGATCATCAGGTAGACGGCGCTAAAGTCTCACTAAAATATGGCCATGAAGTATTTGAACCCCAAGTGAAAAACATTTCAGCAAATTTTTTTGCCTATATAGTGCACAATGGACTGTTATTAAAGAATAATGTATAGGCTCCTGTGTATGCCTCTTGTATACATGTTTAGACAATGTGCCATTTATGGGTTATCTGCCATCTTGGTTCCTCATCTAATATGGTTCCCCTAATGCAGCTTACATTTCCCATTATGCCTCTGGCATTGCATGGGGTGGATTCTCATGACACTGCACTTCCTATGCTCTGAATAGTATCGAAGTGCAGCAAGTGATAGATCAGTGACCTAGAACTGCTGTCCCCACAATGTAAAGTTTTAGTATATCCTATGTGATGCAGCTTCAGTCTGTCTCCTCTGCCTCCTGCTAGATTTCTCTGTCAGTTTTAGACAGGAGCAGCATCTCAGAAATAAACTGGACTCTCTGACTCACACAGACTCTCTCTACTATCTGTTTGTGCTGTTTGCAGAGGTTGTATAACTTTGCAGCTAATTATGGGATGGACTCGCCTGTTATATCACTGCACTCCTGCTCCCTTAGATAGGGAAGAAATAATCTCTTCAGCAGTACTATAAGCATAGGGGGCATATAGAGGAATCGGGAAGACGGAGCTGGGAGGGGAGGGGTCTCAGAGCTGCCAGGAGGAATTTGATTGGTGATCCTGTAGTTCACAGGAAGTCATATGCACATGAGAACATGGTCTATTTTGGTGGTCAGACTAAGATCATATGACACAGCTGCCCATAATGAAAGGATTAAAAATGTATAGCTGCCACCGAGTTGGGAGAAATCTAATGACAATGCTACAATATTACTGGTGAGTTATGATATGTAAAAAAAAATATTGGAGTTCTTCTTTCATTTGGATTTTTATTTTTATTTTCGTCTGTTTAGGGTGAAAATCTGATTGATATTAATGTTGTGGTAAAAGATGAAGCAGAAGAGGAAACGAATTTAAGGGCTGATCAGCAGTGTAAGGAGGGGGAGACTTTCATTGGTTGTAAAAGAAAAAGTTATCTAATCATCACATGTAAACAATCTATTTCGTTACTGTGTATTTCCTACAGATGGATCCAGTAGGAGAAATCCACCAGAGAGATGTCCCAGTCCTCTGTATTCCCAGGACTGCCCAGAGGAAAATCACAATGGCCCAGAGAATCATCAGGTAGATGAAGCTGAGCCCTATACCAGATCTATATAGGGGGGTGTGGAGCTATTTGGTCCTGCGGTCACAGATGTGGTCATAGATTTTGGTGGTTTCTTATGTTGATCTGTTAGATTCTTCGCACTCTCTGCTGTATTGTACTGAATTGTTACATATGTGAAATCAGGGGGAAGATCTGACTAATAATAAAACAGAGGATGAAGAAGAAGAACAACGAGTGAGGAACCATCAACCGTGTAAGAGTGAAGTGGAGGAGGAATTTCCAGGAGGTGTTACCACAGGTCCGTAATAATGAATTTAGAAAGTGAATTGGGAGGTTTGTTAAGGTGGGGTTCCTCCTTAGTTCTACATTACAGTAACACGTCAGACAATGTGTTATACATAGTGCAGGAACTGAGGAGCTGTGACTGCACATAGAAGTTCTCTACAAGGTGTTCTATCAATCCGGTCATGCACTAGGCCTAGCATCAGATTTTTTTGGGGGCTCCAGCTGCGATTAACAGCCGGGTTCTAGGAAAACTCTGTTTAACCACTTAGGCACCGCAATAAATGCTGATAGGAGGCTTGCTTTAAAAAAATAAAAAAAACTTGCACAAGAGAGAGGCAAAGTAAGAATACATAAATGCACAAGTCCTGTCAAGTAAACCAGTTTAAGCAGCGCGCCGTCTGGCTCAACCTATCCCAACCGAATGTTATCAAACTTACAAGGACATTTGCTACTGATGTACAGTATTTTGTACCTGGGTGTTTACCTGTTAACAAGGTCCAATCAAGTAGCCTGTTTAGGAGCGTAAAATATTAGTTCTGAAGACTGGGGAGACATGAAAAATTCTGGTAGGTAGATAATTTTAAATATATTGATCCGGCCACTAAGTGTTAACGATAAGTGTTGCGTTTTTAATTGTGTCTCGGTGGATGTTTGAAGGTTCTAAATGTAACAAATAAAAGTGATGTTTCCTGATACCCACACTTCTAGACATTTGATTTGCGTGCCTACTGGAAGGTCTGCCAGCAAATTGGATGTAGGTTGATATGTAGGAGAAATGGAGCAGATTTGAATCAATTCACCTTCAAGCCAGTTAGGAAACCAAATTCCTCCCTCAAATTAAAGGGGTATTCCCCACTTTATGGAATATTCTGTGGATTGGCCATATAAGTGTCTGATAGATGCGGGTTCCAGCTCTGGGACCTGCACCTATATTGAGAATGGGGATCACTCGACTCAACTGGTGAATCTAAGCAGGGACTAGTGGAGAGAGGGCTGAGGCATGTGCGGGGCTCTCTCAATTCTGTTGTAAAGGAGTTACGGAAATTTTGAGTTGAAATGGGCCGTTGGATAGCTTCAACTTTCGATATGCTGCGTTGAGTTTCAGACGTGCGTTCTCTAATCTTTTCATATCATGTTTAAGGATGACAGTCCTGTTTTAATTTAAGCTATGTCTGCAAATTTCTGATCTTTGCGAGAAGGGAAGCACAAAGATCTCTGGGGGACTGAGGGAGACATCAAACATAGAAAGTGAGTGCTAGGAGAGTCCTACTGTAATGGTCCCAGTCTGGATTATTGCACCAATTTTTTTGCTGTGTTTTCTTAATTACACCCTCCATGACAGCACACCGGTTGAATCTCCACCCCTAACCAGGACCGGAACACACAAAGGATTATATAGCCCCTCCCCATCTCAGTGTTTTTCCTGTCCCTGCTAGGGGCATGCAAGAGGTTACTGCCCTCATAGGTGCAAAGACTTAACTTAAAGATGTTCTACTTTCCAGCTTGGCCTTCGGTTCAGTTTGCTGTTTCTTATTGCCGGATAAGATCACTTAGTCTTGTGTTGCCCCTCCTGCGCCTCCAGGTAATGTTGAGGTGGCTGAATAGCGGTCTCCGGTCGTCCTGTATTTCCCCAGCCTTCCCTCTTTACATCCCTCGGTCCTCCGCGTGCGTTCCACCTTGGGACACACGCATTAAACCATTCTGAGGCGTTCCATAGGTATATATGATGCAGTGCGTCTGACGCACTTCCGGTTCAGAGGATGCGCAGAATGATTTCTTGCGGCCTTCCTACGGACATGGACTCTGGGGGGAGTAGTCGGTTTCTGCACGCAGTGGTCGTGGTAGATTAAACGCCGCCAGACTACAGAAAGATCTCAGTCAAGTAAGACGCTGTGACTATTGCCATGATAACAACCTTCAACCTAGGTTCTGAGCCTCGCATGCTCCCAGCTCCAGCGAGTAGTCTGGCTATGGGTTATCTTCCTTATACGTATATGTGGGGTCTTATTCCTCTTTGTGTTTATATGTTTTTATAGGACACTCCTAGAGAGCTATCTTAAAGTAAAAGGGAGATTTAATTTAGTAAATGTGCTATATGCGGTAAAAAAAGATCATCTTCCAGCAAAATAAGCTTTGTTACCATTGCACGGAAACGATAAGAGGGGCAATCCTCTTTAATTGAAGGGATTAGCGGAATTGTTAAACAGGAAGTTCAAAAGTCCTTAGCATCCTTTTCCCAAACCTTTTGTGCCCTCTATATCATCACCAAAAGGATCCCTAAACATATATAGGCAAATTTTCTGAATCGAAAGGATCTTCATCCACAAGAATGGTGTCTAAACAACAAAATATTCCATCAGATCACACAGTTGTGGGGAAGCCCAGAAGTGGATCTATTTGCCAATCCGCAAAACAAAACTCCAAAATGCAGATTTTTTTTTCCCCTCTAATTCCAAGAGATTCCATTTTGGGAGTAGACGTCCTGGCCCACAACTGGCATTTCTCCCTAGCTTATGCCTTTCCCCCATAGCTCTTCTCCCAAGAGTGATTCAGAAGATTCGCAAAGAGAAATTCACTTGGTAGCCCCTCTATGGCCAAAGAGTGCTTGGTATGGTCTGCTCCACAGCCTAAAAATAGCAGAACCCTTGATCCTGCCACCATTGCCAGATCTGCTGTACCATGGCCCTGATATTACGTGGACCCTCAAATTCCAGCTAGCAGCCCGGCTTCTAGAGGTCTATCTGAGGCAGTAGTTAGAACTCTTCTAACAGGCAGAAAAGAGGTTACCAACACTAAATATAGTAAAGTATGGAAAGCATTCTTGTCCTCGTGTAAGGACAACATCCCAGATATGTCACCCACATATAGCTAAGATTTTAGTTTTTTGTTCTTTGCAGGCAGGTCTAGAAAAAGGGCTAAGACCTGTTACATTGAAAGTCCAGATCTCTGCACTTTGTTCATATTTTGATCATGATTTAGCAAATCATTGTTGAATCAAAAGATATTCTTTTCAGGAGTGAACAGATTACCCCAGTTTGTCACCACCCCCCCCCCCCCCCATTGATCTAAATATTGTCCTAAATTGTCTAACATCCACTCCTTTTTGAACCCATTTAAAAAATCTGAATTGAAAATCTCTCTTGGAAAGCGGCTTTTCTTGTTGCTATCACAACCACTAAAAGAATAGGGGAAATCCAGGCTCTTTCAACATGACAGCCATATCTGCAGATTTTGGATGATAGAATTATCCTACGCCCTGATCCTACCTTTTTACCTAAGGTCGTTTAACATTTTCATATGTCACAAGATATTATACTTCCATCTTTTTTCCAAGAACAGAGAGGAAGAGAGTTTTCATACACTAGATGTTAGAATCATACTTGCCTACTTGGCAGCTACAAAAGACTGGAGGATAGATCATAACTTATTTATCCAATCTTTTGGAGCATATAAAGGGAAGAAGGCCTCAAAGAGGACTCTTTCCAATAGGATAAAGAAAGCCATCTTAGAAGCCTACCAAGATCAAAATGTATCTTCTCCCAGATAAATTGAAAGCTCACTCAACTAGAGCCATGTCAACATCTTGGGCTGAGAAATTTAATGAAACAGATTTGTAAAGCGGCCACTTGGTCCTCTGTCAATACCTTTTTTGTGAGCGCATTATAGCCTAGATCTTTCTCACAGCAGTGATCTTTCCAGTACATCCCTTATGACCGCACCACAGGAGGTTGCCCTATTGACCTCTATAGGGACCGGAAGACAGGTTAAAAGATCCATCCCTCCACCCACTTGTCAGTGTTCTTCCTGTCCCTACAGAGGTCAGGTGCAGAGAGTTCAGCTACCTGGAAGACTAAGGCATGGGGTGAGATCTGTGAGCCAGGCTTCTCCTTCCTTTTCCCTAGTTTAAAACCGCCTCGGGGGTCAATTAGTCCCACACGCCCAGACTATTAACCATTGGTAAACCGGGGGCCTAAGCCAGATCCTAGTGTAGTCCGGAGGTGGGAAATTTGATGGCTGTATCGAGCTCTGGTGACATGGCTTGAAGATGAGACCATCTTGGGGAAGACCAAACCACAGCATGTTTTTGTTTTTTTTCCCCCTAACCCCCGGATGTCAAAACCGGAAGTATAGGTGACGCGCGTCTTTCAGTATAGGCGGCAGCGTCACCGGAACTGATGTCGGACCACTTCCGGACTACGGCCATCTTGAGAGGACAGCGGGAAATTCAAATATTCCCAGGTATAAAAACGGGACATGCACAGGTAAGCATACGGATATCCTATTAGTACTGGTATGCTAATACTTATCTACAGGAATGTTTGGAGTTTATCCTTATCCTTTGTGTAATATGGATCCTTCACGGCTGGATATTATTCCAGATCTGTCATGGGAGTCCCTCCTGGAGATTTAAAGGTATTGTAATGACTGGGTAGGGAGACATACAGGTGAGTCCTAATCTACCCGCCACTCAGTCCCTGCCTACTTGCAACGACCCGTCCTAAGCGACGGGGTACAACTGGGCGACGGTCCCTACGCTCAGTAAGTGAAAGACAGACTAGGGTACACAGAAGCTAGGGAAACTGGGCAGCTGCCCACGGAGACACCGTGAGCAACAAGAGTAGTGAACGAGCCGAGTCAAACCAGGAGTGAAGGAGGTACAAAACGCTGAGCAGGAGAGTGGTCAGAAAGCCAAGGGCAATAACAAGCAGAGGATGAGTAGTACAAGCAGCAGCAGCAAGTCCAGGAAACAAGCAGAGAAGAATCACAGGCAAAGGAGGAACAGGAAAGGCAGGTATAAATACAGTGGGCGGGAGCTAGCTCCGCCTGGCTTGGCTGTGATAGGCTCTCCCACTCCTAAGCCTGCCATCCTGAGTGGTGGAAGATGGAGTCAGTCTCACAGACATAGGAGCAGGTGCAGACTGATTGCGCACGGGCGTCGACACAGAAGCTGTGTCTGGCAAATCCTTTACAGGTATACTCCCTTTCTATATACAGGTATTTTACCTCCCTCCCCTCCTCCACCTTTTGTAGGATAAAAAAACCCTCTCTGACGCAATCGGGCCTAAAAAAGATAAAAAAAATTTGCTACCTGTGGGAAAAAACTGGAGGATACGCACAAAAAGCTATTTTGCCGGGATTGCATAGTAAAATTGAAGAACAACCTTCGTTTATGTCCGAATTGAGGGCTATAATAGGTGAAGAAGTAAAACAGTCCGTGGCCTCCTTTTTATACCGCCTCAAGGGACTCCTTCTTTGTCCCAGGCAAAAAGACCTAGGATAGAAATGGATCAGAAGTGGGGTCATCCGACTCAGAACAGGAATGTTTTTATTTGTCTGAAGGTGAATTCGGAGAGAGAGCGGATCTGATTCAGTCATCGTCATCCGCTCAGGAAAGGAAGTTTTATTTCTCTTTAGAAATTACGGATGTTTGGGTGCCTTACAGAAAGGAAAACAAAGGTTTTTTCCTATAAACAAAAACCTCATAAATTATATTTTCAGAATGGGAGGGCTCAAAAGTCTGTTTTTCGCTAATTTAAAAATAGACTTCTTGAAGCTAAAAATACAAAACCCTGGGATGAAATTCCAAAAGTAGACATCCTGGTTTCAAGAGTAGCAAAAAAGACAGCAATCCCCTTTGAGGATTCCTCACAGCTAAAAGATCTTATGGACCGCAAGTCAGACGGTCTTCTAAAGAGTACGTGGGAGTCTTCATCCGCCTTAGTCTCAACCAATATTGCGGCTACATCAGTTGCCAGATCAATGTTCATATGGTTAACTCCATTAGAAAACCATTTGATAATGAAGACTTCTATAGAAGACATTAGAGAAACTATTCCTCTACTTAAGATGGTGACCGGTTTCTTGGCAGACTCATCAGCCGGGTCGGTCAGGTTTTCTGCCAGAAATGGGGTCACTACCCAACGCTGCCAGAAGAGCGTTGTGGCTCAAGACCTGGACGGGGACACCAAATCAAAAAATAAGTTGTGTTCTATCCCTTTCTTGGGATCCTTGATGTTCTGACCACTCCTTGATAATATGTTGAACGCATCTGATAAAAAGAAAGGGTTTCCAGAAGAGAAACCAAAAAAAGGCGCCTCCGGTTCTGAGATTTCATCAGCAACCGAGCTATTGAGGTAAAGGGAAGTCTGGTCGCTGGAGCTACCCCAAAGGGGGAGAGCGGTAGAGTATTTCTTAACCCCAACAACTCATTACAACCCACAAAACAATGACGCCAGGAGTGTGGGGGAAGACTCCTACACTTTCTTTCTTTCAGAGTGGACCAAGATATCCCAGAATACTTGGGTGATACGAATTATATAAGAAGGGTAACTTCATACTGATCCAAAGATCTTATACAAGTTCTCATCAGAGATATTCAAAAACTTCTGCAAATGACGGCGATATCTCCTGTGCCACACAACGAAGTAAAAAAAACGGCCATTATTCAAGTCTTCTTGATTAAAAAAAAAACTGATCTTACAGGACGATCATCAACCTCAAAGGATTAAACAAATGGTTGAAATATCGGACGTTTAAGATGGAGTCTATCTGATCTACCACTCCACTAATCAGGGTGCATTAATATGTACAATAGATGTCAAAGATCCCTATTGTCACGTTCCGATCACCCATTATATCAGAGTTATCTAAGATTTGCAATTCAAGCTGGTCCCCCATCCTTCATTACCAGTTTGTCTCCGTTTTGGAATCCCCTCAACCCCCAGGGTGTTTATAAAGATTATTGCAGAAGTTATAGCGTATCTCTAAGGAAGCAAAATGGGATTATCATCCCATATCTAGACTACGTTCTTCTAGTAGCAGATACCCCATCCATCCTAAGAATCCAACGTACCCAGTTCCTGACCCTTCTACAAAGTTTGGGTTGGTTGATAAACTTAGAAATCAAATCTTTCTCCCCAAAATAAATTCTTTTTTTCTATGGCTACTATTGTACTCCTCCCTTCCATATTCCTTTCCACCAGAGATACCAAAACTTCACCTAAAAAAATGAGATCAGGAAGGTTTTGAATAAAAACCGCTGTCTGATAAAAGAGGGGATGCGAATCCTGGGATTGATGACCTTCTGTATCCAATTTATCCCGTGGAGCCAATACCATTCTCTAATATTATAAAATCTGATTCTATCCCAGTGGGATCACAAACAAGAGTCCTTAAATTCAAAGATATTGATCCCTGAGTCAGTCAAGACATCCCTCCTCTGGTGGGTGTCTCCAAACAATCTAAACAGGAGTTTCATGGTTGTTTTCTCCATACGTTGTAGTCACCACAGATGCAAGCAAACCAGGTTGGGGGGTCTATAATTCAAGACGAGCACTTCCAAGGCATTTGGTCTCCTGAAATAGGGAAGATGTCTTCAAACTACATGGAACGGAGAGCTGTATGGGAAACCTTCAAGGAAGCTCTTCCACTAGTAAAAGGGAAACATATATAAGGATATTGTCAGACAACATCGCTGCAGTATCCTTTCTTTGTCACCAATGGGGAACAAGACCTACTCATACTCCTCTCCAAGCTCTCTTTTTTTCAAATTTTCAGCTGGGCAGAAGAAAATGTCCTGTCTGTCAGCAGTCCATGTAAAGGGCACAGAAAATATATCCGCTGACTTTCTGAGCCGGAAGAAAATAGATCCGGGAGAATGGTCCTTGAACAAAAATCTTTCAATCGCTAATCCAGAAATGGGGTCTTCCTCAAGTGGATCTATTTGCCACAAAACAAAATACTCAGGTAGATAATTTATTTTTTTTTCCCCCTAAAATTCAAGGACAACCTGGTAGGAGTAGATATCTTGCCCCATCAGTGGAACATGGAGCTGGCTTATGTGTTTTCTCCATTCCCACTAATTCCAGTGGTCTTAAGGAAGGCTCTAGAACAGTGGTTCCCAACTGGGGTGCCGCGAGTACCGGCCAGGGGTACCGCTGATGAGTGGAAGACTGCGTTTAACACGCCCGAAGGCCATTTCGAATACCTCGTCATGCCATTTGGGTTGTGTAATGCCCCTGCGGTCTTCCAGAATTTCATAAATGAGATTTTGAGAAATTACCTGGGGATTTTTCTGGTAGTGTACCTTGATGACATACTGGTGTTTTCCAAGGACTGGTCCTCCCACGTGGAGCATGTCAGGAAGGTGCTCCAGGTCCTTCGGGAAAATAAACTGTTTGCCAAAACCGAAAAATGTGTGTTTGGGGTACAGGAGATTCCATTTTTGGGTCAAATCCTTACTCCTCATAAATTCCGCATGGACCCCGCCAAGGTTCAGGCTGTGGCGGAATGGGTCCAACCTGCCTCCCTGAAGGCGTTACAGTGTTTTTTGGGGTTCGCTAATTATTACAGGAGATTTATTGCTAACTTCTCGGTCATCGCTAAGCCCCTTACGGACCTCACTCGCAAAGGTGCTGATCTCCTCCACTGGCCTCCTGAGGCTGTCCAGGCTTTTGAGGTCCTTAAGAAGTGCTTTGTCTCGGCCCCGGTGCTGGTTCAGCCCAACCAAATGGAGCCATTTATCGTGGAAGTTGACGCATCTGAGGTGGGAGTGGGGGCTGTCTTGTCCCAGGGTACCAGGTCCCTCACCCATCTCCGCCCCTGTGCCTACTTCTCCAGGAAGTTTTCGCCAACTGAAAGTAACTATGATATTGGCAACCGCGAACTCTTAGCCATTAAATGGGCATTTGAAGAGTGGCGCCACTTCCTGGAGGGGGCTAGGCACCAGGTAACGGTCCTTACCGACCACAAGAATCTGGTTTTCCTAGAATCTGCCCGGAGGCTAAACCCGAGACAAGCTCGATGGGCGTTATTTTTTACCAGATTCAATTTTTTGGTTACCTATAGGGCTGGGTCTAAAAATATTAAGGCTGATGCACTGTAGCGTAGCTTCATGGCCAGCCCTCCTTCGGAGGAAGATCCTGCTTGTATTTTGCCTCCAGGTATAATCATTTCCTCGATCGATTCTGATTTAGTCTCTGAAATTGCTGCTGATCAAGGTTCAGCTCCCGGGAACCTTCCTGAGAACAAGCTGTTTGTTCCCCTGCAATTCCGGCTAAGGGTACTTAGGGAAAATCATGACTCCGCACTATCTGGCCATCCAGGCATCCTGGGTACCAAACACCTCATTACCAGAAATTATTGGTGGCCTGGGTTGCCTAAAGACGTTAAGGCCTACGTCGCCGCTTGTGAGGTTTGTGCTAGGTCCAAGACTCCCAGGTCCCGACCAGCGGGCTTACTGCGTTCGTTGCCCATTCCCCAGAGACCTTGGACACACATCTCCATGGATTTTATCACCGATTTGCCTCCATCCCAAGGCAAGTCGGTGGTGTGGGTGGTGGTGGACCGCTTCAGTAAGATGTGCCACTTTGTGCCCCTCAAGAAACTACCCAACGCCAAAACGTTGGCTACCTTGTTTGTCAAACACATCCTGCGTCTCCATGTTGTCCCTGTCAATATTGTTTCGGACAGAGGGGTACAATTTGTTTCATTGTTTTGGAGAGCCTTCTGTATGAAGTTGGGGATTGATCTGTCCTTCTCCTCTGCCTTCCATCCTGAAACCAATGGCCAAACGGAGAGGACTAATCAATCTCTAGAACAATATTTAAGGTGTTTTGTCTCTGACTGTCAATTTGATTGGGTCTCTTTCATTCCCCTCGCCGAATTTTCCCTTAATAACCGGGTCAGTAACTCGTCAGGGGTCTCTCCTTTTTTTTTGTAATTTTGGGTTTAATCCACGGTTCTCCTCCGTTTCACCTGGTAGTTCCAACAATCCTGAGGTAGAGGTCGTTCATCGGGAACTGTGCACAGTCTGGGCCCAGGTTCAGAAAAACCTAGAGGTGTCCCAGAGCGTACAAAAAACTCAGGCTGATAAAAAACGTTCTGCTAACCCCCTGTTTATGGTCGGGGATCTGGTGTGGTTGTCGTCTAGGAACTTGCGTCTCAAGAAGTTTGCTCCCCGGTTTATTGGGCCGTATAAGGTCATTGAGGTCCTCAATCCTGTCTCCTTCCGGCTGGAGTTACCCCCGTCTTTTCGGATACACGACGTGTTTCATGCCTCCCTCCTCAAACGCCGCTCCCCGTCCTTGGCTCCCTCGAGGAGACCTCCTGTTCCCATCCTCACCCCGGAGGGGGTGGAATTCGAGGTGGCCAGGATTGTGGACAGCAAGATGGTCCAAGGCTCCCTCCAGTACCTGGTCCATTGGAGAGGATACGGGCCCGAGGAGAGGACTTGGGTACCCGCCCGGGATGTTCACGCTGGGGTATTGGTCAGGAGGTTCCACCTGCGTTTCCCCAGTAAGCCAGGTCCACTTAGAAAGGGTCCGGTGGCCCCTCATAAAAGGGGGGATACTGTAAAGGATCTGCCAGGCACAGCTTCGGGGTTAACTCCCAGAACTAATCAGTCAGCACCTGAGAATACATCCCTGAGACTGACTCCTGCTTCCACCATTCAGGCTGGCAGGCTTAGGAGTGGGAGAGCCTATCGTAACCTGGCCAGACTCAGCTAGCTCCCGCCCTCGGTCTATTTAAGCCTGCACTACCTGTCCCTCGGTGCTTGTTATTGCTTTTTGTTTCTTTCCTTGTGGTTCCTGGCCCAGCTACAGCTCCTGCTATTTTTGATCCTGCTCCATACCGACCCTGGCTTACCGACTACTCTTCTGCTTTTCGTTTTGTACCTCGCACACTCCTGGCTTGACTCGGCTCGTTCACCACTCTGGTTGCTCACGGTGTTGCCGTGGGCAACGGCCCCTTTTCCTTGCTTGTGTTCCTTGTATGTTTGTCGTGTTTGTCGTGCACTTACTGAGCGCAGGGACCGCCGCCCAGTTGTACCCCGTCGCCTAGGGCGGGTCGTTGCAAGTAGGCAGGGACAGAGTGGCGGGTAGATTAGGGCTCACTTGTCCGTCTCCTTACCCCCTGCCATTACAAACTAATTCTATTTTTGTGTGGATGCCTCCTCCCCAGGGGCTCCGATGGAGTGAAATAGGGTTTTGTCCGGCAATTATTAATTCTGGGCTACAGCTGTATAGTGATCATTGAGGGGTGCCTTCAACTTTCCTCTCTTTGTAGTGCCCCCAAATTGATGGTAAACCTTTTTCAGATTTAAGAAGCAGTCCTCAGGGGGTCCCAACAGTAAATGGACAGTGCAAAATTTGAGGAGTAGGACACAGATATTCACTGCCTGCTGGATTACTGACTGCTGCATCTACAGGACTTTGTGCAAACAGACAATATCTTAAGCTCAGCATGCGGCAGCTACACAAACCGCTCCCAGTAATAATATGGCAGAATACAGCAGCGTGTAATTGAAGGAGTTTTTCCTTTTGTGTCCCAGTCTCTGTTTTATAAAAAGCAAGGGGGGCCCGTACTGCACCCCCCCCCCCCCCCACAAGACCACTGCAGGTCCTGAACAGACAGCTGCTTTATACTGGGGAGAGGATGTCCACAGCCCCCACTAGATAAATAGGTGGGCAGCAGGGTACTTATGCCATCTGGAGTGCCTACAGGCCGCTGATCCAGTGAGGATTAGGATGATCGGCCATATCCTGCTGACAGGGAAGCCAAGATGGCGTCGCCAATACCACAAACTTCCTGTGCGCTGCGACCCAAGCTCCAGCAGTAGGCCTGGGTCCTATGGAGAATTCCGATCCAAGTGGTGTATCCAGAGCCGTCCAAGAGTGGGCGAGTGGAATGTCCAGAAGGCAGGAGGAGGCGTTGATCCACCACAACACGTGCCAGGAGGGGAGGCCTACATTTAGGAAGGCCACGCCACAACACTGGAGCTCCAAGCAAGCATCTTTGACACCCAACAGAAGATTAAGTTGTCAAATTGAAATGTGTCAGTTCAGCAGGGTGGCGGGTCAGGGAACTCTGAAGCGTCCGCTCAGACCAATATCAAACCAGGGGCATAGCTAGGGGTGCAGGCAGGGCATCTGCCCCGGGCACAACTAAGAGGGAATTTGGGGGGCGCCAGGGCCGTGCCGTCCATGGTGGCCTACGGTGGCGGCGGCACCACTGAAACCAGCCGCCGCCACCCCCTCCTGCACTACAGGCGATGAATAGCTGGGTACCTACCGTGCCCGGCCATTCAGCGCCTTTCAAAGGCTCAAGCGGCGCGAATACTTCATTGTGCTACTTGCGACGTTGAAAGGCGCTGATTGGCAGGTGAAGTGATAGTGCCCTGCCAATCAGTGCTTTTCATAGACTCAAGCGGAACAATAACTTAATTTCGCCGCTTGTGTCTATGAAAGGCGCTGAGAATGACTTACCCTGTGAATCAGCGCCTTTCAACGACTCAAGCGGTGCGAACCGCTTGCGTCGTTCAATTAATGGCATATCTACTCAGAAGAGAGCATGTCTTCATTGCCACTGGAAGGCGCGGGAGCAGAATTAAGGTGAGTATGTAAAGTTTGTTTTTTTTGTTTTTATTATCCTAATAAAAATGTAAGTGACATTATCTACAGGGGTTGGCCCTATCTTCAGGGGGGGATATATAGGTTGGGCTGTATGTGATTCACTATATACAGGGGTGGGCTATATGTGGAGCACTATAGGGGTAGCTATATATGAAGCACTATATACAGGTTGGGCTATATGTAAAGCACTATAGGGGGAGCTATATGTGAGGCACTATATGCAGCGGTGGGCTATATGGAGCACTATCTACTTGGGCTATATGTGGAGCACTATATACAGGGGTGGCTATATGTGGGCACTATCTGCAGGGGTGGATATATGTGGGACACCATCTACAGGGGCTCTATGGAGGTCACTATCTACAGGGGGCTCTATGGGAAGCACTATCTACAGGGGGCACGGTGCATGGTGCTATTATACTCAGTGACCGTGTATGGCGCTATTATATTTAGGGGTGTAGTGTGTGGCACCATGAGAACTCTATCTTTGTTTATAGGTGCAGAAATGTTTGAAAAGTGGGAAGCTGAAGGCCTCTAAGTTGCAAACTGCAAAAATGGGCTGTGGCCCAGAGAAGTCGTCATACAGGTCTGGACCAGATGGTGAAGAAAAGAGAAAAAGAACAACTAGAATCGAGGCGGTGGGGGTGCCAAACTGAATCTTTGCCCTGAATGCTGGAGAACCTAGCTACGCCTCTGATCAAACCATACCCCACCGATAGGGGGCTCCCTTTGAAACCCTAAAATGATGCATTAAACAAGGTTGCCCTTTAAAAAAACAGTCCTCTAAATAGCGATGTAAAAAAAATTTGCCTGACAGATATTCGGGGTAGCAAAAATAAAATCTCCTTAGACCTTAAAGGGTTATTTCCATCTACAAAAATCAAGCTATTAGGCACACCCTTCTAAAGTTAATAATTTTTCTAATTACCTGGCTATAGCCCAGCGATGTCGTTTTCGTGATATTCTTGATTGAAGTCGCTGTTTGTCCCTCTTTGTTTGTAGCTCGTTGTCTAGGGATCCGGCCACCGCTTTTTACTTTTTAAGCGGTGGCCGCGCATGCGCAATGATATCCTCTTATGAACGCGCATATCGGCGCATGCGCAGTAGATGCAGGGCAAGGCACCAGTCGTGAGAAGTCTGCGGTCCGCTGAAGGTTTGTGTGTGTGTGCGTGTGTGTGCGTGTGTGCTTGTGTATGTGTGTGGGGTTTGTGTGTAGGTGAGTATGTATTGGCATTGTTCGCATTGAAAACTTTTTATTTTTATTTTGTTGCAGATTTTGTTGTACCGATTGGACTACATCTTTGATTCGTTGGACTACTGCATAGATCTACGTTTTCTCAAAAATTTTAATAAAATGGTTAACGAGGGTTTTGTGGGGGATTTTTTATTTCAATAAAAAAAATTGTGTTTTTTTTTTAAACTTTATTAGTGCCTAGATAATGGCAGTTGGCTGATTGACCGCGTCCATTATTAAGGCGGGGCTTAGTGTTAGCCGGTGCAGAGACTAGCACTAACCACCCATTATTACCGGGAAGTGCCGGGTATGTGATGGTTGGGCACTGGGGCAACCGCAGGCTGGTATTATGAGGCTGGGAAGGGCCAAAAACAGTGGACCTTCCCACCCTTGTAATGCTAGGCTGCTGCTGCTGTGTTGTAGCTGGCTGGTTATGAAAATGGGGGGGACCCCCACGTCGGTTTTTTTCTTTTTTTAAATTAACAAATTTAACAATAGATGTGGGGTCCCCCACATTTTTAATAACCAGCCAGATACAACACAGCAGCAACAACCTGGCATTACACGATTGGGAAGGGCCACTGGTTTTGTCCATTCCCAGGCTAGTAACACCAGCCTTCGGCCGCCCAAGTGATCCACCTTCACTGGATTGCACCAGGCTCTTCCCGATAACCGTAGTTGAGGTTGATACCGGGGGTAATGGCGGTTTACTGCTAGCCTAATGGACGTCGTCAAAAAACTGTCATTATGCATGCGCTAATAAAGTCTCTAAAAAAACATAGCTATTCCCCAAAAATTTTATTGAAATAAATCCACCACAGAATCCTCTAACCATATTATTTAAACAAAAATCGTAGATCATCGCAATAGTCCACCGAATATACTACGTAGTACAATAGGTCCAGCGTAACCTGATTAAAATATATAAATTAGGCCTGAAGCATTCTTTTGTGAAATGATTCCTTGTGCTGTCCCTTTTTTTTAACTTTGTTTTTTTTTTTCTTCAGAATACAGCAAAACTTTAAAAATATTTGTATTAAATCTCTTATTTGGTCACTACACTTTCCCTTTAGAAAAAAAAATAGCGTTACTAAAGTAGTCCTCGAATCCAACTTAGTCAAGCAACCAAAATGTTCTAAAAACACAAACACACACAAATACAAAATGTATAACACATGGGGTAGGCTTACATACAGGGTACATGGGTGACACTGTCTGTTATATCAAGTATCTAAGCCAACAAACCGTTAGGCTTCGATACAGGTGCACAGCAGACACAAGTCTTATACTATATAAGATTACTGCCTGCTGTCCCCCATTACATAAGGCTACTATGGGGTATGTATGCCCCCCATACAATATAATGCCCAACATACCTGCCTCATTTTTTTACAGGTTCGGTTGTTGGACTACCTTGGATTCGATTCGAGGACTACTTAGATGACGGCGCTTTCTTCTTGTGTTGGGGTGCTTTATTTCAATAAAATTTTGTATCTACATCTGTGTATTTTCCTTGAAAGTTTTATTCCTACCACTTTAGTAATGGATGCTGACTGATTGACATCGTCCATTACTAAGGCGGTACTTCGTGTTAGCTGGTGCAGAGGCGAAGACTAACCACCATTATTATCCTGGTACCTACCGCCAACAGTGTTGTTGGGAAGAGATGAGTACGATCCAGTACCCAACCATCTGTAGCGATGGACGGGAACTGGGGCGGCCGCAGGCTGGTATTCTTAGACTGGGAAAAGAAAAAAACAGTGGCACTTCCCACCCTTTTCATGCTAGGTTGCTGCTGCTGTGTTGTATGTGGCTGGTTATGATAAATTGGGTGGGAAAAAATATTTCCCAAAAATGTAATAAATAAAAAATAAATGACGTGGGGTCCCCCCCATTTTTCAGAACCAGCCAGATACAACACAGCAGCAGCCTAGCATTACAAGGGTGGGAAGGGCCACTATTTTTGGCCCTTTCCAGCCTGATAATACCAGCCTGCGGCCGCCCCAGTGCCCGACCATCACAGCAGAGGGTTGGGTACTGGATCGTACCCGGCTCTTCCCAGCACCCCTGGTGGTGGTGGGAACCGGGGTAATAATGGGGATTAGTGTTAGCCTCTGCACCGGCTAACGCTAAGCCCCGTCTTAGTAATGGACGTGGTCAATCAGACAACGGCCATTACTAAAGCGGTAGTAATAAAAGTTTAAAAGAAAAGATATAGATAAAATATTTTATTGAAATAAAGCACCCCCAACACAACACTCATTAACCATTTTATTGTAGAAAAAAAAGAGCCCTCCTCAAAGTAGTCCTCAAAACCGACGTAGTCCAACGACCAAACCTGTAAAAAAACACAAACAAAAAAAAGTGAATAAAACGTCGTAGGCTTCGATTCAGGCCTATGTGTGATACTGACTGTTATACCATGTATAGAAGCCTACCACAAAGTTGGCTTAGATACAGGGCCCCAGCAGACTGTGTTATACATGGCCATACATACATGACCCCATATAGTAGTTAGTCTGCTGTCTATGCTCCCAGGTTTGGTGACTTCGCTCCAATGAAAAAGAAAAAAAAAACTCACATAAGACGTTCCCACGAAGATCTGAACGGTCCCGTCACTTTTCTTCTTACTGCTACTTTGCGCCGCTCCCATTCACAATAACAAAGCGGTGGGCGCAGATGACATAATCACGTGAGTGTGATATGATTACGTCATCTGCACCATAACGCATTGTTACTGTGAATGCTAGCGGCGCCAAGTAGCAGTAAGATGGAAAGTGACGGGACCGTTCAGATCTTCGTAGAAACGTATTAGGTGAGTTTTTAAAAAAAATCTTTTCGGTGGTTCGCCGGGTGCTGCTGCAGAACCGGTGCGGTGACTAAAGATATTACATGGGGGGGCAGCTTAGCTAGAGGGGGAGATGTGGCTTGCTGCAACAGGGTGAAGAGTGTTGCAGAGAAGGGTTGCGTGCTATTGAAATTCAAGGTGTGTACGTCTCAACCAGGCTTACCATGCCTGGTTGAGACGAACATTCTCCCGATGCTGCTAGAACTACAGTATCTAGCAGAATCGGGAGCGTGCACACTGCAGAGCGGCTTGATTGACATTGAGCCGCTCACGCCCCTTTTTATAAAAGATAACCAGCACTAGCGGAGTTATCAAATTTTAAAAAAAGGTAGTTAGGAAATGAATTTTTACACATTTTTTCACAGCAAATGTTTTATTATTTAATTCCAGCTTAGAAAGTCTAAAAAAAAAAATGTACTCCACTTGGGAATAACCCTTTAACCTGTTAACGATTAATGACGAAAATGTCCCAGTCGGGTGCTGGCTCCTGAATAGCCACATACATTTTTGTGATGGTGATCTCCTGTAAGATCAATGGCAGGAACGGGGCTGCTCCTTCTGCAGCTGTTTAGATCAGTGAAATGGCTGACTCTGGCAGTCTGAAAAAACACACAGCGTCCCTATGACAACTCTGCACACCGGTCACAACGGGACATGTTGTCTTCAGGATATTTCCATAGTACAACCTTAGGCTGCAATATCAATCAATTAGATGTGTATTTTGTAGGGGGGAGGGGTAATCCAATCTAACGGATAATGATTATTAAGCAGCTCCTATTTCACATGTAATTATTGTACATACAGAGACGTTTCAGTGATGATCACCTACACTCAGAGGCCACTTCACTAGGTCCACCGTTGTAGTACTTATCATGACACGTTATCTTGTTAGTTGTAGTACTTATCATGACACGTTATCTTGTTAAATGTAGACACTGGACCTGATTAGATTGTAAATAACAATATTAACCCTTTCATAACCAAGTGTCATTGATGCCTCTGTGTCCAGGTCAAATTTTCCATTTCTGATATGCACTTCTTTAAACTATAATATCTTTGCAACCGCTTTGAATATCACAGCTATTTTTACTTTTTTTTTTTACAAGACTTATGAGACTTTCATTTTCCAGATTACCGTATTTTTCGGACTATTTAGATGCAGTTTTTAGCAAGAATAAATCTTTCTAAAATGTCCCTCCGTCTTTTATGGTTGGCAGTAAAGGGCCCTGGCAGCGCCGGGCCCCCTGACCACTTTTTACTCAACCCCTTCCCAACCCATGATGTGGCGGCATCATGGAGCTTGGAGGTGATGATGTTTGGAGCGGAGCGGGCTCACACTCTGAGCCCGTTCCATGCACTGCAGGTGTTCGCTGTGTTTTACAGCTGACACGCTGCTCTAACGGCCAGTAACAGCAATGGCGCTGCTCCTGGCCGTTTACCTAGTTAAATGCCACGGTCAATAGCGACCGTGGTATTTATAGGTTTCTTCCAATGAAGGACATTTATGACATATCCACTTCCTGGTTAGGTGGTCGGGAGTTATGGAAACAGCCGAGTGCTTACTGAGCTACGCTATTTCCGTAACTCCCAGAAGTGAATGGGAGTTATGGAAACAGCGTAGCACCGCAAATTTTATTCCTATTTTCTGTTGTCTAAAACCTGGGTGCGTCTTATTGTCAGTTATGTATTCTAGTCCGAAAAATACGGTAGCTTAATTCCATGTTTTTCATTTTTATTATGAGCAGACTAATCACTAGAAATGTTGTTTTTTTTTAATCTATTGTGTGTATATGTGTGTGTGTGTATGTGTATATAATGTACACTACCGTTCAAAAGTTTGGGGTCACCCAGACAATTTTGTGTTTTCCATGAAAACTCACACTTATATTTATCAAATGAGTTGCAAAATGACTAGAAAATATAGTCAAGACATTGACAAGGTTTGAAATAATGATTTTTATTTGAAATAATAATTTTCTCCTTCAAACTTTGCTTTTGTCAAAGAATGCTCCATTTGCAGCAATTACAGCATTGCAGATCTTTGGCATTCTAGCTGTTAATTTGCTGAGGTAATCTGGAGAAATTTCACCCCATGCTTCCAGAAGCCCCTCCCACAAGTTGGATTGGCTTGATGGGCACTTCTTGCGTACCATACGGTCAAGCTGCTCTCACAACAGCTCTATGGGGTTGAGATCTGGTGACTGCACTCGCCACTCCATTACAGATAGAATACCAGCTGCCTGCTTCTTCCCTAAATAGTTCTTGCATAATTTTGAGGTGTGCTTTGGGTCATTGTCCTGTTGTAGGCTGAAATTGGCTCCAATGAAGCGCTGTCCACAGGGTATGGCATGGCGTTGCAAAATGGAGTGATAGCCTTCCTTATTCAAAATCCCTTTTACCTTGTACAAATCTCCCACTTTACCAGCACCAAAGCAACCCCAGACCATCACATTACCTCCACCATGCTTGACAGATGGCGTCAGGCACTCTTCCAGCATCTTTTCAGTTGTTCTGCGTCTCAGAAATGTTCTTCTGTGTGATCCAAACACCTCAAACTTCGATTTGTCTGTCCATAACACTTTTTTCCAATCTTCCTCTGTCCAATGTCTGTGTGCTTTTGCCCATATTAATCTTTTCCTTTTATTAGCCAGTCTCAGATATGGCTTTTTCTTTGCCACTCTGCCCTGAAGGCCAGCATCCCGGAGTCGCCTCTTTACTGTAGACGTTGACACTGGCGTTTTGCGGGTACTATGTAATGAAGCTGCCTGTTGAGGACCTGTGAGGCGTCTATTTCTCAAACTAGAGACTATAATGTACTTGTCTTGTTGTTCAGTTGGGCAGCTGGGCCTCCCACTTCTTTCTACTCTGGTTAGAGCCTGTTTGTGCTGTCCTCTGAAGGGAGTAGTACACACCGTTGTAGGAAATCTTTAGTTTCTTGACCATTTCTCGCATGGAATAGCCTTCATTTCTAAGAACAAGAATAGACTGTCGAGTTTCACATGAAAGCTCTCTTTTTCTAAATGGTCCAGATTCTCAACTAGCTCAAAGGAAGGTCAGTTTTATAGCTCCTCTAAACAGCAAAAGTGTGCTAACATAATTGCACAAGGGTTTTCAAGTGTTTTCTAATCATCCATTAGCCTGCTAACACAGTTAGCAAACACAATGTACCATTAGAACACTGGAGTGATGGTTGCTGGAAATGGGCCTCTATACACCTATGTAGATATTGCATTAAAAACCAGACGTTTGCAGCTAGAATAGTCATTTAGCAAATTAACCCCTTCCCGCTCCTTGACGTACTATTACGTCATGGCAGCTGTATCGTTCGCGCTCCATGCCGTAATAGTACGTCTCGGGAGTAACGGCCGTTTCGGCCGTCCTCCCGACACATACAAGAGCTGTGACAGCTGCTGTCTTGTTCAGCAGCTGTCACAGCTCCTACAGCGGGGACCGATCGCTGTGTCCCCGCTGATTAACCCCTTAAAAGCCACGTTCTATAGAGATCGGGGCTTTTTAGGGGTTAAGCTGCCATCGCCGGCCTGCTACACGATAGCGGCCGGCGATGGTGACTATGGCAACCGGACACCAAACAATGGCGTCCGGCTATGCCATAGACGGAAGCCTAGTGGGTCCTGACAACGTCAGGACCCACTATGCTTGCTGTCAGTGAGTAGCTGACAGTTCTAATACACTGCACTACGCATGTAGTGCAGTGTATTAGAATAGCGATCAGGGCCTCCTGCCCTCATGTCCCCTAGTGGGACAAAGTAATAAAGTAAAAAAAAAGTTAAAAAAAGATGTGTAAAAATAAGAAAATAAAAGATTTAAAGGTATTAAAAGTAAAAATCCCCCTTTTTCCCTTATCAGTCCTTTATTATTAATAAAAATATATAAACAAACAAACTATACATAATTGGTATCGCCGCGTCCGTAACGGCCTGAACTACAAAATTATTTCATTATTTATCCCGCACGGTGAACGCCGTAAAATAAAATAATAATAAACCGTACCACAATCACAATTGTTTGGTCACTTCACCTCCCAAAAAATGGAATAAAAAGAGATCAAAAAGTCGCATGTACCTAAAAATGGTATTGATGGAAACTACAGTTCGTTACGCAAAAAATAAGTCCTTGCACGGCTTGATTGATTGAAAAATAAAAACGTTATGGCTCTTAGAATAAGGTAACACAAAAAGTGAATGATTGTTTACAAAACGTATTTTATTGTGCAAACGCCATAAGACATAAAAAAAAACTATAAACATCTGGTATCGCCGTAATCGTATCGCTCCGGAGAATAAAGTGAATATGTCATTTATAGCGCACGGTGAACGCTGTAAAAAAAAACGAAAAAAAAAACAATCGTACCATTGATGTTTTTTAGTCACCACGCCACCTAAAAATAGAATAAAAACTGATCAAAAAGCCGCATGCACCCCAAGAAAACTGCAATGAATTCCTCAAGGGGTCTAGTTTCCAAATTGGGGTCACTTTTGGGGGGTTCCCAATGTTTTGGCACCACAAGACCTCTTCAAACCGGACATGGTGCCTAATAAAAAAGAGGCTTCAAAATCCTCTAGTTGCTCCTTTGCTTCGGAGGCCGGTGCTTCAGTCCATTACCGCACTAGGGCCGCATGTGGGATATTTCTCAAAACTGCAGAATCTGGGCAATACGTATTAAGTTGCGTTT
Source organism: Rhinoderma darwinii (assembly GCF_050947455.1). NCBI lineage: Eukaryota > Metazoa > Chordata > Amphibia > Anura > Rhinodermatidae > Rhinoderma > Rhinoderma darwinii. The sequence goes on from NC_134687.1 coordinate 636,414,939, forward strand.
CACTGTTAAATCCTTTTGTGTTATAAAAAAAATGGTATAAAGAGGATTTTCTGACAACAAAAAAAATGTAAATTTCACCTCTACTTTGCTCTAAATTTTTGTGAAACACCTAAAGGGTTCATAAACTTTCTAAATGCTGTTGTGAATACTTTGAGGGGTCTAGTTTCTAAAATGGGGTATTTGATAGGGGTTTCTAATATATGGGCCCCTCAAAGCAACTTCAGAACTGAACTGGAACCTAAAAAAATAAATAAATGAGGCAATACTTCGCTTCTTACATTATACTGATAATGAGCCGTGCCCACCCCGAGATGACCCCAGTTTTGACAGTTTGTATAAACGGAGACCCCTATTAGACCGTTCCAGTGCCCGGTTTTCCCAAGCATACTCCCCCGAGAAGTGTATTTCTATTGATGAGTCCCTGGTACATTTTAAAGGGAGGGTTCAATTCCGCCAGAACCTGCCGGATAAGAGGGCAAGGTATGGCGTGAAGATGTATAAGCTGCGAGAGTGCATCAGGGTATACCTACAGGTTTAGGATATATGAAGGAAAGGCCACCCCCAAACCAGACTGCATCCTGGACTACAATAGGTACATGGGAGGGATGGACTTGTAAGATCAAGCCCTGAAGCCCTACAGCGCCATGCGGTGTGGTATTAGAAGCTGTCCGGGCACATCATACAGATGGCATTTTACAATGCGTACATGCTACGTCGATGTGCAGGCCAGACGGGAACTTTCCTGGAATTTCAAGAGGTGATTATCAAGAACCTAATCTTTAGGGACCAAGAAGGGGGGGCACCCAGTACTTCTGGAAGCGAGCCCACACGCATCGTACCAGGGCAACACTTTCCAGGAGAAGTTCCCCAAACTGGCAAGAAGGGGAAAAAGTCAAAAGAGGTGCAAAGTCTGCTATAAGAGGGCGATAATGGATGACACAATATATCAATGTGACATGTCCAGAATAACCAGAGCTCTGTATGAAAGTGTTTTAAAATTTATCATACATCCCTTGGTTTATAATTTACCCCAATTTTACTTACCCTGATGCACTCCACACAGATTATCCCCCCTCGTCTTTCCCCTCTGGGCCCTGCTGTGTGTCCAGGCAGCTGATAACAGCCACATGTAGGGTATTGCCATACCCGGGAGAACCCACATTACAGTTTATGGGGTGTAGGTCTCCGGTCAAAATGCTCACTACACTTCTAGATGAATGCCTTAAGGGTGTAGTTTTTAAAACGGGGTCACTTCTTGCGGGTTTCAACTGTACTGGTACCTCAGGGGCTTCTGCATACATGACTTCGCACTAGAAAATCCCCAGTAGGCCAAATGGTGGTCCTTTCCTTCTGAGCCCTCCCATGGGCCCAAACGGCAGTTTATCACAACAAATGGGGTATTGCGGCACTCAGAACAAATTGCGCAACAGAATGGGGTATTTTGTTTCTTGTGAAAATAAGAAATTTTCAGCCAAAACTACATATTATTAGAAAAAAATTATTTTGTTTTCATTCCCAGCCCAATTCAAATAAGTTCTGTGAAAAAACTATGGGGTCAAAATGGTCACAACACCCATAAATGAATTCCTTGAGGGGTGTAGTTTCCAAAATGGGGTCATTTGTGGTGGGTTTCTATTGCTTTGATACCTCTGGGGCTCTGCAAATGCGACATGGCACCCGAAAACCAAACCAGCAAAATCTGTACTCCAAAGAACACACAGCGCTCCTTCCCTTCTGAGGCCTCCCATGGGCCCAAACGGCAGTTTATTGCCACAAATGGGGTATTGATGCACTCAGGAGAAATTGGGCAACAAAATTGAGTATTTTGTTCCCTGTGAAAATAAGAAATTTTGGTAAAAAATTACATCTTATTGGAAAAAATGTCATTTTTTTAATGTCACAGCCCAATTGAAATAGGTGCTGTGAAAAAACTGTGTGGTCAAAATGCTAAAAACAACCATAAATGAATTCCTTGAGGGGTGTAGTTTCCAAAATGGGGTCACTTTTGGTGGGTTTCCATTGCTTTGATACCTCTGAGGCTCTGCAAATGCGACATGGCACCCGAAAACCAATCCAACAAAATCTGGACTCCAACAAACATATAGCGCTCCTTTCCTTCTGAGCCCTCCCATGGGCCCAAACGGCAGTTTATCACCACAAATGGGGTATTGCCACACTAAGGACAAATTGGGCAACAAAATGGGGTATTTTGTTCCCTGTGAAAATAAGAAATTTTGATCACAAATGACATTTTATTGGAAAAAATGACTTTTTTCATTTCAGAGCCCAATTCAAATACGTGCTGTGAAAAAACTGTGCGGTCAAAATGGTAACAACAACCCTAAATGAATTCCTTGAGGGGTGTAGTTTCCAAAATGGGGTCACTATTGGGGGATTCCTACTGTTTTGACACCTCAACACCTCTTCAGAATCTGGACAATACATATTTAGTAGTGTTTCTCTGGTAAAACCTTCTGTGTTACAGAAAAAAAAATGAATAAAATTGAAATTCAGCAAGAAAAATGAAATTTGCAAATTTCACCTCCACTTTGCTTTAATTCCTGTGAAATGCCTGAAGGGTTAAAAAACTTTCTAACTGCTGTTTTGAATACTTTGAGGGGTCTAGTTTTTAAAATGGGGTGTTTTATCAGGGTTTCTAATACATAGGCCCCACAAAGCCACTTCAGAACTCAAGAGGTACCTTAAAAAATAGGCTTTTCAAATTTTCTTACAAATATGAGAAATTGCTGTTTATGTTCTAAACCTTGTAACGTCCAAGAAAAATAAAAGAATGTTCAAAAAACGATGCCAATCTAAAGTAGACATATGGGAAATGTGAACTAGTAACTATTTTGGGTGGTATAGCCGTCTGTTTTACAAGCAGATGCATTTAAATTCTGAAAAATGCAATTTTTTCAAAATTTTCTCTACATTTTGCAATTTTTCACCAATAAACACTGAATATATCGACCAAATTTTACCACGAACATGAAGCCCAATGTGTCACGAGAAAACAATCTCAGAATCGCTTGGGTAGGTTTAAGCATTCCGATGTTATTACCACATAAAGTGAAATATGTCCGATTTGAAAAATGGGCTCTGAGCCTTAAGGCCAAAACTAGGCTGCGTCCTTAAGGGGTTAACAATGTATAGAGTGTATTTCTGAGTAATGTTATCTTCATTGAAATAAAACTGTGGTTTTCTTTCAAAAATAAGGAAATTTCTAAGTGACCCTAAACTTTTGAACGATCGTGTGTGTATGTGTGTGTGTGCAGAGGCATAGCTAGGTTCTCCAGCACCCGGGGCAAAGATTCAGTTTGGCGCCCCCCCCCAACCTCTTTCCCGACATCTCCTTCCCCCTCGCCGTGTTTGTTTTCTCTACCAATCGACGTGTCATTTATTTTTATGTAACGTGAGCATAAAATTATTTGTACATTTCACAAGCAATATGGTTCTTTATACAGCCCCAGAAGCAAGCTCACTACATATATACAACACCAGCACAAATACAGCTCAATTTTGTGCAACCCCTGCCGTATAGGTGTGTACGGCGTAAAACTACAGCTCCCAGCATGGCCCGAACAATGGTAAGGATATGCTGGAAGATGCCGTTTCACAAAAAATAAATCCTATCATAATCATTCCACCCATCATCTCGCTGCAGATCATACAGTGACTACAGTACTGATTAGAGGCAGAATGAACATTTACATTAAGTGACTCACCGGTGACGTCTCAGATTCTAGCTCTTTTTCTCCATCCGGTCCAGACCTCTATGATGACTTCTCCCGGTCACAGCCCATTTCTGCAGTTTGCCGCTCACATGTCTTCAGCTTCTCACTTTACCAACATTTCTGCACCTATAAATAAATATAAAGTTATCATTATACCACACACTACGCCCCTAAATATAATAGCGCCATACACCGTGTCCCACACACACCGTGACCCCTGTAAATAGTGCCCCCATATAGCCCACCCCTGTATATAGTGTCCCACAAAAAACTCCCCCTATAGTGCTCTACAGATAGCCCACCCCTGTATATAGCCCCCCTGTAGATATAGCCCACCCCTGTTTATAGCCCCCTGTAGATATAGCCCACCCCTGTATATAGAGCTCCACATATAGTCCACCCATGTATATAGTGTTTCACAGATAGCCCACCCCTGTATATAGCCCCCTTTGTACATATAGTCCACCCCTGTATATAGTGCTCCACTAGATAGCCCACCCCTGTATATAGAGCTCTACAGATAGCCCAATCATATATGTAGCCCCCCTGTAGATATAGCCCACCCCTGTATATAGTGCTCCACATATAGTCCACCCCTGTATATGGTGTTTCACAGATAGCCCACCCCTGTATATAGCCCCCCTTGTACATATAGTCCACCCCTGTATATAGTGCTCCACTAGATAGTCCACCCCTGTATATAGTGCTCCACAGATAGCCCACCCCTGTATATACTATATCTACAGTATATATACAGGGGGACCATATCTACAGGGGTGGGCTATACACAGGGGGGCTATATCTACAGAGGGGGCTATACACGGGGAATATATCTACAGGGGGGCTATATACTGGGGTGGGCTATCTATGGAGCACCATATACAGGGGTGGGCTATATCTACAGGGGGCTATATACTATGTAGCCCACCCCTGTATATGGTGCTATATAGACAGCCCACTCCAGTATATAGCCCCCTGTAGATATAGTCCCCCTGTATATAGTCCCCCTGTATATAGCCCCCCTGTAGATATAGTCCCCCTGTATATAACCCAGCCCTGTAGATATAGTCCCCCTGTATATAGCCCCCTTGTAGATATAGTCCCCCTGTATATAGCCCAGACCTGTAGATATAGTCCCCCTGTATATAGCCCAGCCCTGTAGATATAGTCCCCCTGTATATAGCCCCCCTGTAGATATAGTCCCCCTGTATATAGCCCCCCTGTAGATATAGTCCCCCTGTATATAGCCCCCCTGTAGATATAGTCCCCCTGTATATAGCCCCCCTGTAGATATAGTCCCCCTGTATATAGCCCAGCCCTGTAGATATAGTCCCCCTGTAGATAGACACCCCCCCCCCGTAGACAAAGTCCCCTCCCCGCAGATACAGACACACACGTCTATTACAATTTAAAAAAAATAAATAAAATTCAAACTCTCCTTATTCCCGCTCCCACGCCGTCCGGCAGCCATGGAGACCTGCTCTCTTCTGCGCAGGTCTCCAGGGGGTTGAACACAGCGTCTATGAAAGGCGCTGATTGGCTGGGCAGGATGACTTTCCCTGCCAGTCAGTCAGCGCCTTTCATCGACGGAAGCGTCACTGGTACAAAAGGTACCAGTCGCTTCATTCGTGGAGAGGCGCTGAATGGCCGGGCATGGAACGTGCCCGGTCATTCATTGCTTCTAATTGTACCTGTGTCCTTGCGACACAGGTACAATTATAGTGCAGGAGGAGGGGGCGCTGGCGCCCCCCTCTGAACTGCGCCCGGGGCACGTGCCCCGCCTGCCCCCCTCTAGCTACGCCCCTGCTGTGTGTGTGTGTGTGTGTGTGTGTGTGTGTGTGTGTGTGTGTGTGTGTGTGTGTGTATGTGTGTATGTATATATATATACAGTGAAGGAAATAAGTATTTGATCCTTTGCTGATTTTGTAAGTTTGCCCACTGTCAAAGACATGAACAGTCTAGAATTTTTAGGCTAGGTTAATTTTACCAGTGAGAGATAGATTATATTAAAAAAAACAAACAGAAAATCACTTTGTCAAAATTATATATATTTATTTGCATTGTGCACAGAGAAATAAGTATTTGATCCCCTACCAACCATTAAGAGTTCAGCCTCTTCCAGACCAGTTACACGCTCCTCATCAACTTGGTGCCTGCATTAAAGACAGCTGTCTTAAATGGTCACCTGTATAAAAGACTCCTGTCCACAGACTCAATTAATCAGTCTGACTCTAACCTCTACAACATGGGCAAGACCAAAGAGCTTTCTAAGGATGTCAGGGACAAGATCATAGACCTGCACAAGGCTGGAATGGGCTACAAAACCATAAGTAGGACGCTGGGTGAGAAGGAGACAACTGTTGGTGCAATAGTAAGAAAATGGAAGACAAACAAAATGACTGTCAATCGACATCGATCTGGGGCTCCATGCAAAATCTCACGTCGTGGGGTATCCTTCATCCTGAGGAAGGTGAGAGCTCAGCCGAAAACTACACGGGGGGAACTTGTTAATGATCTCAAGGCAGCTGGGACCACGGTCACCAAGAAAACCATTACACATTACGCCGTAATGGATTAAAATCCTGCAGTGCCCGCAAGGTCCCCCTGCTCAAGAAGGCACATGTATACAGGCCCATCTGAAGTTTGCAAATGAACATCTGGATGATTCTGAGAGTGATTGGGAGAAGGTGCTGTGGTCAGATGAGACTAAAATTGAGCTCTTTGGCACTAACTTAACTCGCCGTGTTTGGAGGAAGAGAAATGCTGCCTATGACCCAAAGAACACCGTCCCCACTGTCAAGCATGGAGGTGGAAACATTATGTTTTGGGGGTGTTTCTCTGCTAAGGGCACAGGACTACTTCACCGCATCAATGGGAGAATGGATGGAGCCATGTACCGTCAAATCCTGAGTGACAACCTCCTTCCCTCCACCAGGACATTAAAAATGGCTCGTGGCTGGGTCTTCCAGCACGACAATGACCCGAAACATACAGCCAAGGCAACAAAGGAGTGGCTCAAAAAGAAGCACATTAAGGTCATGGAGTGGCCTAGCCAGTCTCCAGACCTTAATCCCATCGAAAACTTATGGAGGGAGCTGAAGATCCGAGTTGCCAAGCGACAGCCTCGAAATCTTAATGATTTACAGATGATCTGCAAAGAGGAGTGGGCCAAAATTCCATCTAACGTGTGCAAACCTCATCATCAACTACAAAAAAACATCTGACTGCTGTGCTTGCTAAAAAGGGTTTCGCCACCAAGTATTAAGTCTTGTTTGCCAAAGGGATCAAATACTTATTTCTCTGTGCACAATGCAAATAAATATATATAATTTTGACAATGTGATTTTCTGTTTTTTTTTTTAAATATAATCTATCTCTCACTGGTACAATTAACCTAGCCTAAAAATTCTAGACTGTTCATGTCTTTGACAGTGGGCAAACTTACAAAATCAGCAAGGGATCAAATACTTATTTTCTTTCACTGTATGTGTGTATGTATATGTGTGTGTGTATATATATATATATATATATAATGTGTGTGTGTGTGTATTTATGTATGTATATGTGTATCCCGCATGTCTACCAGAGACTTGCTTTCGTTTTCACCGTCCTCTTCTGTTTTACCTCCCCATATGCCTCCTCTCCTAGAGAGGCCTTGTTTTCCCACTCTAGCCAATCTGAATGCTTTCTACCCCTCTCAGGAGGCCAATTCTTCCGTGTGGATGTGGACTCCTAGCCTAGACCACTACCTTGCCAATGGCAGATTCCACTTCTATCAAAGATCCCCTGGATCGCAGCATGTACGACTTTGCTAAAACCACTTTTGAGGCCTTGGGCTATGCCTTTCGCCCAATTTTTACATCTGCCTGCGTTAGAGCCGTCACTGAACGTTCTCCCAAATTCAGTCATGGCTTGCTTTCAGGTCCCCCTCAGGAGGAACTAGTTGATCTGCCTCATCTTATCTCCAATGCGTCCAAGTATATACGCAAAGCTGCCGTTGACGCTGCCCATCTGGTGGTGCAGGCTTCTGCTTCCTATGTCACTGTTCGCAGGACCATACACAAGGCTTGGCTTGTGGATTCAGCCTCCAAGCGCTCCCGGACTGCTCTACCTTTTTCAGGGCCTCGTCTCTTTTTGAGCCTAGTTTGGACGAGATTATCTCGGAAGCCACGTGTGGCAAAAGAACCCGTCTTCCTTAGAATAGACCTATGCGCACTACCCCAGCCAAAAATATGGGCCCGTGTTTTTGTTACTTTCATGGTTTCTCAAATACCTTTTCTTCCAGGCCGCAGACCCACTAGGATCAAAAGGCCAAACCTTCCTTCAAGACCCGGCCCTCTTGTCGTCCCTGACCACCTGCAAAGGTTGGAACCACAAGGCCACTTCTGCCTGAAAGTGCACTCCTATTCGACACTCCTCGGCTTCTGCACTTCGGATGTCTGGCTCTCTCACATTTCGGACATCTTTGTTCAAAAGGTAGTATCTTTTAGAATAAAAAAAATCACGTTTGCCGACCTCCCTCCAGAGCATTTCTTTCAGTCTGCTGTTCCACAGTCTCCATCATGGACAGCACCCTTTTTTCGGGCAGTCAACTCTCTGTTTTCCGGGACTTTCATTCTAACCTTTTTGTCGTCCCCAAAAAGGGCGGTTCAGTTTAGCACAGCCTGGATCTCAAGAGCCTCAACGCGCATGTTCAGGTCAGTCATTCTCTGATGGAATCTCTCTGATCTGTCATCGCTTCCATGGAACAGGGGGGATTTCTTTCTTCTGTGGACATCAAGGACGCATACCTACACGTCTCTATGCTACCCACCAGCGCTTCCTGCACTTTGCAGTACTGTCTCGTCATTACCATTTAATTTCCCTTTGTTTCGGTCTCGCCACTGCCCCAAGAGTGTTCGAAGATTCTCTGTCGTGATGGCACTCCTTCGCACCAGGGGTGTGTCGGTCACCCCCAAACTTGGACAACATCCTATTTAAATCTTCCTCCTTAGGAGGACAAGATGGCTCCACTCTGGACACTGACAAGTTGATGATCCAACCAAACACACTCAAAGTCTTGCCTATCTCCTTCACAGCAGATCGTCTTTTTGTGGGTAGCTCGCCGAAGGTTTTACTTCCTCCAGAGCTTCTCTCCATTCTTTGTGATTCGTTCCTTACAGACACCTGGGCCGGCCTTACTCCACTTCTGCATGTGGGTTCTCGGGAACGTGGTGGTCTCAATCGAGACAATACCTTTTGTGCAGTTCCACACGTCTCCTCTACAGCGGGTGATCCTCTCCTGGTGGGATTGATCATTGCAGTCGCTGGTTCTGAAATTCATCCTTCCCCCCCCCCCCCTGTTTGGTGGTGGATCACTTCTCCGGCTGTTCCCTAGTGGCACTCTTTCCTCACGTTTAAACTGGTTGGTCCTCTCCACGGATGCCAGCGTCAAGGGCTTTACCTTCGGAACCTTACGACTCAGGGGCTTTGGTCTTCACAGTAGTCTGCCCTTCTCATCAATAGTCTGGATTTGCGAGCCATTTTTCTGTGTCTCTATCCGCACACACGCTGAGCATTCAGACTGACAATGCATGGCATTATCTAAATCACCAGTGCGGCACTGGCATTGCCGCAGTGATGGCGGAGTCTTCCTGGATCCTGGCCTGGGCGGAAGCTCACGTTCCAGCTCTCACAGCAGTTCACATTCCCGGCGTTAACAATTGGGTGCGAAACGGTGGGTCCCTGGGGGTGGTCTCAAGATGACAATATTTGTGGGGTCGTGGATTTGGTCTCCAGGAACAATCGACAGCCACCCCCCCTGCCCGCGCGTCATCTCCTCCTAAGCTCTGGATCCAGAGGCCTAAGCCATGGATGATCTCGTGGCGTCCTGGTCCGACCAGTCTTCAGTAAGTCTTCTCTCCTCTGCCTCCTGCCGCGGCTCCTTCAAGTAAAGGTGGAAGGGATTACTGATTATGGTAGCCTTGAATTGGCATAGCTGATGTTTGAATGCGAACCTAGTTTCCCGGTTGGCCGACGTCCCGTGGCCCTTACCCATTGGTCGTCGGTTTGAATGCTTGTTTGTGAGGCTTATCGCGTCCGGGAAACTTCGTCCTTTCCGGTTTCGGGCTTCCTGGGCTGTGCTCCATCAGGCCTCTGCCCTTCAATTGTACACGGCAGCCACGTAGTCTTCACTGCACACCCCGGTCAAGTTCTCTTGAGTTGCAATGTATCGCAGGCATCTGTGTGAAATAACAGACTTTTCTGTTCCCGCCACTGGGAACTGCTCTAGAACGTCCCATGGACTGTGTCCCCCAATGTAATTGCCAAGTAAACAAGGTTTTTTTGAGTGCTCATTGTAAAATCCTTTTCTTGTCCAGTTTATTGTGGGAGAATTCTCCTACCCAATTGTTTTCATGGTATTTTTGCATTTATGGCTTGTCAGTTTGAGGGATTCCCCACTTGTGTTTGACATACTTATCTTACCTTGTATCTGCTTCTCTTATTGCTTGTGGACTGTGACTAGCTCAGTGTCTGTGGGCAGAGTATACCCACGGTCTGTGTCCCCTAATAAACTGGATTTTACAGTGAGTACTCAAAAAATCTTTATTTTTTTATCAAGTCAAGCTTTTATGTAATAAAAGCGGTGACTGGGTGTAGACCAGAATCCTGGACTTTGTAATTTATACATTTTAAAGTGTTGTACTGGGCTTTATAAGGCTGGTATCATACATGCAGTTTTTGTGGCAGTTTTTTTTTTTTTAGCTAAATCCAAGAGTGGATTCAAAAGGAATGGCTTATACCTCCTTGCTGGGTCCACTTCTGGCTTTGGCTCAAAGAATTGCATCAACAACTGCATGTGTTTTTCCAGCCTAATATGAATGTAATAAATTTGTCTACTTTGTGGTTTGAAAAATAAAAATATAAAATCCATTTTTAATCCTAACAGGAAATCCCAGTAAGAACTCTGTGGAGAATGTCATGTCATTTCTGAATTATAAGGAAGAGGATGAAGATATCATGCAGCAGTCTTCAGGAGAAAATCTCCTTACTTTCAATGTAAATCCAGGACTTCACAGTACAGATCTATCATATAATCCTACTAATGAAGAACCTTCTCCTGAGCAATCTCAGATTATTACCACAAGTACAAGTCAGAAAGGGGGTAACAGGTTTGAATGTGAACGGTTTACAAAAATCTTAGGTCTTTTAATGCACAGAAGTCGTCACCCAGGAGAGAAGCCGTTCTCCTGTTCGGAATGTGGGAAGTGCTTTACAGATAAATCACATCTGGTTATTCATCAGAGAATTCACACAGGAGAGAAGCCGTATTCTTGTTCCGAATGTGGGAAATGTTTTACAAATAAGTCAAGTCTTCTTAAACATCAGAGAACGCACACAGGAGAGAAACCATATTCATGTTCAGAATGTGGTAAACTTTTTTCATATAAATCCGATCTTGTTGTACATGAGAGAATTCACACAGGAGAGAAGCCATACTCATGTGCAGAATGTGGGAAATGTTTTACAAATAAATCAAGTCTTCGAAAACATCAGAGAATTCACACCGGAGAGAAGCCATATACATGTTCAGAATGTGGCAAATTTTTTGCACAACAGTCAAATCTTGTTAAACATCAGAGAAGTCACACAGGAGAGAGGCCATATTCATGTTCAGTATGTGGAAAATGTTTTACACAAAAACCAAATCTTGTTTCACATGAGAGAATTCACTCAGGAGAGAAGCCATATTCATGTTCAGAATGTGGAAAATGTTATAAAAACAAATCAAATCTGGTTATACATAAGAGAAATCATACAGGAAGGAAGATCTATTCATGTTCTGAATGTGGGAAATGTTATAAAATTAAATCAAATCTTGTTGTACATGAGAGAAATCACACAGGAGAGAAACAATATTTATCTTCAGAATGTAAGAATTTCTTTTTTACTAAAGCCAAGCTTCGGGATTACGAGAGAAGTCACACAGGGGAGAAACCGTTTTGATATATATATATATATATATATATATATATATATATATTATGTATGTATGTATGTGGATAATGTTTTACAAGAAAATCAAACTTGAAACTCGACTGTGCATTTTCATAGAAGAAAAAAAAAAAACGTTCTTTGGAATGTGAAAAATACTACAAATGCAAAAAATTTTTTATTTTTTTTAACCGGTTATTCACAGATGTTAAACAGCCAATAAGTGTTGTGATTTTTGGGAGGAATTAGCTTGGATCTGCCGAACACCCAAACTGTTCTTTCTTAACCCTTTAGTAACCGCCCATAGGTGTTTTTACGGTGGGCACTAGCTGGCTTTATTCCGATGCAGTAGCCTTTTTACAACGGAACTGCATCGGAATAAATAATCGCTGCCGGGAGCAGGTAAATCTCCCTGCTCTCAGCTACTGGAGGTAGCTGCGTGCTGGGAGCAGACCTGCTCGAGCAGCCGGGATTGATATCCATATTGATCCCGCTCGTTTAACCCCTCAAATGCGACACTCAATAGAAATCGCTGCATCTGAGTGGTTTTAGAGAGAGGGGGTTCCCCCTCACGGGCCACCGACGCCCTGCGATGCGATCGCAGAGTGCCGGTGCTTTCTATGGCAGCTGGAGGCCTAACAAAGGCCAACACGTCTGCCTCTAGTTAATGCCTGTTAGGCCATGCCGGAGGCATGACCTAACAAACGGCTGTCCGTTTTACACTGACAGGCATTAATACACTTCAATGCAGAAGTATTGGAGTGTATTATAAAAGAAATCAGATGATCGCACAGTAAAGTCCCATAGTGGGTCTAAAAGAAAGTCTAATAAAGTTTTTATAATAAATCTCCAGTAAAAAAAAAATTACAACCAACTTTTTCCCCTTAGATGCTTTATTAGGAAAAATGTAAATAAACTACACATATTTAGTATCTCCGGGTAATGATGACCCCCACCTATAAAGCTATTACATTATTTAACCTGCTTGGTGAACGCCATATAAAATAAAAACCAATGGCAGAATTACTGTTTTCTGTTCATCCTTCCTTCGAAAAAATGTGATTACAATTTTTTATCAAAAAGTCACATGTACTACATAATCGTACCAATAAAAACTACAAGTCATCCCGCAAAAAAAAGCCCTCATACAGCTGCATCAGCATAAAAGTAAAAAAAAAGTTATGCCTCCTAAACTATGGTGACACAAAAACGAATTTTGAAAATAGTTTTCTGTGTAAATGTAGTAAAACATAAGAAAACTATATACGTTTTGGTATCGCCGCAATCGTAACGACCCGCTGAATAAAGTTATGTTATTTATACCACACGGTAAAAAGCGTAAATTTAGAACACAAAAAAAAGTGGCGAAATTGCTGTTTTTTTTTATATTCCCCACAAAAAAAAAAAAAAGCTTATAAAAGTCAATCAATAAATTTATATGTATCCCAAAATGGTGCTATTAAAAAATACAACTCGTCCCGCAAAAAACAAGACCTTTATACAGCTATGTCGATGCAAAAATAAAGAAGGTATAGTTCTTTGAATGCGAAAATGGAAAATATTTGCTTGGTCATTAAAGAGGCTCTGTCACCAGATTCTCAAATTCCTATCTCCTATTGCATGTGATCGGCGCTGCAATGTAGATAACCGTAACGTGTTTTTTTTTTAAAAAAACGTTCATTTTTGGCCAAGTTATGAGCTATTTTATATATAGAGATATATATATATATATATATATATATATATATATATACAAATGAGGTTTGAAATGGACAACTGGGCGTGTATTGTGTTTTTAACTGGGCGTGTTTACGTGTATGACGCTGACCAGTCAGCATCATACACTCATCTCCATTGATTTATACAGCAGCGATGTGCAGCCACATAAACCGAGATTAACATTACTGCAGTGTCCTGATAATGAATACACATGATCATCCAGCCTGGACGTCATGTGTATTCAGAATCCTGACACTTCTGAATCTTTTTTTTGAGATTTCTAGCAAGGGAAACGAAATCTCGCGAGATTACGGAGGTAAACGAGATTTTGTTTCCCTTGCTGCAAATCTCACAGAAAAGATTCAGAAGTGTCCTGATAATGAATACACATGATCATCCAGCCTGGATTACCTCCGTAATCTCGCGAGATTTCGTTTCCCTTGCTAGAAATCTCAAAGAAAAGATTCAGAAGTGTCAGGATTCTGAATACACATGACGTCCAGGCTGGATGATCATGTGTATTCATTATCAGGACACTGCAGTAACGTTAATCTCTGTTTATGTGGCTGCACATCGCTGCTGTGTAAATCAATGGAGATGAGTGTATGATGCTGACTGGTCACTGATTGGTCAGCGTCATACACGTAAACACGCCCAGTTAAAAACAATACACGCCCAGTTGGACATAACGAAAAAAAAACGCCCAGTTGTCCATTTCAAACCTCATTTGCATGTATATAAAATAGCTCATAACTTGGCCAAAAATGAACGTTTTTAAAAAAAAACAAAAAAACACATTACTGTTATCTACATTGCAGCGCCGATCACATGCAATAGGAGATAGGGATTTCAGAATCTGGTGACAGAGCCTCTTTAAGGTTTAAAAATAGGCTGGTCATTAAGGGGTTAAATCCAAATGGATCCTTTCACAGTTGACCTTCAGAAAATAAAGAACCTTGTGTACTGTCAAAGCAGGGAAGCTTAATTGTCACCATGAGCCTTGCTTTTAGGCTGTGTTCAAACCTGCGTTTAGTTTTCCATTGTTCTGTTCCGTTCCGTCATGTCATAGCAGAAGAACAAAAAAAGGAAGCTACAGACCTATAATATAATGAACACCAACGCACCCGTACTTATTAACTTTAATGGGTTCCTTTGGGTTTTCCGCATGTTGTCCGTAGTTTTACCTTAAATAGTACAACATGCTGCGCTATTTCCTCCGTTTTTGACCAGAATTGTGTCAGAGACTCCTAATGTAGCTTCAGAAACCGGTATGAATGAAGACTTATTAGTGCCCGTTCACATCTCGTTTAGTTATCCGGTTTCAAATATCAGTTTTGTGTGTTTTTTTTAATTTTTTATCTAAAGAACAGGTATGTTTACTGATCGATTGGCATGACGGAAGTCTACTTGAAAACCTAAGTGTCTGTTTGACTTGTTTACACCTGAATCTGTTTTTGTTTTTTTTTAGGCATTCTGTGTGACGTTAATATTATAATTTTTATTTTTAAACAAACTGGCAAAATCCTAACCCCTTTTATAATAAAAAGAGGGAAAAAAGGTTGGAAACTGATACAAAGCATCCATCAAAAGTACTGTTGGTTTTAAAAAAAAGCTTAGCATTTCCTGTAATAAGTCTCATATTTTTTTTTTTTTTTTTTAAAGCTTAACAAAAAAAATGGATAGTAAGGACACTACAAACAGAATAAAATGAAGGTGATGGAATTGAACAGAAACACTGATAAATTGACTTTGCAATAATTTGTAGTTATTTTTAAAAAAAATCAAGGGGTCGTGGCTTGGACCATGAGCAAAATGACCGCAGTGTCATCCTGCTTTGTCCCAGTTTCCTGCAAAGCAATTTCCAAAGTTGTACCTCCTGTACCCCTAACTGCCCATAAAGCAACCTGTGCACTCTCCTAACCACCGGTATGACTTGTCCTTCCCCAAAGCGCCTGATGGATTTCTTTCATTGATGAAGGCTCTCCGACTTCTCCTGCCTATACGCCAAATGATATATCGGCTGCATGCACGGAGACACAGGGACTCTCTCCCTCCTTGGCTTCTCAAAGCTTCTCTGACCTGTATTGGTGAAGATTCTAGTCAAGCGCTTACTGGCTCTTCCATAAGGGCTCAAACGCCTTCAACAGCGAGGCCTATAGCAAAAGAATCTACACAAACTAACTAGCACAAAAAATAGGCTGTGACCCCACATCTAGAGCACCTGCATATAAATGCTCACCATAATGGAGTCTAGGTAAACCTATATGATCCTAATGATCCTAAAATCATTAAAGTGGTACTACCCAACTGTTCTCGAGACCTGATCAAGCCGCAGGCTCCCAAAGTTAAAGAATCTACCAGATCTCTTTCCATTGGATGCCATAGCTCACGTTAATTTTTCTCAAATAAAGGAACAGTTGACTTCTGCCAAAAGTCTCTCTTTGCCGATCTCTTCCGAACAACAGTAGCAACAAGAAAGAAACTCTCTGATCACCCAGGTTCTTTAACAGCAAGCTGTTCTATACATATGTGTCTTCCTGCAGAAGATTATCATTATGATGGATGGAGTCACCCACACCATCACTTATGTTGATTTAAAGGTATGGACTTCCTCCGCTAATAGCAACTCTCATCTGCATTACCCGACAATCCTAAAGCTGCTCGAGGTCCCTTGAAAATCATGCCCGACTGAAATACTTTATCAGCAGAATTTACTTGAGGTACATTTTCCTAAGTATTCCTATATCTGGTCCATCTTTGTAAAAAGACCGCTATAACTCCCAGAAATATCCAATTTAAACTGACTCTGAAAAACTATAGGAGCATGTAGACCATGAATTACCTCAAGTAAGATTAAAATATATATCAATTTTATTTAGAAATAATTTAAAAAGACAGTGATACATACAAAGAATAAAAAAGATGCTATCAACAATGTACATACAACGCTGCTGTAAATATAATATACGTTGCACTGTTCCAAATTTTCTAGTCCGAATAGACCAATCGTATAGTTTTATAATGTCAGTCACCGAAAAATGGCATCCTCATAAGTACAAAGTGCTATATTGTAAATCAACATGTTATGCATGAATGGTAACAGCTGATTAAATTGCACACATATTAATAACACGCCTATTAGCAGCATGCCTCCTGAGAACTACGGCGAAACGCGTCGGGGCAGTCATACACACTGGTTACTCTACTCACTCCTTGCTTACTTTGTTGTGCAAGTTAGTTTGTCCCGAATTCTCTGTATAAATTCCTGTTGCAACATCTGTGTTATTAATATGTGTGCAATTTAATCAGCTGTTACCATTCATGCATAACATATTTATGCTGATTTACAAAATACCACTTTGTACTTATGAGGATGCCATTTTTCTGCGGCTGACATAAAACTATATGATTCGTCTATTCTGACCATAAAATTTGGAATAACAGGGAAATGTATATTATATTTATAGCAGTGTTGCATGTACATTGTTGATGGCTTCTTTTTTATTCTTTGTATCACTTTGTCTTTTTAAATTATTTCTAAATAAAATTGATATGTTTTAATCTTACTTGAGGCAATTCATGGTCTACATGCTCCAATATTTTTTCGAGTCAGTTTAAATTGTAGATTTTCCGAAGTTTGGTAAATTGCAGAACCTGTTCGTGTCCCATTCTGTACCTGCAAACTGTCCTGTTCCCCCGTTTTCACATTCTAACACATTGCTCAGTTTTTCAAGACTGTGTTTCCTATGTTTGATTATACCCAGGCTGTTTTCTGACCACCTTACTGGTGAAATAATTACTCCCCTTAAGTGCACCACTTTTTTATGACCTTTAAGTGAAAGTTGGTGGCCCCCAGCTGGCTATTTGTTGTATTATGCCCTTGGCACCCTATTAAGCGATCTTCTTATATGCCATTATCTCCCTTTTTAAGATTTTATATCTGAATGTGAAAGGGTTGAACAATAAAGCTAAAACATCAAATGCAGATGTCCTTTGCTTTTAAGAATCATATATTTTAACAAGTTAATCCCTCCCCCCGGACACACACACGCATATCTTTGGCATATTTTTTCTAAGTCTTTTAAGAAAAATGCTGGTGTTCGAATTTTTGTGAAATTCTCTAACTTTTCAATTGATCCGCATAATCTCTGATAAAAGGGGAGGTATGTTGCCTTCATTTGCACCATAATTAACCTCTATGCACCCAATTCCTCCCAAGTTTCCTTCTTAGAAACTAGAAAACCAAATTTAGGGAAATCTTGTCCTCTGTGGAGACTTTAAAGAGTCTCTGTCACTACATTATAAGTGGCCTATCTTGTACATGATGTTATCGGAGCTGTAATGCAGATTACAGCAGTGTTTTTTATTTAGAAAAACTCACTTTTTACGGAGTTATGACGTATTTTAGCTTTATGCTAAATGAGTTTCTTAATGACCAACTGGGCGTGTTTTACTATATAACCAAGTTGGCGTTGTACAGAGGAATGTATGACGCTGACCAATCAGCGTCATACACTTCTCTCCATTCATTTACTTCAGATAGCGATATAGCTCAAATGCTATGTGCAGCCACATACACACACACTAACATTACTGCAGTGTCCGGACTATCAATATACATTACCTCCAGCCAGGACGTGATGTGTATTCACAATCCTGACCACTTCTGTAGCGTCCCAATAAAAACGACAAGTCTTCCCGCAAAAAAAAGCCCTCATACAACTGCATCGGTGGAACAATAAAAAAGTTATGGCTCTTCAAATATGGAGACAAAAACAAATCATTTTGAAAAAAAAGCGTTTTTACTGTGTAAAAGTAGTAAAACATACAAAAACTATACAAATTTGGTATTGTCTCAATCGTAACAACCCACTGAATAAAGTTATTGTTTTATTTATATCACACGGTACACGGCGTAGATTTAAGATGCAAAAAAGCGTGGCGAACTTTCAGGTTTTTTTCTATTCTCCCCCCCCCCCCCAAAAAAAATGTTTATAAAAGTTAATCAATAAATAATATGTACCTCAAAATGGTGCTATTAAAAAATACAACTTGTCCCGCAAAAAACAAGACCTTATACAGCTATGTCGACGCAAAAATAAAAAAGTTATAGCTTTTGGAATGCGACGATGGAAAAACGTAAAAAATGGCTTGGTCATTAAAGTTTAAAATAGGCTGGTCATTAAAGGGAATGTGTCGCTAGAATTTATTTTTTTTTTTTTAGTTAAACAGTTAGTGTATACATGATTAGACATTGTTATAATTTTTTTACATTTTTTTTCACAAGTCAGGAAATATTATAAATTAGATTCTAATTTATAACATTTCCCTGTGCTGGTCACTAGAGGGAGAAATTTCCAAAATTGGAGCATTATGCTGCAAATTTGGTGTAAACACACACGCTCTAGTGAGCTCACAGAATCCTCCTCCCTTATCCTGGCTAGTGCCAGGAGAAAGGAGGGGATTGAATGTTCAAGCCTCCTACACTGTGTGCTGCCATTTTTTGAGCAAATACACAGTGTAGTAGGCTTACATACAGTGGTAATCACACAGTAAAACACGAACAAACACTGACAACTTACCTGCTCCTGCCGCCGACGCTCCCTCCGGTCCGTACGCTCCGTCTGCTCCCTCCGCTCCTAGTGCTTGCTTCAGAACACATGTCCGGAAGCCGCGACCGGAAGTAGTCATCTTACTGTCCGGCCGCGGCTTCCGGTCCACAAGAAAATGGCGCCAGATGTCGCTTGGCCAAAGACCTTCCATTTGGACTGTGTGGGAGCGGCGCATCCATCTCTGTATGTGTCGTTAATACAGAGTTGAAAAGAAAAAGTTTGAAAAAAAAAAGTAAAACACAAACACACAAATAAAACATTTTTTAATAAAACACTAAAAGCAAATTGATCTAAAAAATATTTTTTTTCGCGACACCTTTCCTTTAAGGGGTTAATATTCTAGACGATGCAATAATTCATACTACCTCCAAAGGCAGCACACCTCTTCCTCATTTTGGGCCATGGCTTTTCCAAAAATATTTCCATGCTGTTTGGAGATGTACTCATGCTAACGAGAGACTATGCTTTCTTCTCCAAACACCATTACACATATGAGGATTAACATGTTCATAGTTCATAAATGGCTCTTATCAGACATCCGTATGAATAGAAAGAACTGCAGCACATAAAAACTTGCAACGTTTCAACCCATATTGGGTCTTTATTTAGTTTGATAAAGACCCAATATGGGTTGAAACGTTGCAAGGTTTTATGCTTGGTGAATAAAAAAAAACACTTTTTTGCTGTTGGAAATCCTGAGTGCTCCAGTTCTTTCTATTTATACTGGTTACATGCTGTCTCTGTGGAGTGGGACGTTTCAGCTGCGTGCACCTCCGTGCTTTGGGATTGTACAAGTTTTCTCCTCTGTGAAACAA
The DNA here is from genome assembly GCF_050947455.1 of Rhinoderma darwinii. NCBI lineage: Eukaryota > Metazoa > Chordata > Amphibia > Anura > Rhinodermatidae > Rhinoderma > Rhinoderma darwinii. The sequence goes on from NC_134687.1 coordinate 636,434,793, forward strand.
AATTGGTTGTGCTGCTGATCTCTTGAGATTCTTATCAGACCTCTCCAGGTGTGATGTTGGCAATATTACATGGTCAGACCATTCGCCAATATTCTTTACTCCGCACTTCAACACACCCTATAATACACATTATTTTGGTGAAAGTAATCCAAGAAACTTGCTACTCATCTTAAAGAGACACCTAGTGGCAGGAACTTCACACAGAATTTGCATAGATAACAGCTAAATATTAACAGTAAGTAAATATATACATAAATATCAGGCATACTCTTCGATTAGCAAGTTGTTTGAAAAATTGGTGTCTATTTAAGAAACAATGCACTAAAGATCCCAGAACCTACCAGACAAAATTTCCAATTTGGAACGACAACAGTCCAACCCTACCACCTTCTGCTTTAATTCCTTTCTAACAACCTATACGCCTTTTAATGGTGATCACTAAGGGTACGAATACCACAGCACCGCCTTTTCATGGCTCCCTCATGAGCCCAGCACAGGACTAATGATCCTTAAAGAGGCTCTGTCACCAGATTATAAGTGCCCTATCTCCTACCTAATCTGATCGGCGCTGTAATGTAGATAACCGTGGTTTTTATTTTGAAAAACAATAATTTTTGAAAAAGTTATGAACAATTTTAGATTTATGCTAATTAGTGCTTAATGACCAACTGGGCGGTTTAACTTTTTACCATGTGGGCGTTGTAAAGAGAAGTGTATGACGCTGAGCAATCGGCGTCATACAATTCTCTTAATTTATGCCCAGCTTGTTTCACTACACAGCGTGATCTCGCGAGATCACGCTGTGACGTGACTTCCTCCCACAGGTTCTTCATCGGAGCCATGGACAGACATCACCTCCAGCCGCTGTAGATTCGTCCTGGCACGTCCTGGCACGGCTGGAGGCGATGTCTGTTGACTCTTCCATCGCTCCGGTGAAAGACCTGTCAGAGAAAGTCCCGTCACAGCGTGATCTTGCGCGGTAAGGTAAGGCCTAATAGGATTCCTGCCAATTTTTTGCAAACAGGCATAATACACTGCGATACAGAATTATTCTAATGTATTCTAAAAGCGATCAAACGATCGCAAAGTGAAGTCCCGTAGTGGGACAAAAAAAAGTAAAAAATACATCAAAGAAATTCAAAATACCAAGTAAGAAAATGAAAACCCAACTTTTTTTCCCTTACCAAATGGTTTATTATAAAAAACACAAAAGATTAAAAACCGACAAATGATGTGTCGACCTGGACTATAAAACTGTTATTTAACCTGCTCAGTGAACGCCGTAAAAAAATGAAATTCCAGAATTGCTGTTCTCCGTTCATTCTTCATTTTCCAAAATATTTAATAAAAAGTATTCAAAAGGTTGTACCAAGAAAAGTTACAAGTCGTCCTGCAAAAAAAACAAGCCCTCAGTTGGTAAAAAAAAGTTATGGCTCTTAGGGTATGGTGTGTGTGTGTGTGTGTGTGTGTGTGTGTGTGTGTGTGTGTGTGTGTTTTTTTTTTGTTTTTTTTTAAAAACTGTTGCCAGCAAAACATGTTTTTTTTTTTTTTTTGTTAAACAATTAGTGTGTAGGTGATTAAACATTGTTCTAATTTTTTTTTATTTTTTTCACGAGTCAGGAAATATTATAAATTGGATTCAATTTATAATATTTCCCAGCACTGGTCACTAGATGGAGCAATTCCCAAAATTGCAGCATTGCATGTGGTAAAGCAACCACATTGCTTTATGCTGCAAAATTGGGAAAAAAATCCCTCGCTCTAGTGAGCTCTCAGAATCCCCCCTCCTTTATCCTGGCTAGTGCCGGGAGATACGAGGGGTTTGAACGGTCTAACCTCCTACACTGTGTGTCGCCATTTTTTGAGCTAACACACAGTGTAGAAGGTTTACATACACTAGTAAACGCACACTGAAACACGAACATACATAGAAATCACTTACCTGCTCCAGTCGCCGCCGCTCCCTCCGGTCCGTCCGCTCCGTCTGCTGCCGCTGCTCTATGTGCACAAGTCCGGAAGCCGCGACCGGAAGTAGTAATCTTACTGTCCGGCCGCGACTTCCGGTCCACAGGAAAATGGCGCCGGACGGCGCGCATTTCAATTTGGACTGTGTGGGAGCGTCGCATGCGCCGTTCCCACACACACGGCGTACACCATAGTGGATGGAACGGGCCCCGTTCGCATTCCCTATGGGACTGGAGCTGCCGTATTCCATGTCTGTATGTGTCGACACATACAGAAATGGAAAAAAAATGGCAGCCCCCATAGGGAAGAAAAAGTGTAAAAATAGAAAAAAGTAACACACAAACACACAAATAAATATAAACGTTTTTAATAAAACCCTAACATAAAACTGATATAAAAAAAAATTTTTGGTGACACTGTTCCTTTAATTGTGCAGAAATAGTAAACCATAAACTATACATAAATTTGGTATCGCCGTGATCGAAACGACCCGCAGAATAAAGTTGTTGTTTATAGCATACATAAATGGCGTCAATTTAAGACGCAAAAAAAAATGGTGCCATTTCTTGTTTTTTCCCATTATCTCCAAAAAGTTAATAAGCCATTCAATATATAATATGTACCCCAAAGGTTAAAAAACACAACTCGTCCCACAAAAAAACAAGCCCTCACACAGCTATGTCTGTAGGAAAAATAAGTGTTATGACTTTTGAAATCCAAAGTTAATAAAAATGGAAAAAATTGGCAGGTCATTAAGACCCAAAATATGTGTGCTTTTTGTTAACCCTTTAGTGACCAGCCTATCACTTAAAAAAAACACCTAGCTCTAGAGTTTTATAAACAAACCGAACATCTAAAAATATCTTATTTACACTTCCCATACAATAAAGCCAGTAAGTTATTGCCTAAAATTATTATAATTTTAAAGTATCAGTCATTTCGGGGTGCCGTACAGATGAGAAGGGGTTTGAGTACATAAATAAAAACATGTACAATAAACATAAGCTTAATAATTGACGGACTGGTACAGAAGGAGAGAGGACCCAACCCGCGATGGCTAACCATCTACGGCGTTTATCTGGTAAAGTAGTAGAAGCAGGATAGGGCCTTGAGGGACACCAACAGAAAGAGCGCGAGACTAGGAGGTGGTATGTGAGTGGGAGACTCTAATTGTTCAGTTGGTGAAGTATGAGAAGATAGAGGACAGGGCCATGTCTGTGACCAAGAGCTGAGAGAATCCGTAACCGGAGAGCGAGGTCGACTGCAAAGATGGCAGAAGTTAGGTCTAGAAAGAGGAGCACAGAATAATGTTTAACATCTTTGGTAGTTAAAAGATCATTAGTCGCTTTGGTAGGCCATTTCAGTGGAGTGGTGGGGTCGGAAGCCAGATTCTAGATGGTTAAAAAGAGAGTTGGATGAGAAGTAGAAGGACAGTTCAAGATGGACATGCAGTTCAAGGAATTTCTCAGCAAATGGGAGAAATGGGATGAGGCAATAGTTGGATAGGGGACATGTCGAGGGATGTTAGTTTTTCAAGGATGGGTGGGATGGTTGCATGTTTGAATGAAGAAGGGAACATGCCAGTGATTAGTAATAGGTTGAAGAGATGGGTTAGGACTTGGATAGACCCGATTAGGGATGAGGTGGGATGGAATTGGAAGTTGGATGAGAAGAATCATGCTTTACAAAATGCTCATTCTTCCCGTATCCTCTATTCTTTAAGAACTCTGACTGTTCCAATTCCTAACTCAACTTTCAACTCCATATACAAATAAATAAACCAGTTTATTTGGCAAAAATCTATGCCTCATATTGCTTTTTCTATCGTGACAAAAAAATTAGCACGTGGGGGAATGGGTATCCCCAACATACATTTAGTCAACTTTATTCTTAGAGTAAATGAAGATCTAGATGTCCCAATCCTTTGAAAAACAATAGGCCACTCTAGAAGCATAGCCGACCAATATCCACAGCTGGAGATCATTCTTACTACCACCCCCTACCCGCATCCACACCGCCCATAGTAAAAGCCTCACTAGCAGCGTGACAAGTGGGCTGTTAAGTGAGACACCTACTCCCCTAACAAAGGTGAATATTCCATCTGATACCAAACCTCATGCTACAGACGTGGTCTGAGGCAGGCATAAAACACGTAATTAACCTGTTACTGTCCTACTAATGTTTTTCTACTTCAATCATGATATTCTCCCCCAGTCACTGACCGCTATGACTTACCTGCAGGTTAAAAACTTTCTCAAACACCTCCCCAACAGCAAACAGTTACTGTCTCTTTTAGCCGGCCTCCTGAAACCCTCTACTGGACCTCAAAAATCAGGCATTAAACCAATTTCCCAATTGGGAGACTGACCGTGCCAAAATGTTTTCGTCTACAATGAAGGTCTACTCTAGTGTAGGCTAAAAAAATAATCACTTTTTTTTTCCATTGGAAACTATACCAAAAACTACTGCTCAGATAGTACCACTGAGACTATCCCGCATATATCCATATTCTTCACTAGTGGGCTGGAGAGGTTGTGGAGCACTCGGCACACTAATCCGTATATATTTTGGAAATGCAATATTAACCTCTTTTAAAGCTGTGTTTTTAGGTTACTAGTTAACTTTTGTCTGTCACTCAACTCCTTAAAGCCTGAACTGGCCCTCCTACTACTTGGAATAAATACATTCCCACCTAAAATTAGTACATTTTTCGGTGTCTAATTCTGCATGTTTCTTGAGAGCTAGGAGATGGGAGTCTTCGCCTGTCCCCTCGATAAGTGAACTTGTCTCTGGTGTTCTCTAATTGTCTATTTGGGATACTATTGGCTGTACAGCAGAGGAAAATAGAAAGGTCCAATATACTTTAGAGACATGTGCTTACAAAATACGCTCAGCTAGACCACTCGTTTCTCACAGGTCTTGGATCTATGTGGCATCTCAAAGGTTTCACTCGAAGTTTTACTTTAAGGACTAGGTCCTATCCAGAATAGCATTGGGAAACTACCCTTGTACTCTATCCTCCTGTCTTCTGCACCACCGTTACTTCCACTTCTCCTACCATACCTTTTCCTATTACTAATCTTGCCTTACCCTGCTATACACCTCCTTGGCGCTATTTATCGTCTCCTCGGTGGTATACTTCATTAATGTTACAAATGTTGTATTACCCATTGTTAACCGTGTCTTGCTTTGTGTATTAGCTTTATTTTGTGCAGTTAAGCTCCAATCTCTAACTTCATTGTATATCTTATTTATATTGGAGCTTCAGCCTACTCTGTCAACTTATTACTTGTATACTGCATATTTTCTTCTGAAATTTTCAATTAAAAACAATTGAAAAAATAAAAATTCTCATGACATTTCTTTTTGTGGAAAAAGATCGAAGTATATTTATCAGTAAGACCTTAAATAAAAATCAATTTCTCCATATTAAAGGGAGTCTGTCACCAGAAATGTTCCTATCAAATCAGCAGTACAGTAATATAGCGTAGCCTCACCTGAATCGAACGCTTTTTTTTTATTTTCCAGCTGAGTGTGTCTCCGATGCAGCGATAATAACTTTATTTCTTATTTGCAAATTAGCTTTTTGGAGCAACGAGGGCATCACTGTTGCCTTACGTTCTATGCCAAGTCCGACCCTCTCTCCGTCACACCCTTCTTTCTTTGATTTGATAGTGCCAGGCAGTGTAAAAGCAGTGATCACGCATGGCCCCGTATTCTCCTGAGCGGGCCCGCGCCTCTGCTTCTGAATCGACACATGCGCAGTACATCCCTAAAGTTTCACTGGTCTAGTCGGCTGTACTGCGCCTGTGCCGATTACATAAAATACAATGGAGCGGACCTCAATAGTTGGTGGGCGTGCAACAGTTAAATTCAAAAAAGGCTGCCTGCCGGCAGAAATAAGCCCTATTTTCCAACCATTATTAAAGAGTAAAAATAAAAAAGTCTTTATTCAATTTGCAACAAGGACAGACTACATGAAATGTAAAAGTTAATGTCCATTTCTGACAGCAATTAGCACAGTGCCAGACGTAAGAGCTCTGTCTAGAAAGGGTTAAGTACCACAACCACAGAGCGCTACATGCAGTTAGTTATTAGTTAGATTCAAAGGTGTCAATAGGACAATTATTAAAATAAAGGTAGAAGCCCCCCTGACATGTTTCGCTACGATGTAGCGTCCTCAGGGGTATCGGGGCCAATAGTCTGTCCTTGTTGCAAATTGAATAAAGACTTTTTTATTTTTACTCTTTAATAATGGTTGGAAAACAGGGCTTATTTCTGCCGGCAGGCAGCCTTTTTTGAATTTAAAGAGGCTCTGTCACCAGATTTTGCAACCCCTATCTGCTATTGCAGCAGATCGGCGCTGCAATGTAGATAAGAGTAACGTTTTTATTTTTTAAAAACGAGCATTTTTGGCCAAGTTATGACCATTTTTGTAGTTATGCAAAAGTACAACTGGGCGTGTTGAAAAGTAAAAGTACAACTGGGCGTGTATTATGTGCGTACATCGGGGCGTGTTTACTACTTTTACTAGCTGGGCGTTGTGTATAGAAGTGTCATCCACTTCTCTTCACAACGCCCAGCTTCTGGCAGTGCAGACACAGCCGTGTTCTCCAGAGATCACGCTGTGACGTCACTCACAGGTCCTGCATCGTGTCAGACGAGCGAGGACACCGGCACCAGAGGCTACAGATGATTCTGCAGCAGCATCGGCGTTTGCAGGTAAATCGATGTAGCTACTTACCTGCAAACGCTGATGCTGCTGCAGAATCATCTGTAGCCTCTGGTGCCGATGTGGCCGACACGATGCAGGACCTGTGAGTGACGTCACAGATCTGCACTGCCAGAAGCTGGGCGTTCTGAAGAGAAGTGGATGATACTTCTCATCAGAACGCCCAGCTAGTAAAAGTAGTAAACACGCCCCGATGTACGCACCTAATACACGCCCAGTTGTACTTTTACTTTTCAACACGCCCAGTTGTACTTTTGCAAGCCTCATTTGCATAAATACAAAAATGGTCATAACTTGGCCAAAAATGCTCGTTTTTTAAAAATAAAAACGTTACTGTAATCTACATTGCAGCGCCGATCTGCTGCAATAGCAGATAGGGGTTGCAAAATCTGGTGACAGAGCCTCTTTAACTGTGCCGATTACATCACACTACACCCAGGTATAGTGCAACGTAATTGGCGCAGTACAGCTGATTTAAACAATCCCAATATAAACTGGCAAAATCAGTGCATTGCTATTGAGACCTGCCAGAGGCAGATCTCAATAGCAATCTTCCTATAGCAGGCATGGGAGTGTTCAGAAGGCTCCCAACTGCTATAGGAATACACCGACTACCGCAATCTTGCCACGCAGGAGTCGGTGACTGGTCTCGAAGTAAAAAAGGCAGTAAAAACCATTCAGATGCTGGTGGTCACATCTGACATTGGCATCTGAGGGGTTAAATGCTTGCGATCAGAAATTTGTCTGATCGCAAGCATTTCCGCTGGGTCCCTGCTGTGTAATACAGCAGAGACCCCGCGGCTATGGCGCCTGCTCTGCTTCTTGAACGGGCACTATATTTAAATACCCTTTCACAACGTAAATCTACAGATCTGCGATGTGAAGGGGTTAAGTCCTTCATATATTTCCCATTTCTTTTGAATCCATTCCTGGTTTTGGCTCAAATTACACCAATAAACACACAAAAACTGCATGTGTGATTCCAGCCTAAGGCCAGGTTTGCACATGCAGTGTTTTTGCTCAGTTTTCTAGCTAAACATGAGTGGGCACAAGAAGAAAGGAGATGCGTCATTGTTTTCTTTATATCTTTCTTGTCTTTTAGATCTACTAAAAAAACTGCGTGTTATCCTGGCCTTAGAGAGGATGTAGAAATGGTGTGTTTTTTGTTTTTGATTTTCCCACGGATCCCATATTTTAAGGAATCGGTCTGGAGTCCCTCTTGCAGAGTATGTCAGTTTATACATGGATAAATAATGAGCTTCACCCAATGGGATTAGGTCGGTTTCTTAGGAGTTTTCCAGTTAAGAAGGATGGCTTTTCTAGCATAGAACATTATAACTCTATGCAGGATTCTTCCATACGTTTAAGGGAGATGTTCCTATGCAAGGCCTAAAAGACTGTTCTCCGGAGAGCACACTGAAAGGAAACCCAGCTTAGTGTTTAACAGTTCGTCGATAGCGGACCAGTGTGATCTGATAACTGGGCACTCCCGGATCATATAAATTGAGGTAACCCTACCCCCCATAACATTTGGTACAAATATCACTTCGCATCTGGATTAATACACTATGAAACCACTTAGCCTATATATATAAGCTCATCACAGTAGATTTACAAGTAACAACCAATTCCTTTACATTGGAAAATGGAAAGGTGTCTTTTGCATCTCAGTGATGGCTTTATAAAAGGAAGACGCTGGCTTCCTAAGGTGCTCAAGTCTAGCCGCCATTTCTGAAGCACCACATTCTGACATATGAGAGGCCTACGAAATTGTACAATACAGGCATGCCGCAACGTAGATAACGGTGTAAAGAGGTCTGTGCTGTATTAAACTGCTGTCTAAGAGCAGAAGATGACTTGAGAGTGCTGTTGCCATATAATTGGGTAAGATATTTGACGCTCCTTTGAGGCCAGAACTCCTATTTATTGAGGTGTAGCAGTTCTGATCATTTGGAATTTCTCCATAATGGTAAGTAGGGAGACCACCGCCCCCCATCTCCCCCTTCTCGACCGAGGTCTTCACAACAGAGTATGAGGCCGCCACTGTCGCAGCCATATTAGACATGTAGTATAGAGGGGTATGTGCTCCCTCCAGTATATCAGATTTGTAAGAGCATCCTATGAGCCAAATAACGCCTTCAAGACCACAGTCGGGTTATTAATATCCACCCTCTTTGTATAGGGCGAGAGGTGAAGGGTTAAACCGGGGAAATGTGTAGGGGGAGAGGGTTAGGTTTAGCAGCTGCTACTGGCTTTGCCAGTAAGTAGAGAGATTATGAAGGCGATTCTTGCGTCATCAGAGAGAAGGCCCTGACATGTAGTCTGAAGTGGATCAGGCACTAATTCAAAAATCCCCTGCAGGACCTCGTGTTTCCATCATAGCGAAGAGGTAGCGGAAGGAAGCATCGGTGTCGGCACTGATACTGACCGGAGGTGTAGCAGGAGGAACAGCAGGAATAGGTGCAGTGACAACTGGGGCTTGTGCAACCAGTTTTGCACTACTGAATGCGTACAACTAAATATACTTAAAAACCTTAGCATCCTTTCTTATGGTCTTATTGAATGTTATGTTTCCATGACAACAGTACACAGGTTTCAAAGGTGAGGGGTGCCGAACGTACTTAAAAAGACTTGCATCCTTTTTAATAGTATTATTGTGTGTCATGTTTCCATGACAACAACGCACAGGTCTGAAATTTTTTCACGTGGTATAACGATGAAATCTTATAATATTCGAAAAATATATATACACATACATGTTTTTTCCAGATATTTTTAAGGTATATTGATATATATATACAGTGAAGGAAATAAGTATTTGATCCCTTGCTGATTTTGTAAGTTTGCCCACTGTCAAAGTCATGAACAGTCTAGAATTTTTAGGCTAGATTAATTTTACCAGTGAGAGATAGATTATATAAAAAAACAAAACAGAAAATCATATTGTCAAAATGATATATATTTATTTGCATTGTGCACAGAGAAATAAGTATTTGATCCCCTACCAACCATTAAGAGTTCAGCCTCCTCCAGACCAGTTACACGCTCCAAATCAACTTGGTGCCTGCATTAAAGACAGCTGTCTTACATGGTCACCTGTATAAAAGACTCCTGTCCACAGACTCAATTAATCAGTCTGACTCTAACCTCTACAACATGGGCAAGACCAAAGAGCTTGCTAAGGATGTCAGGGACAAGATCATAGACCTGCACAAGGCTGGAATGGGCTACAAAACCATAAGTAAGACGCTGGGTGAGAAGGAGACAACTGTTGGTGCAATAGTAAGAAAATGGAAGACATACAAAATGACTGTCAATCGACATCGATCTGGGGCTCCATGCAAAATCTCACCTCGTGGGGTATCCTTGATCCTGAGGAAGGTGAGAGCTCAGCCGAAAACTACACGGGGGGAACTTGTTAATGATCTCAAGGCAGCTGGGACCACAGTCACCAAGAAAACCATTAGTAACACATTACGCCGTAATGGATTAAAATCCTGCAGTGCCCGCAAGGTCCCCCTGCTCAAGAAGGCACATGTACAGGCCCGTCTGAAGTTTGCAAATGAACTTCTGGATGAATCTGAGAGTGATTGGGAGAAGGTGCTGTGGTCAGATGAGACTAAAATTGAGCTCTTTGGCATTAACTCAACTCGCCGTGTTTGGAGGAAGAGAAATGCTGACTATGACCCAAAGAACACCGTCCCCACTGAAAAGCATGGAGGTGTAAACATGTTTTGGGGGTGTTTCTCTGCTAAGGGCACAGGACTACTTCACCGCATCAATGGGAGAATGGATGGAGCCATGTACCGTCAAATCCTGAGTGACAACCTCCTTCCCACCAGGACATTAAAAATGGCTCGTGGCTGGGTCTTCCAGCACGACAATGACCCGAAACATACAGCCAAGGCAACAAAGGAGTGGCTCAAAAAGAAGCACATTAAGGTCATGGAGTGGCCTATCCAGTCTCCAGACCTTAATCCCATCGAAAACTTATGGAGGGAGCTGAAGATCCGAGTTGCCAAGCGACAGCCTCGAAATCTTAATGATTTACAGATGATCTGCAAAGAGGAGTGGGCCAAAATTCCATCTAACGTGTGTGCAAACCTCATCATCAACTACAAAAAACGTCTGACTGCTGTGCTTGCCAACAAGGGTTTTGCCACCAAGTATTAAGTCTTGTTTGCCAAAGGGATCAAATACTTATTTCTCTGTGCACAGTGCAAATAAATATATATAATTTTGACAATGTGATTTTTTTATATATATAATCTATCTCTCACTGGTAAAATTAACCTAGCCTAAAAATTCTAGACTGTTCACGTCTTTGACAGTGGGCAAACTTACAAAATCAGCAAGGGATCAAATACTTATTTCCTTCACTGTATAAGAGTAGAGGACTACAACTCCCAGCATGTCCAGCCTGTTATCATGGGATATCAGAGGACTTTACAGGGAGAAGGTATAAGAGGAGAGAACTACAATTCCCAGAATGTCCAGCCTGTTATTATGGGATATCAGAGGACATTACAGGGAGAAGGTAAGAGAGGAGAGGACTACAACTCCCAGCATGTCCAGCCTGTTGTTATGGGATATCAGAGGACATTACAGGTAGAAGGTATGAGACGAGAGGAGAGGACTACAACTCCCAGCATGTCCAGTCTGTTATTATGGGATATCAGAGGACATTACAGGGAGAAGGTATCAGAGGAGAGGACTACAACTCCCAGCATGTCCAGCCTGTTATTATGGGATATCAGAGGACGTTACAGGGAGAATGTATAAGAGTAGAAGACTACAACTCCCAGCATGTCCAGGCTGTTATTATGGGATATCAGAAGACATTACAGGGAGAAGGTATAAGAGCAGAGAACTACAACTCCCAGCATATCCAGCCTGTTATTATGGGATATCAGAGGACATTACAGGGAGAAGGTATAAGAGGAGAGGACTACAACTCCCAACATGTACAGGATGATATTATGGGATATCAGAGGACATTACAGGGAGAAGGTAGAAGAGGAGAGGACTATAACTCCCAGCATGTCCAGACTGTTATTATGGTATATCAGTGAACATTACACAGAGAAAGTATAAGAGAGGACTACAACTCCCAGCATGTCCAGCCTGTTATTATGGGATATCAGAGGACATTACATGGAGAAGGTATAAGAGGAGAGGACTACAACTCCCAGTATGTCCAGCCTGTTATTATGGGATATCAGAGGACATTACAGGGAGAAGGTATAAGAGAGGACTACAACTTCCAGCATGTCCAGACTGTTATTAAGGAATATCAGTGGACATTACAGGGAGAAGGTAAAAGAGGAGAGGACTACAACTCCCAGCATGGCCAGGCTATTATTATGCGATATAAGAGGACATTACAGGGAGGGGTATAAGAGGAGAGAACTACAACTCCCAGCATGTCCAGTCTGTTATTATGGGATATCAGAGGACATTACAGGGAGAAGGTAAGAGAGGAGAGGACTACAACTCCCAGCATGTCCAGCCTGTTGTTATGGGATATCAGAGGACATTACAGGTAGAAGGTATGAGACGAGAGGAGAGGACTACAACTCCCAGCATGTCCAGCCTGTTATTATGGGATATCAGAGGACATTAAAGGGAGAAGGTATGAGAGGAGAGGACTACAACTCCCAGCATGTCCAGCCTGTTATTATGGGATATCAGAGGACATAACAGGGAGAAGGTATAAGAGGAGAGAACTACAGCTCCCAGCATGCCCAGGCTGTTAAGATGAGATTTCAGAGGACATTACAGAGAGACGGTATAAGAGGAGAGGACTACAACTCCCAGCATGCCCACAGCTATTATTATGGGTTATCAGAGGAGATTACAGGGAGGAGTTATAAGAGAGAACTACAACTCCCAGCATATCCAGCCTGTTATTATGGGATATCAGAGGACATTACAGGGAGAAGGTATAAGAGGAGAGAACTACAACTCCCAGCATGTCCAGACTGTTGTTATGGGATATCAGAGGACATTACAGGAAGAAGGTATAAGAGAGGACCACAACTCCCAGCATGTCCAGACTGTTACTATTGTATATCAGAGGACATTACAGGGAGGGGTATAAGAGGAGAGAACTACAACTCCCAGCATGTCCAGCCTGTTATTATGGGATATAAGAGGACATTACAGGGAGAAGGTATAAGAGGAGAGAACTACAACTCCCAGCATGTCCAGCCTGTTATTATGGGATATCAGAGGACATTACAGGGAGAAGGTAAAAGAGGAGAGGACTACAACTCCCAGCATGTCCAGGCTATTATTATGCGATATAAGAGGACATTACAGGGAGAAGTATAAGAGTAGAGGACTACAACTACCAGCATGTCCAGCCTGTTATTATGGGATATTAGAGAACATTACAGGGAAGAGGTATAAAAGTAGAGGACTACAACTCCCAGCATGTCCAGGCTCTTATTATGGGATATCAGAGGACATTACAGGGAGAATGTATAAGAGTAGAGGACTACAACTCCCAGCATGTCCAGGCTCTTATTATGGGATATAAGACATTACAGGGAGAGGTATAAGAGGACAGGACTACAATTCCCATCATTCCCCTGGCTCCAGCTCTCACATAATTGCTGACAACCTATAGAAGAAGAAAACACCGAATCCAACATTCTCCACACAGGACAGGAGCCCCGCCCCCTCACAGAGCTCCGCCCTCATGTCACGTGAGTATTACTTACCGGCACAGCACATGAGGTCCGCCCCTTCACAGAGCTCCACTCTTCATGTCACGTGATCATAATCACAAATCCCTCATTCTCCACTTCCCTACACTGATAAGCTCCGCCCCTTTCCCTGGTCGCATGGTGGTGACGTCACCACAGGGCCTTCAGATATTGTCGTGTATGAGGTAGAGAACAGCGGTGGTCGGGTGTTCTCTCTGTTATCAGCCAGTGGTAAGTATATTATAGAGCAGTGTTGGTCGTGTGTTCTCTCTGTTATCAGCAAAGTGGTTAGTATATTATAGAGCAGTGCTGGTCGGGTGTTCTCTGTTATCAGCCAGTGGTTAGTATATTATAGAGCAGCGCTGGTCGGGTGTTCTCTGTTATCAGCCAGTGGTTAGTATATTATAGAGCAGCGCTGGTCGGGTGTTCTCTGTTATCAGCCAGTGGTTAGTATATTATAGAGCAGCGCTGGTCGGGTGTTCTCTGTTATCAGCCAGTGGTTAGTATATTATAGAGCAGCGCTGGTCGGGTGTTCTCTGTTATCAGCCAGTGGTTAGTATATTATAGAGCAGTGCTGGTCGGGTGTTCTCTGTTATCAGCCAGTGGTTAGTATATTATAGAGCAGTGCTGGTCGGGTGTTCTCTGTTATCAGCCAGTGGTTAGTATATTATAGAGCAGCGCTGGTCGGGTGTTAATCAGCCAGTGGTTAGTATATTATAGAGCAGCGCTGGTCGGGTGTTCTCTCTGTTATCTGCCAGTGGTTAGTATATTATAGAGCAGTGCTGGTCGGGTGTTCTCTGTTATCAGCCAGTGGTTAGTATATTATAGAGCAGTGCTGGTCGGGTGTTCTCTCTGTTATCTGCCAGTGGTTAGTATATTATAGAGCAGCGCTGGTCGGGTGTTCTCTGTTATCAGCCAGTGGTTAGTATATTATAGAGCAGTGCTGGTCGGGTGTTCTCTGTTATCAGCCAGTGGTTAGTATATTATAGAGCAGCGCTGGTCGGGTGTTCTCTCTGTTATCAGCCAGTGGTTAGTATATTATAGAGCAGCGCTGGTCGTGTGTTCTCTGTTATCAGCCAGTGGTTAGTATATTATAGAGCAGTGCTGGTCGGGTGTTCTCTCTGTTATTAGCCAGTGGTTAGTATATTATAGAGCAGTGCTGGTCGGGTGTTCTCTCTGTTATCAGCCAGTGGTTAGTATATTATAGAGCAGTGCTGGTCGGGTGTTCTCTCTGTTATCAGCCAGTGGTTAGTATATTATAGAGCAGTGCTGGTCGGGTGTTCTCTGTTATCAGCCAGTGGTTAGTATATTATAGAGCAGCGCTGGTCGGGTGTTCTCTCTGTTATCAGCCAGTGGTTAGTATATTATAGAGCAGTGCTGGTCGGGTGTTCTCTGTTATCAGCCAGTGGTTAGTATATTATAGAGCAGCGCTGGTCGGGTGTTCTCTCTATCAGCCAGTGGTTAGTATATTATAGAGAAGTGCTGGTCGGGTGTTCTCTGTTATCAGCCAGTGGTTAGTATATTATAGAGCAGTGCTGGTCGGGTGTTCTCTCTGTTTTCAGCCAGTGGTTAGTATATTATAGAGCAGCGCTGGTCGGGTGTTCTCTCTGTTATCAGCCGGTGGTTAGTATATTATAGAGCAGCGCTGGTCGGGTGTTCTGTTATCAGCCAGTGGTTAGTATATTATAGAGCAGCGCTGGTCGTGTGTTCTCTCTGTTATCAGCCAGTGGTTAGTATATTATAGAGCAGCGCTGGTCGGGTGTTCTCTGTTATCAGCCAGTGGTTAGTATATTATAGAGCAGTGCTGGTCGTGTGTTCTCTCTGTTATCAGCCAGTGGTTAGTATATTATAGAGCAGTGCTGGTCGGGTGTTCTCTGTTATCAGCCAGTGGTTAGTATATTATAGAGCAGTGCTGGTCGGGTGTTCTCTCTGTTATCAGCCAGTGGTTAGTTTATTATAGAGCAGTGCTGGTCGGGTGTTCTCTGTTATCAGCCAGTGGTTAGTATATTATAGAGCAGCGCTGGTCGTGTGTTCTCTCTGTTATCAGCCAGTGGTTAGTATATTATAGAGCAGCGCTGGTCGGGTGTTCTCTCTGTTATCAGCCAGTGGTTAGTGTATTATAGAGCAGTGCTGGTCGGGTGTTCTCTCTGTTATCAGCCAGTGGTGAGATGACCTGTTACTTGTGGGCTATGAATAATTATCAGATTTTCTTCTTGTGTTTATGGCGTTCTCTGTGGAGAATATATAGATTGTTCTGGAGCATTTTCCCGGGGAGACTCATTACACGTTTACTATGGGGAGGGGGGGTAAATTGTTTTTTTTTTCCACTAAAAAATAAAGGTCAGGTTTCTGGGGGACGTGACGCGGGGTCTGATTATTTGTAGGAGAGGAGAAGCTGTTAGCGGCTTTGTTATATTTCCAGTGTCGTCTTTATATGATCGTGGTGGAGAAAACCGTCAGAGGGGAGACCAGTGTGACCCCGTATTTCACTCATATAAACTCGGGGGGAGACGTTGTCCGGGTTCCTTTATATATAATGTCACCTCAGCTGCTGCAGAACCTCACAGTTCATATCAAACACTGACTGCATAGTGTGCACCACGTCTTGTGTGATGTCAGCAATGTCTCCCCTGTATCCGCCATGTGTCAGGTTGTCAGGAGTCCGGTCTCCATTGTCTGGGGGGGAAATGTCTTCATTTTACTCTTCTAAACTGCAATAGATGCGTGGCAGTGTATGTATGTGTGTGGAGGCGTGGCAGTGTATGTGTGTGGAGGCGTGGCAGTGTATGTGTGTGGAGGCGTGGCAGTGTATGTCTGTAGGGGCGTGGCGGTGTGTGTAGGGGCGTGGCGGTGTATGTAGCGGTGTATGTCTGTGGAGGCGTGGCAGTGTATGTCTGTAGAGGCGTGGCAGTGTATGTCTGTAGAGGCGTGGCAGTGTATGTCTGTAGGGGCGTGGCGGTATGTGGAGGCGTGGCGGTGTATGTATGTGGAAGCGTGGCAGTGTATGTATGTGGTGGTGTGGCGGTGTCTTTAGAGGCGTGGCAGTGTATGTATGTGGACGCGTGGCGGTGTATGTATGTATGTGGCAGTGTATGTATGTGGAGGCGTGGCGGTGTATGTTTGTATGTATGTGGAGGCGTGGCGGTGCATGTATGTGGAGGTGTGGCGGTGCATGTATGTAGAGGTGTGGCGGTGCATGTATGTGGAGGCGTGGTGGTGCATGTATGTGGAGGCGTGGTGGTGCATGTATGTGGAGGCGTGGCATTGTATTATGTGTGGCAGTGTATGTATGTGGTGGCGGTGCATGTATGTGGAGGCGTGGCGGTGTATGTGTGTGGAGGCGTGGCGGTGTATGTGTGTGGACGCGTGGCGGTGTATGTGTGTGGAGGCGTGGCGGTGTATGTGTGTGGAGGCGTGGCGGTGTATGTGTGTGGAGGCGTGGCGGTGTATGTGTGTGGAGGCGTGGCGGTGTATGTGTGTGGAGGCGTGGCGGTGTATGTGTGTGGAGGCGTGGCGGTGTATGTGTGTGGAGGCGTGGCGGTGTATGTGTGGAGGCGTGGCGGTGTATGTGTGGAGGCGTGGTGGTGTATGTGTGTGGAGGCGTGGCGGTGTGTGTGTGTGGAGGCGTGGCTGTGTATGTGTGTGGAGGCGTGGCGGTGTGTGTATGTGTGTGGAGGCGTGGCGGTGTATGTGTGTGGAGGCGTGGCGGTGTGTGTATGTATGTAGAGGCGCGGCGGTGTGTGTATGTATGTAGAGGCGCGGCGGTGTATGTATGTAGAGGTGTCAGGGCTGTGCGATTTTGCCAAAAACTAGATTACTTTCTACCCCATGAGCGATGTTGGATTTGAATATCGGTTTTCTTATTGCTGTATAATAAACTGAAAAATATACCAAGAGATAATTTAATGAAGAACTCCCATGAAATTTTGTATTTCTTTGCCCGTTTGTAATCAGCATCTTGTACGCTTATATATTTAATTCCTCACCGTGCTCATCCAGCTTTCCATACTTCGGCTCTGCCATGCGGTCACGGTGGCAGTAAAATGGCAGAAAACTTCACTTTATTCCCACATAAAAAAGTTAGACACCCAGGTTGTACCTCCATAGATATAGTGCCACACAGCCCCCCCCTCCCCTCTCAGGGAGTGCCACACAGCCCCCCCCTCCCCTCTCAGGGAGTGCCACACAGCCCCCCCCCCTCCCCTCTCAGGGAGTGCCACACAGCCCCCCCCCTCCCCTCTCAGGGAGTGCCACACAGCCCCCCCCCCTCCCCTCTCAGGGAGTGCCACACAGCCCCCCCCCTCCCCTCTCAGGGAGTGCCACACAGCCCCCCCCCTCCCCTCTCAGGGAGTGCCACACAGCCCCCCCCCTCCCCTCTCAGGGAGTGCCACACAGCCCCCCCCTCCCCTCTCAGGGAGTGCCACACAGCCCCCCCCTCCCCTCTCAGGGAGTGCCACACAGCCCCCCCCCCTCCCCTCTCAGGGAGTGCCACACAGCCCCCCCCTCCCCTCTCAGGGAGTGCCACACAGCCCCCCCCCTCCCCTCTCAGGGAGTGCCACATAGCACCCCCTCCTCTCAGGGAGTGCCACACAGCCCCTCTCCCTGTAGTTAGCACCTTTTGGGGCTCGCTCTAGGAGTGGAATCCCCAACCAGAGCATTTCCGACGCTCAATTCCGCTTCAGTAGGAGCCCTTGATGTCCATGTATGGACAGTGATGTCAGGGGCAATCCCAGAGACAAAGTCCTGGGTAGAGGGCTACTAGCGCTCTGCCTGGGACACTGCTTTGCTCCTGACATCACTGTTCATATGTGGACCGTGATGTCAGGGGCTTCGGCACCTATCTGTTTACATTCTCACCCCCATCTCTTTTCTGAATGACCTCCCGCCATTGGCTGACAGCATATGACTTCATAAGCTGCCAGCCAATAGAAGACTAACCGATGCAGTACTGCCATGCCGTACTAGTACTACGGAGCACTATGTCGGGCAGCTACAGGAGGAGGTGGGATGAGACCTCATTGTTGCGTCCTGCGTCTCCTCTCTCCTTACTGAATGGATGGAATGGCGGTCAACACAGGGGAGCAACAGTGGTAAACGAGCGACTTCATTATAGTCACAGGTGACAATGCTGCGTGGCGGAGCTTCCTCCTGTAGCTCAGCCCGACGGTGAGATTATGAAATCGATTCGACGGTTCTGTTATAAAACCGAATCGTCTCAGGACTCCAAGGCGAATTAATCAAATTAATTTGATCGACCAGCCCTAGTGCCAGTGTATAGATGTGTGTGTGTGTCACGGTGTATAGATGTGTGTGTGTGTCACGGTGTATAGATGTGTGTGTGTCACGGTGTATAGATGTGTGTGTGTCACGGTGTATAGATGTGTGTGTGTCACGGTGTATAGATGTGTGTGTGTCACGGTGTATAGATGTGTGTGTGTCACGGTGTATAGATGTGTGTAGGGCGGCCGTCAGGAATTTCTGGGCCCCATACAGCCAAGATGTCTGGGCCCCTCTCCATTACCGGGGGTGGGATACGGAAAGTGTGGAGCTCACGTTTGTATGTTATACACAATAACTGATTTTGGTGCTGATGTCAATTACAGTGAAGGAAACCACGGAGCCGGCAGTCACTTGTTAATGCTCGGGATTTTGATCTATTTAGCCAAATTGTATCCCACTGTATGGCATATATTGGCATATGTCACCCGGGGAATGGCCCTGGGGAAACTCCTGAAGTCACTGTCCGTGAATGGCAGTGACGTCTACAGCTTTCCCAGGGCTGGAGCCTTCTACCAGCGGTCTGCCCAGGGACTCTGGCGCTGTTCCTGATGTCCATATACGTAAGTGACGTCCGGAGCTTTGCAAAGCCTGAACACATGGCCGGAGCGTCGGCAACACTCTGACCAGGGATTCCGGCCCTGGAGAATCCCCTGACGTCACTTTACATATATGGACAGTAATGTGCGGAGCTTTCCCAGGGACAAAATCCACGGGCAGAGTGATTGTGATTCTCTGTCCGGGGACTACAACATTGGGAAGCTCCTGACGTCACTGTCCATATACTGTCAGGAGCGGTATACGTTTTTTTTTTTGTGTGGAATCTCTCCGGATGGAATTGCAAACTTTACTCTGCTATCCCATCCTTCCAAAATAAGGTTTACCGACCTCTACCAGCCCGACGGAGGCTAAAAGGACATAATGGAGCCCTGTGTATTATTGTCCACGTTGTTTACAGTGCACGGTAGGAGATTTCCTGACTACACGATAAACTTAGGGTAACAACACGATGTGAAGGGGCCTTATGGGAGGGGCAGCGCTTGTGAGGATGTAAGGAGCACTAATGCTCCGTTCTTACGTTTCCATTAAAAATCAATGTGTTTTTCAACCGCAAAAATCTGAGGCTTTCCCTTTGATTTCTGACGCAGATGCGGCGCAAGCGTGTAGCAGATCCGCATGAGAATAAGGCCCTGTTCACACAGTGTTTTTTTTTGCCGCGGAAACCGCATTGGAAACTGCATCAAAAAACATCCGAAATCGCCTCCTATTGATTTCAATGGGAGGTGAAGGCGTTTTTTTCCCGCGAGCCGAATAAAACGCTGGCGGGAAAAAGAAGCGACATGCCCTTTCTTTGGGCGTTTCTGTCTCTGACCTCCCACTGAAGGAATTCCGAGGCAGATTTTACTGCCTGCAAAAAGCAGTGTGAACAAGGCCTAAGTCCCATTGTCATTCAGAGCTGCTCATCCTCGGCTTCTCCATGTAATATAAGTCGCGTGCTACTTATTGCTGTGGTGGATTTCTTTTCATGGTGCGGACAGAAATACACGTGGTCAATTTTTCGCAGCATGTGAACTGGGTTGCAGAAACTTCATATGCATGGGATGCAGAATCATCGGCATGTCATCGGAATCCGTGTCAAATCCAACATGTGTGAACGGGGCCTTAGAGTGAGTTAAAAAAACCCTCTGTTAGGCCAAATACACACGATGCTTATTATGTGCAAAGTTGTCACGGGCATTTTCGTGTGGCAAATCCGCAGTGTAATACAGAACCAGCAAAGTAAATGAGATCAAGAAATCTCATCAACATGTCGCATTTTCTACTGTGTATTTGAAAATATGATACATGTCAATTTATCTTTTAAGCGTTTACATTTATTTATTTTTTTTAAATCTGCACCTATTTCCGCATCAAAATGTAAAAACCGCACTATTAGGCCGGATTCACACGAACGTGTGCGTTTTCCGCACGCAAAAAACGCGGCGTTTTGCGTGCGCAAAAGGCACTTAACAGCTCCGTGTGTCAGCCCCGTATGATGCGCGGCTGCGTGATTTTCGCGCAGCCGCCATCATTATGACACTCCGTTTCGATGTTTGTAAAAAGAGAAGCACGTGGTGCTTTTCTGTTTACATTCATACTTTGACTGCTGTTGCGCGAATCACGCGCGTCCCACGGAAGTGCTTCCGTGCGGTGCACGTGGTTTTCACGCACCCATTGACTTCAATAAGTGCGTGATGCGCGAAATACGCGCAAAGAACGGACATTTCGTGAGTTTTTCGCAGCGATCTCACGCTGCGTAAAAATCACGCAACTGTCTGCACGGCCCCATAGAATAATATAGGTCCATGCGACGCACGTGAAAAATCACGCGCGTTGCACAGACGTATATCCCGTTCGTCTGAATAAGCCCTAAGTTGCAGATTTTACCTGCGCTTTTGATGTGGAGTTTGTGCACCAAATTCCTCGGTGTGTGCGTGTAGCCTCACAGAATTTGCTAGGGATTTACAGCAAATTAACCCTTTACATGGTAAAGGATGAAATACGTTACAATTCTGCAACATAATAGGCATGATGAGGATTTAAAAATCAGCCGCACGTCTTAAATTCCATAAGAAAACCTATAGAGAAAGAGGTCAAGTACACTCAAAATGATGTGTGATAGAAAAACCTTCTTTATTAATAGATACAAAAAAAAACCACAGAACAAACAATTAAAAATGAGTCATACAGTGTAAAATCGGCGTCTACCCATGCGGAATACATAAATTGATGGTAAAGCGTGATGGAAATGAATAACAAGAACCCAGAATCAGTATTGATGACAAGAACAGACTTGATGTATATGGCATATGTGTGACAAACGTAAATAAATAGTGGATTCTGCTATGCCAATACGTACCGTATATATCGGCGTACAAGACGACTTTTTACACCCTTAAAAAAATGTCAAAAGTGTGGGGTCGTCTTATATGCCGGATATTGTCTACATTAGGGATGCACGTTGCAGCCGCACAGCTCAGTATAGTAACACATGAATGTATGGGAGCGCGGCTGCGGCTGTGTAATTCAGCCACAGCCCCGCTCCTGAGTCATGATAAGTTCGCGGGGTCAGGATGATGCAATGCGGCCAGCGCTGCACTAATGAGCGGCGGCACTGGAGACAGAACATGGCGGGCGCGCTACAAAACACCCCCATGTTCTGTCTTCAGTGCCTGAACTGCCGCTCATTAGTGCAGCGCCGGCCGCATCACCTCATGCTGACCGCGCGCGCACTTCCTGTCAGGAGCGGGGCAATGGCTGTATTACACAGCCGCAGCCCCGCTCTATAACGGCGGAGATCAGAGAAACCGCTCATCTCCGCCGTTATTCCCCTGAATGCTGCGATCACAGCTGACTGCAGCATTCAGGGGAAAGTGAGAAGGGGGGATGCCCCTGGATCGCATCACAGGGAATTCCTGTGACGCGATCGAGGGCCATACCATATATGGGCAGATAGCCCAGGGTCTATTGACGGACCCCAGGGCTGTCTTACCATATTTCATGTTGTTAGGACATACCCAAGTATGTCCTAACAACTGCCTGTGTATTATCTGTCCACAGGGTAATGTACTGGCACATATCTGATATATGTCAGTACATTAAAGTTTAAAAATAAAGTAAAAACAAAGTATTGTTAAATTTTAAAAAAAATACACCTTCACCTTTTTTACAATAAACATTAAAATAAGTCTCAATACATAAAATACACACATTCAGTAATGGCGCGGACAACAATGTTTTTGCATCATTTATGATGTGTACGCTGTAAAAAAATGAAATAAACACGGCTTTCTATCACTTATTAATGTGAGGCGCGAGGTGCGATGAATTTACACTCCATGTTCCTCACATTAATAGTAATTAACCCCATCATGTACCTCGCACATTAACCCATTATGACTGAGAAACATGATGGGATTAATTACTATTAATGTGAGGCGCGTTCAAAATTCATCACACGTCGCGCCTCACATCAGAAAACGGAAGAATTTTTATTTTATTACTGTTGGCAAAAGTATCGAAATTGGTATCGAAATCGCAATACTAAACGAAGTATCGGTATCTAAGTCCAAATTCTGGTATCGTGACATCCCTAGTCTACATATTGTCTACACACAGGTTGTGTGTTACCTTGTGAGCCTGCAGTCCGGTACACAGGCTCCCGGGATGCACGGAATCCGCCACGGATCTGAGGGAAGCCGGTATTAGCCGCCAGGGAACATCTCTGTAAGATCCTCTGGCCCGCCCTTTCCTCTCATTCCCTGCCTCTCAGATCTCGCGCAATGAAGCAGCCTATCTGCGCATGCGCGAGTTCAAAGAGACAGAGAGTCCTGGGTCCTGCCGCCGATGGCCATAGTGAAGCGCTCCTGCACGAAATGGTGAGTATATCTTAAAGGCATGGTGTTGCCCGAAAAACATGTTTTTTTTTTTAAATTTAAACATTTAGTGTGTGGGTGATTAAACATTGTTCAAATTTTTTTTATTTTTTTCGCGAGTCAGGAAATATTATAAATTTTTTCTAATTTATAATACTACCCATTTTTGGTCACTAGATGGAGCTAGTTCCCAAAATTGCAGCATTGCAACATTGGGTTAAAAGCTCTCGCTCTAGTGAGCTCTCAGCATCCCCCCCTCCTTTATCCTGGCTAGTGCCGGGATAAACGAGGGGTTTGAAAGGTTTAACCTCCTACACTGTGTGTCGCCATTTTTTGAGCTAACCCACAGTGTAGTAGGTTTACATACAGTAGTAAACACACACAAACACTAACATACATTGAAATCTCTTACCTGCTCCTGCCGCCGCGGCTCCCTCCGGCCCGTCCGCTCCCTCTGCTGCCGCTGTTCCATGTGCACAAGTCCGGAAGCCGCGACCGGAAGTAGTAATATTACTGTCCGGCCGCGACTTCCGGTCCACTGGAAAATGGCGCCGGACGGCGCCAATTTCGAATAGGACTGTGTGGGAGCGGCGCATGCGCAGTTCCCACACAGACGCCGTACACGGACGTGAATGGGACGGGAGCCGTTCACAGTCCCTATGGGACTGTGGCTGCCGTACTCCATGTCTGTGTGTGTTGTTAATCGACACACACAGAAATGGAACAAAAAATGGCAGCCCCCATAGGGAAGAAAAAGTGTAAAAATAAGAAACAGTAAAACACAAACACACAAATGAATATAAACGTTTTTATTAAAGCACTAACATCTTTAACATATAAAAAAATTATTTGTGATGACACTATTCCTTTAAATTCTATATTTTAAGGGTAAAAGTTGGGGGTCGTCTTATACGCCCAGTCGTCTTATACGCCGACATATACGGTATATATAAAGCGATTCTCAAGTTAGAACCACCATTACCTGGTATCTGGAAATTATAACCAGTATATATAGTTATACAGTGCCAATACACACGGATAAAGTAATTCTCATATGAGATACACCATTACCTGGTGCTAGGATGTGTAACCAGTATATGTAATTTGGCAACATAGAACAATACAACTGAGGCAAATATAAGTGGAAATGTTAGACCTAGATCCTAATACCAGAGCAGCCACATACAACAGAAAGGAAGTAATAACACGTACCCGGATTCATATGACCGCATGGGGGAGACGCCAGTCCCGACGCGCGTTTCGGCAGATGCCTTCGTCCGGGGGTGGCGTCTTCCCAGCGGGGCCCTCCCTTATATACAGGCATAATTAAAACGAAATTGGTG
The DNA here is from genome assembly GCF_050947455.1 of Rhinoderma darwinii. Lineage (NCBI taxonomy): Eukaryota > Metazoa > Chordata > Amphibia > Anura > Rhinodermatidae > Rhinoderma > Rhinoderma darwinii. The sequence goes on from NC_134687.1 coordinate 636,459,235, forward strand.
TCAGTGTGGGTGATGTGGGAGGTTCTCGGCGACAGGCCGGGGGTAGCAAGATGGCTACTCCCCACTTCCGGTGACGCGTCATCGAGGCGGAAGTGCGCGAACGCTGTCTGACAGCGTCGCCCACGTCCAACCAGGATTGAAGACTCGGCCGAGAGTGAGTGAGCCACTCCCCCACCCCTAGCCAGCGCACACCTCTCCCACCCATGTACTACTCAAAGGGGAAATGTGAACTTAGAAACCACTGATCATATTAGCAATAGGTATATGGAAGTACAAGCAGAGACTTTGGAGACAATAAATATTGTTAGGAAATACAAATATAACATATATAAGGTAAGCTGTCAACGAGGGGGAAAGAGATAAATCAAGAAGAAAGAAGAACAGAAAAGGGAGAAAACGGAAAACAGGGGAAAGATAGGACTAGGGAAAGAGAAGCGCGAATATGTGTAGTGTGACGTGAAGATTGTCCATGATAACACTAAAATATAAATTCACTATGTAAGAAAGGGACCGAAAGAAAATAGATTAATAAATATGTGAAAAACATGTTAAAGAATGTGTGTGAATGAAAGAAATATAAATATGAGCAGTGTATTACATATGTGTACATAATATATATGCAATATACAGCTATATAAATAAAGTGAAAAAATAATGTATACACAGACTTTTTATATATATATATATATATATATATATATATATATATATATACACACACACACAGGTACATGATCAACAATAATTATGTATAAATACATCATAAACAAATCTATATATATATAAATACACAAATACAGCAAAAGGTACAAAAATATATTTAGACAGTATAGAGAACAATATATATATATAAATGCATAGAGAACAATATTCATAAATATAAATATATCAATAGAAATATATATACAAAAAAGATACAAAAATATAGAAATATATATTAAATAGCATAAATCAGTGCATAAATATCTGCGCATCTATATATTAAAATCTTTGTGCATATAATGTAATAAGAATTAGTACATAAGTGACCACGTGTCTATATACTAAAGATCTACACATACAGAAGACCAACAAAAATATATATACAGAGAATCATCGAACATACTGACAATAATAATTGACAATACATTATTAATAAAGTAACAATATATTAAATCAATTGTATACACATATATATACCAATAGAGTACATATTATGACAAATTGAAAAAAACCGCACATATACAACAACACCCCCTCACCCATTGACCAGATAAATCAGACACATATATTAAAGAGGCTCTGTCACCAGATTTTGCAGCCCCTATCTGCTAATGCAGCAGATAGGCGCTGCAATGTAGATTACAGTAACGTTTTTATTTTTAAAAAACGAGCATTTTTGGCCAAGTTATGACCATTTTCGTATTTATGCAAATGAGGCTTGCAAAAGTACAACTGGGCGTGTTGAAAAGTAAAAGTACAACTGGGCGTGTATTATGTGCGTACATTGGGGCGTGTTTACTACTTTTACTAGCTGGGCGTTGTGTATAGAAGTATCATCCACTTCTCTTCACAACGCCCAGCTTCTGGCAGTGCAGACACAGCCGTGTTCTCCAGAGATCACGCTGTGACGTCACTCACAGGTCCTGCATCGTGTCAGACGAGCGAGGACACATCGGCACCAGAGGATACAGTTGATTCTGCAGCAGCATCGGCGTTAGCAGGTAAGTCGATGTAGCTACTTACCTGCAAACGCTGATGCTGCTGCAGAATCAACTGTAGCCTCTGGTGCCGATGTGGCCGACACGATGCAGGACCTGTGAGTGACGTCACAGATCTGCACTGCCAGAAGCTGGGCGTTGTGAAGAGAAGTGGATGATACTTCTCATCAGAACGCCCAGCTAGTAAAAGTAGTAAACACGCCCCGATGTACGCACATAATACACGCCCAGTTGGACTTTTACTTTTCAACACGCCCAGTTGTACTTTTGCAAGCCTCATTTGCATAAATACAAAAATGGTCATAACTTGGCCAAAAATGCTCGTTTTTTAAAAATAAAAACGTCACTGTAATCTACATTGCAGCGCCGATCTGCTGCAATAGCAGATAGGGGCTGCAAAATCTGGTGACAGAGCCTCTTTAATAACTTCATCATCTCCAAAAAGTCCATGACCTCCAGTAGCCCCAATGTACACATCTCCGAAGGATAACTGTATTTCTTTATGCCTTCAAAAAATGAAAATTCACAAAGGAGGGTAGTTAACAAGGTAATGACTATATATATATATATATATAAAAAATAGCAACCAATAAAGACTATATTAAAAAATGTGTTAAAAAACCTTGACCCGCAGAGAGTCAGTGGTTCAGAGAAATGGAGCGAAATTAAGAGATTCATTAAGACCCAAAGGCTGCATTGACCCAAGGGTCCAAATCCAGCGTGCTTCGCATTGTGCCAATTTTTGTTTGAATTAAAAAATTTATTTTTTTAAGGCATAAAGAAATACAGTTATCCTTCGGAGATGTGTACATTGGGGCTACTGGAGGTGATGAAGTTATTAATATATGTGTCTGATTTATCTGGTCAATGGGTGAGGGGGTGTTGTTGTATATGTGCGTTTTTTTAAAATTTGTCATAATATGTACTCTATTGATATATATATATATGTGTATACAATTGATTTAATATATTGTATATATTGTTACTTTATTAATAATGTATTGTCAATTATTATTGTCAGTATGTTCGATGATTCTCTGTATATATATTTTTGTTGGTCTTCTGTATGTGTAGATCTTTAGTATATAGACACGTGGTCACTTATGTACTAATTCTTATTACATTATATGCACAAAGATTTTAATATATAGATGCGCAGATATTTATGCACTGATTTATGCTATTTAATATATATTTCTATATTTTTGTATCTTTGTATATATATTTCTATTGATATATTTATATTTATGAATATTGTTCTCTATGCATTTATATATATATATTGTTCTCTATACTGTCTAAATATATTTTTGTACCTTTTGCTGTATTTGTGTATTTAAATTTATATATATATTTGTTTATGATGTATTTATACATAATTATTGTTGATCATGTACCTGTATATATATATATATATATATATATATATATAAAGTCTGTGTATACATTATTTTTTCACTTTATTTATATAGCTGTATATTGCATATATATTATGTACACATATGTAATACACTGCTCATATTTATATTTCTTTCATTCACACACATTCTTTAACATGTTTTTCACATATTTATTAATCTATTTTCTTTCGGTCCCTTTCTTACATAGTGAATTTATATTTTAGTGTTATCATGGACAATCTTCACGTCACACTACACATATTCGCGCTTCTCTTTCCCTAGTCCTATCTTTCCCCTGTTTTCCGTTTTCTCCCTTTTCTGTTCTTCTTTCTTCTTGATTTATCTCTTTCCCCCTCGTTGACAGCTTACCTTATATATGTTATATTTGTATTTCCTAACAATATTTATTGTCTCCAAAGTCTCTGCTTGTACTTCCATATACCTATTGCTAATATGATCAGTGGTTTCTAAGTTCACATTTCCCCTTTGAGTAGTACATGGGTGGGAGAGGTGTGCGCTGGCTAGGGGTGGGGGAGTGGCTCACTCACTCTCGGCCGAGTCTTCAATCCTGGTTGGACGTGGGCGACGCTGTCAGACAGCATTCGCGCATTTCCGCCTCGATGACGCGGCACCGGAAGTGGGGAGTAGCCATCTTGCTATACCCCCGGCCTGTCGCCGAGAACCTCCCACATCACCCACACTGACACCAATTTCGTTTTAATTATGCCTGTATATAAGGGAGGGCCCCACCGGGAAGACGCCACCCCCGGACGAAGGCATCTGCCGAAACGCGCGTCGGGACTGGCGTCTCCCCCATGCGGTCATATGAATCCGGGTACGTGTTATTACTTCCTTTCTGTTGTATGTGGCTGCTCTGGTATTAGGATCTAGGTCTAACATTTCCACTTATATTTGCCTCAGTTGTATTGTTCTATGTTGCCAAATTACATATACTGGTTACACATCCTAGCACCAGGTAATGGTGTATCTCATATGAGAATTACTTTATCCGTGTGTATTGGCACTGTATAACTATATATACTGGTTATAATTTCCAAACACCAGGTAATGGTGGTTCTAACTTGAGAATCGCTTTATATATACGTATTGGCATAGCAGAATCCACTATTTATTTACGTTTGTCACACATATGCCATATACATCAAGTCTGTTCTTGTCATCAATACTGATTCTGGGTTCTTGTTATTCATTTCCATCACGCTTTACCATCAATTTATGTATTCCGCATGGGTAGACGCCGATTTTACACTGTATGACTCATTTTTAATTGTTTGTTCTGTGTTTTTTTTTGTATCTATTAATAAAGAAGGTTTTTCTATCACACATCATTTTGAGTGTACTTGCCCTCTTTCTCTATAGGTTTTCTTAGTAATGCTATGGTCAGAGTACCAGGTCATATTGGGTTTATATGTGTGTTCTCCCTAGTCTATAGTTATGGTTACTTATGTCACTTTGACTGTTCTAGACACATAACAAAAGATAGATATTTGGAGTTCACACTTTTGCTGCTCGTGTACATTTTGGTTATCTGTCTTAAATTCCATGCAGATTTTTTTTTCTGCCGCACGTGCAAACCCCATTCACACGAGTTAGGGCTTATTCAGACTAACGTCTTAATCGTCCGTGTGAAGGATGTTTTTTTAATGACCGTCACACGGCTGCAGGTATTTCTATGGGGCTATTCATACGGTTGTTGCTTTAAATTTTTTTTTCCTATTTTTGTCCATTTTCACAGATCCCTCAATAGACTCAAGTCTGAGGGACCTGTGAAAACGGGTCCCGCACGGGTGCAAATCATCCGTTCTTCACGTCTGATGTCACACACGTTGGTCTGAATATCGCCTTATATTGTCATTTGTAGTGAATTTTCAGTGCACAATCTGCACCAAAAATAGGGGACAAGTAAGTGGCCTTATTGAGACGTCCATATTCGGTCTGTCATATACGGACCACGTGTCGGCCATATATCCCAGACCAACCACAGTTCAGGGAGCCAGGTTTTTATGATCCTAGGAGTCCCTCCCTTCCCGTGGGAATACTGTCCCCGGTCCCGTACTGAAGGCATCATTACAGTATGGGGCAGTATTCCCGCGGAGAGGCAGGGACTCCCAGCAGCATTGATAACTGTGATGCTATGAGTCCGACTCCATGAATTGTGGTCAGCCTGGGAAATACCCCCGATATACGCTCCGTATATCACGGACCGAACACGGCCGTCTGAATAAGGCCTTAGTCTAGTTACACAGTGCGGTCAAACCCCTTTTTTATTTTTTTTTGCAAAAAACGTGATTTGACCGCACTATGAGAATATAGCCTAACAGCACTATTTTTTTTCATGTTTTGCATCCTTTTTTTTTTTTTTTTAATGCAATTTTCATAATTGAGGCACAAATCACGCGGTTTTGCCACAATTTTTACATAATCACGGCAAAACTGCGCTATTTTTGCTGTGATTGCGAAAATCGCGGCAAAAAGACGCTAGGGAAACACAAAACCCAAACATTTTAACATCATTTATATATTCTACACGTGGGGGAACCATTCACCAGCCTGCAGGTCCAGTCAGCTGTGTAGGGAAGGAAGTGTCTGGGGGGCAGGATCTCCACACGGAGCTTCTGCTTCTCATGCTGCATCTTCCTCTTCTGTTAGTCCTCTCCGGGCCCCAGCGTTGGTTACTTCAGATTAAGGAACGGGCCCTATTACATTGCAGGGTCCGTTCCTTTCTCCAAGTGACTAACGCTGGGGGTCCTCATTCCAATGTTTAAAGCAGCTGAGAAGCGGGCGGGC